>NW_027664196.1:0-520942 GCF_963264785.1 Psittacula echo
CTATGCTCTCTCTATGCTCTCTCTATGCTCTCTCTATGCTCTCTCTATGCTCTCTCTATGGTTTCTCTATGCTCTCTCTATGCTCTCTCTATGCTCTCTCTATGCTCTCTCTATGCTCTCCTCTATGGTTTCTCTATGCTCTCTCTATGCTCTCTCTATGCTCTCTCTATGCTCTCTCTATGCTCTCTCTATGCTCTCTCTATGGTTTCTCTATGCTCTCTCTATGCTCTCTCTATGCTCTCTCTATGGTTTCTCTATGGTCTCTCTATGGTCTCTCTCTATGGTTTCTCCATGGTCTCTCCCTATGGGTCCCTCTCTGGTCCCTCTGTGTCGCCGCTGCCCCCGCAGTGTCGCTGCCGGCCGAGGCCCCGCTGCAGGAGGTGGCGCTGCCGCTGCTGAGCCCGGACACCTGCAACTGCCTCTACTCGCGCCTCCGGCAGAGGGCGCTGGCGAGACCCGCGCGCCGCGGGATGCTCTGCGCGGGGGGCACCGCGGGGAAGGGCGCCTGCCAGGTACGGCCGGGGGGCTCTGCGGGCCTACAGAGCCTATGGGAGCCTATGGGAGCCTATGGGAGCCTATGGGAGCCTATGGGAGCCTATGGGAGCCTATGGGAGCCTACAGAGCGCTATGGGAGCCTATGGGAGCCTACAGAGCCTATGGGAGCCTATGGGAGCCTATGGGAGCCTATGGGAGCCTATGGGAGCCTACAGAGCGCTATGGGAGCCTATGGGAGCCTACAGAGCCTATGGGAGCCTATGGGAGCCTATGGGAGCCTACAGAGCGCTATGGGAGCCTATGGGAGCCTATGGGAGCCTATGGGAACCTAGAGAGCCTATGGGAGCCTATGGGAGCCTATGGGAGCCTATGGGAGCCTACAGAGCACTATGGGAGCCTATGGGAGCCTATGGGAGCCTATGGGAGCCTATGGGAGCCTACAGAGCCTATGGGAGCCTAGAGAGCCTATGGGAGCCTATGGGAGCCTACAGAGCACTATGGGAGCCTACAGAGCGCTATGGGAGCCTATGGGAGCCTACAGAGCCTATGGGAGCCTATGGGAGCCTATGGGAGCCTACAGAGCGCTATGGGAGCCTATGGGAGCCTATGGGAGCCTACAGAGCGCTATGGGAGCCTATGGGAGCCTACAGAGCGCTATGGGAGCCTATGGGAGCCTATGGGAGCCTACAGAGCGCTATGGGAGCCTATGGGAGCCTACAGAGCGCTATGGGAGCCTATGGGAGCCTATGGGAGCCTATGGGAGCCTATGGGAGCCTATGGGAGCCTAGAGAGCCTATGGGAGCCTATGGGAGCCTACAGAGCGCTATGGGAGCCTATGGGAGCCTAGAGAGCACTATGGGAGCCTAGAGAGCCTATGGGAGCCTAGAGAGCCTATGGGAGCCTAGAGAGCCTATGGGAGCCTAGAGAGCACTATGGGAGCCTATGGGAGCCTATAGAGCCTATGGGAGCCTATAGAGCACTATGGGAGCCTACAGAGCGCTATGGGAGCCTATGGGAGCCTAGAGAGCCTATGGGAGCCTAGAGAGCCTATAGAGCCTATGGGAGCCTACAGAGCACTATGGGAGCCTACAGAGCACTATGGGAGCCTATGGGAGCCTATAGAGCCTATGGGAGCCTATAGAGCACTATGGGAGCTATGGGAGCCTATAGAGCACTATGGGGGCTATGGGAGCCTATAGAGCCTATGGGGGCTATGGGAGCCTATAGAGCCTATGGGAGCCTAGAGAGCCTATGGGAGCCTATAGAGCACTATGGGGGCTATGGGAGCCTATAGAGCACTACGGGAGCCTATGGGAGCCTACAGAGCACTATGGGAGCCTAGAGAGCCTATAGAGCCTATGGGAGCCTATAGAGCACTATGGGAGCCTAGAGAGCCTATAGAGCCTATGGGAGCCTACAGAGCACTATGGGAGCCTATAGAGCACTATGGGAGCCTATAGAGCCTATGGGGGCTATGGGAGCCTACAGAGCACTATGGGGGCTATGGGAGCCTATAGAGCCTATGGGAGCCTATAGAGTCTATAGAGCCTATAGAGCCTATGGGAGCCTATAGAGCACTATGGGGGCTATGGGAGCCTATAGAGCCTATGGGAGCCTATAGAGCCTATAGAGCCTATGGGAGCCTATAGAGCACTATGGGGGCTATGGGAGCCTATAGAGCCTATGGGAGCCTATAGAGCCTATAGAGCACTATGGGAGCCTATAGAGCACTATGGTAGCCTATAGAGTACTATGGGAGCCTATAAAGCCTATAGAGCACTATGGGAGCCTAGAGAGCACTATGGGAGCCTATAGAGCCTATGGGAGCCTATAGAGCCTATAGAGCACTATGGGAGCCTATAGAGCACTATGGGAGCCTATAGAGCCTATAGAGCCTAGAGAGCACTATGTGAGCCTATAGAGCCTATAGAACACTATGGGAGCCTATAGAGCCTATAGAGCACTATGGGAGCCTATAGAGCCTATAGAGCCTATGGGGGCTATGGGAGCCTATAGAGCCTATGGGGGCTATGGGAGCCTATAGAGCACTATGGGAGCCTATGGGGGCTATGGGGGCCTATAGAGCACTATAGGAGCCTCTATATGTGACTCTCTGCGTGACCCTATATCCCTGACACGATGCTATATCTGAGCCTATATCCCCTGTGACACCCTGTGTGTGACCCCGTACCTGGCCCTCTGTGCCCCTACAAATCACCCTGGATGACCTTCTAGGAGCCTATAGGACCCTACATACCCCTATGGATGACCCTATATACCCCTATGGATGACCCTATATACCCCTATGTATGATCCCCTATGCCCCCATGGAATCCCCCATGGAATCCCCTATGGAATCCCCCATGGAATCCCCCATGGAATGCCCCATGGAATCCCCTATGGAATCCCCTATGGAATCCCCCCTGGAATCCCCTATGGAATCCCCCATGGAATCCCCTATGGAATCCCCCCTGGAATCCCCCATGGAATCCCCTATGGAATCCCCCATGGAATCCCCCATGGAATCCCCCCTGGAATCCCCTATGGAATCCCCCATGGAATCCCCCATGGAATCCCCCATGGAATCCCCCATGGAATCCCCTATGGAATCCCCCATGGAATCCCCCATGGAATCCCCCATGGAATCCCCCATGGAATCCCCTATGGAATCCCCCCTGGAATCCCCCATGGAATCCCCTATGGAATCCCCCATGGAATCCCCCATGGAATCCCCCATGGAATCCCCCATGGAATCCCCCCTGGAATCCCCTATGGAATCCCCCATGGAATCCCCCCTAGAATCCCCTATGGAATCCCCCCTGGAATCCCCCCTGGAATCCCCCCTGGAATCCCCCATGGAATCCCCTATGGAATCCCCCCTGGAATCCCCTATGGAATCCCCCATGGAATCCCCCCTGGAATCCCCTATGGAATCCCCCATGGAATCCCCCATGGAATCCCCCCATGGAATCCCCCCTGGAATCCCCCTATGGAATCCCCCCTGGAATCCCCCTATGGAATCCCCCATGGAATCCCCCTATGGAATCCCCCATGGAATCCCCTATGGAATCCCCTATGGAATCCCCCCTGGAATCCCCCCTGGAATCCCCTATGGAATCCCCCATGGAATCCCCCATGGAATCCCCCCTGGAATCCCCCCTGGAATCCCCCATGGAATCCCCCCTGGAATCCCCCATGGAATCCCCCCTGGAATCCCCCCTGGAATCCCCCCTGGAATCCCCCTATGGAAGCCCCGTGCGTGACCCCCCCTCCCGCGGCCCTGTCCCCGCAGGCGGACTCGGGGGGCCCCATCCAGTGCCAGGCGCGCTCCGGGCGCTGGTTCCAGGCCGGGCTCCTGAGCTTCGCCGTCGGCTGCGCCCGCCCGGGGCTGCCGGTGCTGGGCACGGCGCTGGGGCCCCACGAGCGGTGGCTGCGGCGCCACCTCCCGGCCAGCGCCTTCCTCCCGCCCCACGACGGCGCCGCGGAGCCCCGCAGCGAGGAGGGGCAGTGCCTGGGTAAGGGCAGGCGCCCCATAGAGACCCATAAGCGGGTTCCGTGGGGCGCCCCATAGAGACCCATAAGCGGGTTCCGTGGGGCGCCCCATAGAGCCCTGTGTGTGTGCCCCATAAGGGGGTTCCGTGGGGTGCCCCATAGAGCCCTGTGTGTGTGCCCCATAAGGGGGTTCCGTGGGGCGCCCCATAGAGCCCTGTGTGTGTGCCCCATAAGGGGGTTCCGTGGGGCGCCCCATAGAGCCCTGTGTGTGTGCCCCATAAGGGGGTTCCGTGGGGCGCCCCATAGAGCCCTGCGTGTCCCCCCCGCAGGGTGCGGGATGTGGGGCGGGCCCGCGCTGGCGCCCCCTGTTGGCGCGGCCTGGCCCTGGTCCGTGACGCTGCTGCGGGGGGGGCGGCCCCGGTGCGCGGGGGCGCTGATAGCGGAGAGCTGGGTCCTGAGCGCCGCGCACTGCTTCATCGGGTGAGTGCGCCCCATAGCGCCCCATAGAGACCCCATAGAGACCCCATAGAGACCCCATAGCGCCCCATAGAGACCCCATAGAGACCCCATAGCGCCCCATAGAGACCCCATAGAGACCCCATAGAGACCCCATAGCGCCCCATAGAGACCCATAGAGACCCCATAGAGACCCCATAGAGACCCATAGAGACCCCATAGAGACCCATAGAGACCCATAGAGACCCCATAGAGACCCATAGAGACCCATAGAGACCCCATAGAGACCCCATAGAGACCCCATAGCGCCCCATAGAGACCCCATAGAGACCCCATAGAGACCCCATAGAGCCCCATAGAGACCCCATAGCGCCCCATAGAGACCCCATAGAGACCCCATAGAGACCCCATAGCGCCCCATAGAGACCCATAGAGACCCCATAGAGACCCCATAGAGACCCCATAGAGACCCATAGAGACCCCATAGAGACCCATAGAGACCCATAGAGACCCCATAGAGACCCATAGAGACCCATAGAGACCCCATAGAGACCCCATAGAGACCCCATAGCGCCCCATAGAGACCCCATAGAGACCCCATAGAGACCCCATAGAGACCCATAGAGACCCATAGAGACCCCATAGAGACCCATAGAGACCCCATAGAGACCCATAGAGACCCATAGAGACCCCATAGAGACCCCATAGAGACCCCATAGCGCCCCATAGAGACCCCATAGAGACCCATAGAGACCCCATAGAGCCCCATAGAGACCCCATAGAGACCCCATAGCGCCCCATAGAGACCCCATAGAGACCCCATAGAGACCCCATAGCGCCCCATAGAGACCCCATAGAGACCCCATAGAGACCCCATAGAGACCCATAGAGACCCCATAGAGACCCATAGAGACCCATAGAGACCCATAGAGACCCCATAGAGACCCCATAGCGCCCCATAGAGACCCATAGGGACCCCATAGAGACCCCATAGAGACCCATAGAGACCCCATAGAGACCCCATAGAGACCCCATAGAGACCCATAGAGACCCCATAGAGACCCCATAGAGACCCATAGCGCCCCATAGAGACCCCATAGAGACCCCATAGCATCCCTCCACTGCTTCCCCACAGCGCCCCATACCCTGCCCCTTGCATTCCCCATGTGCTGCCCCATAGCACCCCCATAGCCCTGCCCCATAGCCCTGCCCCACAGCCCTGCTCCACAGCCCTGCTCCACAGCCCTGCCCCATAGCCCTGCCCCACGGCCCAGCCCCACGGCCCTGCCCCATAGCCCTGCCCCACGGCCCTGCCCCACGGCCCTGCCCCACAGCCCTGCCCCACGGCCCTGCCCCACAGCCCAGCCCCATAGCCCTGCCCCATACCCCTGCCCCACAGCCCTGCCCCACAGCCCTGCCCCACAGCCCTGCCCCATAGCCCTGCCCCACAGCCCTGCCCCACAGCCCTGCCCCATAGCCCTGCCCCACAGCCCTGCCCCACAGCCCTGCCCCATAGCCCTGCCCCACAGCCCTGCCCCACAGCCCTGCCCCATAGCCCTGCCCCACAGCCCTGCCCCACAGCCCTGCCCCATAGCCCTGCCCCACGGCCCTGCCCCACGGCCCTGCCCCACGGCCCTTCCCCACGGCCCTGCCCCACAGCCCTGCCCCACAGCCCTGCCCCATAGCCCTGCCCCACGGCCCTGCCCCACGGCCCTGCCCCACGGCCCTTCCCCACGGCCCTGCCCCATAGCCCTGCCCCACAGCCCTGCCCCATAGCCCTGCCCCACGGCCCTGCCCCACAGCCCTGCCCCACAGCCCTGCCCCACAGCCCTGCCCCATCTCCCCTCCAGGCACCAGGACCCGGCGGAGTGGGCGGCGCTGCCGCTGGCGCTGGCGGCGCGCGGGAACGGCAGCGGTGACGCGCCGCGCCACGTGACCCGGCTCCACCTGCACGGCGCCTACGTGGGCCCGGGGGCGGGGCCGGACGCGGCGCTGCTGCGCCTGGGGGCGGCGCTGCCGCTGGGCGCGGGGCTGAGGCCGCTCTGCGCCCCCTACCGGGAGCACGCGGCCCCCAACGGCAGCCGCTGCTGGGCGCTGAGCGCGGGGCGCGGTGAGAGACCATAGGGACCCATAGGGACCCATAGAGAGACCATAGGGACCCATAGAGAGACCATAGGGACCCATAGAGAGACCATAGGGACCATAGAGAGACCATAGGGACCCATAGAGAGACATAGGGACCCATAGAGAGACCATAGGGACCCATAGAGAGACCATAGGGACCCATAGAGAGACCATAGGGACCATAGAGAGACCATAGGGACCATAGAGAGACCATAGGGACCATAGAGAGACCATAGGGACCCATAGAGAGACCATAGGGACCCATAGAGAGACCATAGGGACCATAGAGAGACCATAGGGACCATAGAGAGACCATAGGGACCCATAGAGAGACCATAGGGACCCTAGAGAGACCATAGGGACCCTAGAGAGACCATAGGGACCCTAGAGAGACCATAGGGACCCATAGAGAGACCATAGAGACCATAGAGAGACCATAGGGACCCATAGAGAGACCATAGGGACCCATAGAGAGACCATAGGGACCATAGAGAGACCATAGGGACCCATAGAGAGACCATAGGGACCATAGAGAGACCATAGGGACCATAGAGAGACCATAGGGACCCATAGAGAGACCATAGGGACCCATAGAGAGACCATAGGGACCATAGAGAGACCATAGGGACCCATAGAGAGACCATAGGGACCCTAGAGAGACCATAGGGACCCATAGAGAGACCATAGGGACCATAGAGAGACCATAGGGACCATAGAGAGACCATAGGGACCCATAGAGAGACCATAGGGACCCATAGAGAGACCATAGGGACCCATAGAGAGACCATAGGGACCCTAGAGAGACCATAGGGACCCTAGAGAGACCATAGGGACCCTAGAGAGACCATAGGGACCCATAGAGAGACCATAGGGACCATAGAGAGACCATAGGGACCCATAGAGAGACCATAGGGACCCATAGAGAGACCATAGGGACCCATAGAGAGACCATAGGGACCATAGAGAGACCATAGGGACCCATAGAGAGACCATAGGGACCATAGAGAGACCATAGGGACCATAGAGAGACCATAGGGACCCATAGAGAGACCATAGGGACCCATAGAGAGACCATAGGGACCATAGAGAGACCATAGGGACCCATAGAGAGACCATAGGGACCCTAGAGAGACCATAGGGACCATAGAGAGACCATAGGGACCCATAGAGAGACCATAGGGACCATAGAGAGACCATAGGGACCCATAGAGAGACCATAGGGACCATAGAGAGACCATAGGGACCATAGAGAGACCATAGGGACCATAGAGAGACCATAGGGACCATAGAGAGACCATAGGGACCATAGAGAGACCATAGGGACCCATAGAGAGACCATAGGGACCATAGAGAGACCATAGGGACCATAGAGAGACCATAGGGACCCATAGAGAGACCATAGGGACCCATAGAGAGACCATAGGGACCCATAGAGAGACCATAGGGACCATAGAGAGACCATAGGGACCCATAGAGAGACCATAGGGACCATAGAGAGACCATAGGGACCCATAGAGAGACCATAGGGACCATAGAGAGACCATAGGGACCCATAGAGAGACCATAGGGACCATAGAGAGACCATAGGGACCCATAGAGAGACCATAGGGACCATAGAGAGACCATAGGGACCCATAGAGAGACCATAGGGACCCATAGAGAGACCATAGGGACCATAGAGAGACCATAGGGACCCATAGAGAGACCATAGGGACCATAGAGAGACCATAGGGACCCATAGAGAGACCATAGGGACCCATGGAGAGACCATAGGGACCCATGGAGAGACCATAGGGACCCATAGAGAGACCATAGGGACCCATGGAGAGACCATAGGGACCCATGGAGAGACCATAGGGAGCCATAGAGAGACCATAGGGACCATAGAGAGACCATAGGGACCATAGAGAGACCATAGGGAGCCATAGAGAGACCATAGGGACCATAGAGAGACCATAGAGAGACCATAGGGACCATAGAGAGACCATAGGGACCCATAGAGAGACCATAGGGACCCATAGAGAGACCATAGGGACCCATAGAGAGACCATAGGGACCATAGAGAGACCATAGGGACCCATAGAGAGACCATAGGGACCCATAGAGAGACCATAGGGACCCATAGAGAGACCATAGGGACCATAGAGAGACCATAGGGACCCATAGAGAGACCATAGGGACCATAGAGAGACCATAGGGACCATAGAGAGACCATAGGGACCCATAGAGAGACCCTAGGGACCATAGAGAGACCCTAGGGACCCATAGAGAGACCCTAGGGACCATAGAGAGACCCTAGGGACCCATAGAGAGACCATAGGGACCATAGAGAGACCATAGGGACCATAGAGAGACCATAGGGACCATAGAGAGACCATAGGGACCCATAGAGAGACCATAGGGACCATAGAGAGACCATAGGGACCCATAGAGAGACCATAGGGACCATAGAGAGACCATAGGGACCCATGGAGAGACCATAGGGACCCATAGAGAGACCATAGGGACCATAGAGAGACCATAGGGACCCATGGAGAGACCATAGGGAGCCATAGAGAGACCATAGGGACCATAGAGAGACCATAGGGACCATAGAGAGACCATAGGGAGCCATAGAGAGACCATAGGGACCATAGAGAGACCATAGAGAGACCATAGGGACCATAGAGAGACCATAGGGACCCATAGAGAGACCATAGGGACCCATAGAGAGACCATAGGGACCCATAGAGAGACCATAGGGACCCATAGAGAGACCATAGGGACCATAGAGAGACCATAGGGACCCATAGAGAGACCATAGGGACCCATAGAGAGACCATAGGGACCATAGAGAGACCATAGGGACCATAGAGAGACCATAGGGACCCATAGAGAGACCATAGGGACCATAGAGAGACCATAGGGACCCATAGAGAGACCATAGGGACCATAGAGAGACCATAGGGACCATAGAGAGACCATAGGGACCCATAGAGAGACCATAGGGACCCATAGAGAGACCATAGGGACCATAGAGAGACCATAGGGACCCATAGAGAGACCATAGGGACCCATAGAGAGACCATAGGGACCATAGAGAGACCATAGGGACCCATAGAGAGACCATAGGGACCATAGAGAGACCATAGGGACCATAGAGAGACCATAGGGACCCATAGAGAGACCATAGGGACCCATAGAGAGACCATAGGGACCATAGAGAGACCATAGGGACCCATAGAGAGACCATAGGGACCATAGAGAGACCATAGGGACCCATAGAGAGACCATAGGGACCCATAGAGAGACCATAGGGACCATAGAGAGACCATAGGGACCCATAGAGAGACCATAGAGACCATAGAGAGACCATAGGGACCATAGAGAGACCATAGGGACCATAGAGAGACCATAGGGACCATAGAGAGACCATAGGGACCCATAGAGAGACCATAGGGACCCATAGAGAGACCATAGGGACCATAGAGAGACCATAGGGACCATAGAGAGACCATAGGGACCCATGGAGAGACCATAGGGACCCATAGAGAGACCATAGGGACCCATAGAGAGACCATAGGGACCCATAGAGAGACCATAGGGACCCATAGAGAGACCATAGAGACCATAGAGAGACCATAGGGACCATAGAGAGACCATAGGGACCATAGAGAGACCATAGGGACCATAGAGAGACCATAGGGACCATAGAGAGACCATAGGGACCCATAGAGAAACCATAGGGACCATAGAGAGACCATAGGGACCCATAGAGAGACCATAGAGACCATAGAGAGACCATAGGGACCCATAGAGAGACCATAGAGACCATAGAGAGACCATAGGGACCCATAGAGAGACCATAGGGACCATAGAGAGACCATAGAGACCATAGAGAGACCATAGGGACCCATAGAGAGACCATAGGGACCATAGAGAGACCATAGGGACCATAGAGAGACCATAGGGACCATAGAGAGACCATAGGGAGCCATAGAGAGACCATAGGGACCCATAGAGAGACCATAGGGACCCATAGAGAGACCATAGGGACCATAGAGAGACCATAGGGACCCATAGAGAGACCATAGAGACCATAGAGAGACCATAGGGACCCATAGAGAGACCATAGAGACCATAGAGAGACCATAGGGACCCATAGAGAGACCATAGGGACCCATAGAGAGACCATAGAGAGACCATAGGGACCCATAGAGAGACCATAGGGACCCATAGAGAGACCATAGGGACCATAGAGAGACCATAGGGACCATAGAGAGACCATAGGGACCCATGGAGAGACCATAGGGACCATAGAGAGACCATAGGGACCATAGAGAGACCATAGGGACCCATAGAGAGACCATAGGGACCATAGAGAGACCATAGGGACCCATAGAGAGACCATAGGGACCCATAGAGAGACCATAGGGACCCATAGAGAGACCATAGGGACCATAGAGAGACCATAGGGACCATAGAGAGACCATAGGGACCATAGAGAGACCATAGGGACCATAGAGAGATCATAGGGAGCCATAGAGAGACCATAGGGACCATAGAGAGACCATAGGGACCATAGAGAGACCATAGGGACCCATAGAGAGACCATAGGGACCATAGAGAGACCATAGGGACCCATAGAGAGACCATAGGGACCCATAGAGAGACCATAGGGACCCATAGAGAGACCATAGGGACCATAGAGAGACCATAGGGACCCATGGAGAGACCATAGGGACCATAGAGAGACCATAGGGACCATAGAGAGATCATAGGGACCATGGAGAGACCATAGGGACCATAGAGAGACCATAGGGACCATAGAGAGATCATAGGGACCATAGAGAGACCATAGGGACCCATAGAGAGACCATAGGGACCATAGAGAGACCATAGGGACCCATAGAGAGACCATAGGGACCATAGAGAGACCATAGGGACCCATAGAGAGACCATAGGGACCATAGAGAGACCATAGGGACCCATAGAGAGACCATAGGGACCATAGAGAGACCATAGGGACCCATAGAGAGACCATAGAGACCATAGAGAGACCATAGGGACCCATAGAGAGACCATAGGGACCCATAGAGAGACCATAGAGACCATAGAGAGACCATAGGGACCATAGAGAGACCATAGGGACCCATAGAGAGACCATAGGGACCCATAGAGAGACCATAGGGACCCATAGAGAGACCATAGGGACCATAGAGAGACCATAGGGACCATAGAGAGACCATAGGGACCCATGGAGAGACCATAGGGACCATAGAGAGACCATAGGGACCATAGAGAGACCATAGGGACCCATAGAGAGACCATAGGGACCATAGAGAGACCATAGGGACCCATAGAGAGACCATAGGGACCCATAGAGAGACCATAGGGACCCATAGAGAGACCATAGGGACCATAGAGAGACCATAGGGACCATAGAGAGACCATAGGGACCCATAGAGAGACCATAGGGACCATAGAGAGACCATAGGGACCCATGGAGAGACCATAGGGACCATAGAGAGACCATAGGGACCATAGAGAGATCATAGGGACCATGGAGAGACCATAGGGACCATAGAGAGACCATAGGGACCATAGAGAGATCATAGGGACCCATAGAGAGACCATAGGGACCATAGAGAGACCATAGGGACCCATAGAGAGACCATAGGGACCATAGAGAGACCATAGGGACCCATAGAGAGACCATAGGGACCATAGAGAGACCATAGGGACCCATAGAGAGACCATAGGGACCATAGAGAGACCATAGGGACCCATAGAGAGACCATAGGGACCATAGAGAGACCATAGGGACCCATAGAGAGACCATAGGGACCCATAGAGAGACCATAGGGACCATAGAGAGACCATAGGGACCATAGAGAGACCATAGGGACCATAGAGAGATCATAGGGACCATGGAGAGACCATAGGGACCATAGAGAGACCATAGGGACCATAGAGAGATCATAGGGACCCATAGAGAGACCATAGGGACCATAGAGAGACCATAGGGACCCATAGAGAGACCATAGGGACCATAGAGAGACCATAGGGACCCATAGAGAGACCATAGGGACCATAGAGAGACCATAGGGACCATAGAGAGACCATAGGGACCCATAGAGAGACCATAGAGACCATAGAGAGACCATAGGGACCCATAGAGAGACCATAGAGACCATAGAGAGACCATAGGGACCCATAGAGAGACCATAGGGACCATAGAGAGACCATAGGGACCCATAGAGAGACCATAGAGACCATAGAGAGACCATAGGGACCCATAGAGAGACCATAGGGACCCATAGAGAGACCATAGAGACCATAGAGAGACCATAGGGACCATAGAGAGACCATAGGGACCCATAGAGAGACCATAGGGACCCATAGAGAGACCCTAGGGACCATAGAGAGACCATAGGGACCCATAGAGAGACCATAGGGACCATAGAGAGACCCATAGGGACCATAGAGAGACCATAGGGACCATAGAGAGACCAAAGGGACCATAGAGAGACCCTAGGGACCATAGAGAGACCATAGGGACCCATGGAGAGACCATAGGGACCCCATAGATCCCATCGGGTGGGATCCAGAGAGCCTTGTGGGGGGGAGTGTGCCCCCATTACCCCCATTGCCCCCATTGACCCCCATTCTCCCCATTACCCCCATTGCCCCCATTCCCCCCATTCCCCCCATTGCCCCCATTCCCCCCATTCCCCCCATTCCCCCCATTACCCCCATTCCCCCCATTGCCCCCATTACCCCCATTCCCCCCATTGCCCCCATTGCCCCCATTCCCCCCATTGCCCCCATTACCCCCATTCCCCCCATTACCCCCATTCCCCCCATTGCCCCCATTGCCCCCATTGCCCCCATTGCCCCCATTACCCCCATTCCCCCCATTACCCCCATTCCCCCCATTCCCCCCATTGCCCCCATTGCCCCCATTGCCCCCATTCCCCCCATTCCCCCCATTCCCCCCATTCCCCCCATAGCCCCCATTACCCCCATTCCCCCCATTACCCCCATTCCCCCCATTCCCCCCATTGCCCCCATTGCCCCCATTGCCCCCATTCCCCCCATTACCCCCATTGCCCCCATTGCCCCCATTGCCCCCATTGCCCCCATTACCCCCATTACCCCATTGCCCCCATTACTCCCATTGCCCCCATTGACCCCATTCCCCCCATTCCCCCCATTGCCCCCATTGCCCCCATTACCCCCATTGCCCCCATTGCCCCCATTACCCCCATTGCCCCCATTGCCCCCATTGCCCCCATTGCCCCCATTGCCCCCATTGACCCCCATTGCCCCATGGCCGCAGGCTCCCCCAGCCCCACGGATGTGCTCAGTGTGGAGGTTTCACTGCCGGGACCCTGCGAGAGCCCCACCCCCAACGACACCGTTTGTGTCACCGCGCTCCAGGGCAACGGCAGCCACCAGGTCCGGGGCATGGGGGGCAATGGGGGGCAATGGGGGCAATGGGGGGCAATGGGGCCATTGGAGGGCATTGGGTCTCTATGGGGCTATTGGGGGCATTGGATCTCTATGGGGCCATTGGGTCTCTATGGGGCTATTGGGGGCATTGGATCTCTATGGGGCCATTGGGTCTCTATGGGGCCATTGGGTCTCTGTGGGGCCATTGGGGGCCATTGGGTCTCTATAGGGTCATTGGGTCTCTATGGGGCCATTGGGGGCCATTGGGTCTCTATGGGGCCATTGGGTCTCTATGGGGCCATTGGGGGGCATTGTGTCTCTATGGGGCCATTGGGTCTCTATGGGGCCATTGGGGGCCATTGGGTCTCTCTGGGGCCATTGAGGTCCTTCTGTCCCTTATGGGGCCCCTTTGGGGTCTCTTTGGAGTCCCCATGACCCATTCGGGCTGGTTCGGGCTGGTTCGGGCCGGTTTGGGGCCGTTTGAGGCCGTTCCTACGTGTCCGCCCCCCCCCCCCCCCGCCCCGCAGGCACTTGGTGGCTCCCCCTTGGCCTGCCTGGAGCGCGGGATCTGGTTCCTGCTGGGCACGGCCACTACCACTGCGGCGGGCGGGGGGGGCCGGCTCCGCTTCACCAGCGCCCCCCCGCTGGAGCGCTGGATCAGCAGCGTCACCCGCGACGCCTATTTCACCGAGCCCCCCCCGGGGGAGGACGAGGAGGAGGAGGAAGAGGATTGGGATGGGGATGAGGATTGGGATGGGGATGGGGATTGGGATGAGGATGGGGACGAGCCCATCCCGAGCATGGGGGACGCCAGCGCCACCGAGGACCCAGAGGCACTGAGGGACCCCCGTGGCCAAGGGGACCCCGAAGGCACTGAGGACCCCCCCAGGACCGTGGGGACCCCCGGAGGCAGGGGGGGCTCCGGCCAGGCCTGACCCCAACTTGGGGAGGGGAGGGGGAGGCACCACGCACGTAACAGAGCAATAAACGGGGATGGGCAGCACTTGGGGGGCTCCAGCTCCGTTTGTGGAGGGGGGGGGGGGGAACGCACTTTGGGGACCCAAAAGAACCTCATTTCCCCCCCCCCCCAAAATGGTTCGTTCCGGCCCAAAGGACCCCAATTTCCATCTAATCCCCTCCCCAAAATGGTTCATTCCGACCCAAAAGCCCCCAATTTCCCCCTAACCCCCCCAAAATGGTTCATTCCGACCCAAAAGCCCCCAATTTCCCCCTAATCCCCCCCAAAATGGTTCATTCCGACCCCAAAGACCCCAATTTCCCCCTAATCCCCCCCAAAATGGTTCGTTCCGGCCCAAAAGCCCCCAATTTCCCCCCAAAATGGTCCATTCCCTCCTCAAATTACCCCAATCCCCCCCAAACCCGCCCCATTTCACCCCAATGCCTCCCCCTCCACCGCATGGTCTCGTCCGCTCCCCCCCCCCCCCCCGTTCCCCGGAAGCGCCCGCAGGCCCCGCCCCTCGCCCTGGCCACGCCCCCCGGCCCCGCTCTGCCGCCGCCGCCGCCGCCCGGTCCTAGCGCCGGACCCCGCCCGGAGCAAGGTGAGGCCTCGGCCCCCCCATTGCCCCCCATTGCCCCCCATTGCCCCCCATTGCCCCCCATTGCCCCACACACCCCATAGGGCACCAGTGTGGACCCCCCCCCCCGCACGGCCCGGCCCGGCATGCGCTGCCGGCACCCCTCCATTGAAACACCCCTATTGGAAGCCCCCCCCCCTTGAGCTCGGTGTTCCAGCCCCGTTGAAGCCCATTACCCCCCCACTGAACCCCACTGCCCCCCATTATTTCCTATTGCCCCCCACTACCCCCTACTTGCCCCCATTAACCCCCCCATTGCCCCCCATTACCCCCATTGACCACCCCATTGTCCCCTAGTGCACCCCTATTGCCTCCATTGCCCCCCATTACCCCCCCCCACCCCATATGGGGCTGCCCCCCCCGTAACCCCTCATCCAACCTGGCTCCATGTCCACAGGGAGATGGAGGAGCCAGGAGGGGACGTCCAAGGTGGCACCCATAGGGATGACCAAGGTGGCACCCATAGGGATGACATTGGTGGCACCCATAGGGATGACATTGGTGGCACCCATAGGGATGACATTGGTGGCACCCATCGTGGTGACATTGGTGGCACCCATAGGGATGACATTGGTGGCACCCATAGGGATGACATTGGTGGCACCCATAGGGATGACATTGGTGGCACCCATAGGGATGACCAAGGTGGCACCCATAGGGATGACATTGGTAGCACCCATAGGGATGACATTGGTGGCACCCATAGGGATGACATTGGTGGCACCCATAGGGATGACATTGGTGGCACCCATAGGGATGACATTGGTGGCACCCATCGTGGTGACATTGGTAGCACCCATAGGGATGACATTGGTGGCACCCATAGGGATGACATTGGTGGCACCCATAGGGATGACATTGGTAGCACCCATAGGGATGACATTGGTGGCACCCATCGTGGTGACATTGGTAGCACCCATAGGGATGACATTGGTGGCACCCATAAGGATGACATTGGTGGCACCCATAAGGATGACATTGGTGGCACCCATAGGGATGACATTGGTGGCACCCATAGGGATGACATTGGTAGCACCCATAGGGATGACATTGGTGGCACCCATAGGGATGACATTGGTGGCACCCATAGGGATGACCATGGGGGCACCCATAGGGATGACATTGGTGGCACCCATAGGGATGACCATAGTGATGGCACCCATAGGGATGACCATGGGGGCACCCATCGTGGTGACCATGGCGATGGCACCCATCGTGGTGACCATGGCGATGGCACCCATCGTGGTGACCATGGGGGCACCCAGCGCGTCACCCGCAGCAGGACCCGTCCCGCCAGGCCCCGAGGTGCCCGCACCCGGTCCCGAAGCGCCAGGTCCCGAGGTCCCCCTGGCACCGGCACCATGGAGAGCGCCGTAGGCCCCCAGCCCATCAGCGCCGCCGCGGGTGCCCCCATCAGCACCATGGACAGGGCCATTGGTGCCACCAGCGCCTCTCTGGACCCCGTGGAACCTTCTGGAGACGCCGGCGCCGGTGATGCCCCCATGGGCCCTATGGATGTATCCGGGGATGCCACCGGGTCCCGGGCACGCCGGGGCACCTCCAAGGCACCCAAAGGCACCTCCAGAGCCCCCAGAGGCACCAAACCCACCCCTATGGACCCCATTGACCCAACCGCCAGCCCTACGGAAGCCCCTGGAGATGCCACCACCATCGTGGCTGCCGTTGAGGCCCCCAAAGGCGTCCCGAGAGCATCGAGAGGCGCCTCCAGGTCCCCCAAAGGCACCAAAACAGCTTCTCTGGACCCCATCGACCCAACCAGAGAGGCCCCCACGAGCCCTACGGAAGCCCCTGGAGCTGCCACCACCACGGCGGCGCCCCGCGGCGCCCGCCCGTGCGCGCCGTTCGCCTGCGCCTCGTGCCCCAAGGCCTACGCGTCGCTGTCCAAGCTGGCCGTGCACCAGCGGGCGCACACGGGCGAGCGCCCCTTCGCCTGCCCCGAGTGCCCCAAGGCCTTCGCCGACCCCTCGGTGTTCCGCAAGCACCGGCGCGGCCACGCGGGGCTGCGGCCCCACGCCTGCCCCCTGTGCCCCAAGGCGTACGCCGAGCGCAAGGACCTGCGCAACCACCAGCGCTGCCACACGGGCGAGCGGCCCTTCCTGTGCCCGCAGTGCGGGAAGCGCTTCGGCCGCGCCTCCTCGCTCGCCTGCCACCAGCGCATCCACGCCGCGCAGAAGCCGTACGCGTGCGGCGCCTGCGGCAAGGCCTTCACGCAGCTCTCGTCCTTCCGCAGCCACCAGCGCGTGCACACGGGCGAGCGGCCCTTCCTGTGCCCGCAGTGCGGGCGCACCTTCGCCGACCCCTCCAGCTACCGGCGGCACCAGCGCGGGCACAGCGGCGTGAAGCCCTACGGCTGCCACGAGTGCGGCAAAGCCTTCCGGCAGCCGGCGGACCTGGCCCTGCACCGCCGCACGCACACGGGGGACCGGCCCCATAAGTGCGGGGAGTGCGGCAAGGGCTTCGTGGCCTCCTGGGACCTCAAGCGGCACCGGCTGAGCCACAGCGCCGAGCGGCCCCATAAGTGTGGGGAGTGCGGGAAGGGCTTCGGGGAGAGGGCGGCGCTGGGGAAGCACCGCAAGGCGCACGCGGGGGAGCGGCCCCATAAGTGTGGGGAGTGCGGGAAGGGCTTCGGCGGGGCCTCGGCGCTCAGGAAGCACGAGAGGACGCACGGGAAGGGGGCGGCGGCGGGGGGCAATATGGCCGCCGTGCATAGGGGCAATATGGCCGCCGTGGGTGGGGGCCATATGGATGCTGGAGGGGGGGGCAATATGGCCGCCGTGCATAGGGTCAATATGGCCGCCATGGATGGACTCAATATGGCCGCCATGGGTGGGGTCAATATGGCCGCCAAAGACGAGGGCCATATGGATGCTGGAGGAGGGGGCAATATGGCCGCCATGGATGGACTCAATATGGCCGCCAAAGACGAGGGCCATATGGATGCTGGAGGTGGCGGCAATATGGCCGCCATGCATAGGGTCAATATGGCCGCCATGGATGGACTCAATATGGCCGCCATGGATGGACTCAATATGGCCGTCAAAGACGAGGGCCATATGGATGCTGGAGGGGGGGGCAATATGGCCGCCATGGATGGACTCAATATGGCCGCCATGGATGGACTCAATATGGCCGCCATGGGTGGGGTCAATATGGCCGCCAAAGACGAGGGCCATATGGATGCTGGAGGGGGGGGCAATATGGCCGCCATGCATAGGGTCAATATGGCCGCCATGGATGGACTCAATATGGCCGCCATGGGTGGGGTCAATATGGCCGCCAAAGACGAGGGCCGTATGGATGCTGGAGAGGGGGGCAATATGGCCGCCATGCGTAGGGTCAATATGGCCGCCATGGATGGACTCAATATGGCCGCCATGGATGGACTCAATATGGCCGCCAAAGACGAGGGCCATATGGATGCTGGAGGGGGGGGCAATATGGCCGCCATGCGTAGGGTCAATATGGCCGCCATGGATGGACTCAATATGGCCGCCAAAGACGAGGGCCATATGGATGCTGGAGGGGGGGGCAATATGGCCCCTGCTGCCGGGCCCTATATGGGGACCGGTCCCGGGCTCAACCTGGCGCCTGGAGCTGGGGCCAATATGGCCGCCCCCATCGGTGTTCAACCGGGCGCCAGCATGGCGGCCGCCATGTTGGACGCCAAGATGGCCGCCCCCGAGCCGGGCCCCTTCGCCTGCCCGCTGTGCCCCCGGCGCTTCCGGGCGAGGGCGGGGCTGCGGAAGCACCAATGGCGGCACGGCCCCGCGCAGGCCCCGCCCCCCGGCGCGCCTTAGCCCCGCCCCCTGCGCTGCCATTGGCCCGCGCCCTGTGGGCCCGTGGGAAATAAACCGACCAATCAGAGCTGCGCCTGTGCCGCCCTTTTATTGAGGCCACGCCCCCCTTTGCACCCCCATTGCCCCCCATTGCCCCCCATTATACCCCATTGCCCTCTACTGCCCCCCATTGCTCCCCTATTGCCCCCATTGCCCCCCATTATACCCCATTGCCCTCTACTGCCCCCCATTGCTCCCCTATTGCCCCCATTGCCCCCCATTATACCCCATTGCCCTCTACTGCCCCCCATTGCTCCCCTATTGCCCCCCATTATACCCCATTGCCCTCTATTGCCCCCCATTGCTCCCCTATTGCCCCCATTGCCCCCCATTATACCCCATTGCCCTCTACTGCCCCCCATTGCTCCCCTATTGCCCCCCATTATACCCCATTGCCCTCTATTGCCCCCCATTGGTCCCCTATTGCCCCCATTGCCCCCATTATACCCCATTGCCCTCTACTGCCCCCCATTGCTCCCCTATTGCCCCCCATTATACCCCATTGCCCTCTATTGCCCCCCATTGCTCCCCTATTGCCCCCATTGCCCCCCATTATACCCCATTGCCCTCTACTGCCCCCCATTGCTCCCCTATTGCCCCCCATTATACCCCATTGCCCTCTATTGCCCCCCATTGCTCCCCTATTGCCCCCATTGCCCCCCATTATACCCCATTGCCCTCTACTGCCCCCCATTGCTCCCCTATTGCCCCCATTGCCCCCCATTATACCCCATTGCCCTCTACTGCCCCCCCTTTGCTCCCCTATTGCCCCCATTGCCCCCCATTGCCCCCCATTATACCCCATTGCCCTCTATTGCCCCCCCTTTGCTCCCCTATTGCCCCCATGGCCGCCCATTGCCCCCCATTATACCCCATTGCCCTCTACTGCCCCCCATTGCCCCCCCATTGCACTTGGGGGTCCCAGACCCATTGCTGCCCCTGACACCCCCCATGGGGCGCACTTGGGGGTCCGGCCCCCCCCCCCGTGCCCTCCATTAACCCCACTTATGGGTCCGGACCGTCCCCATTCAGCGCCTAAGGCCCAATTTGGCGCCAAACCCCCGCCCTCCGTGACGTCACCGCCCTCCCTCCATTCATCCCCGCCCACCCTGCGCTCCCATTGGCCGCCCGCCGTGACGTCAGCGGAGGGGGCGTGGCCGCGCGGGGCGCGCCATTTCCGGGCCCCATTGAGCAGAGGGGCGGTGAGTGCCGGCTGCGGGGGGGGCAGGTGGAGGTCCCGGTGCCCCCATTGCCATGGCAACGGCCCCATCGCTATGGGGCAGGGATGGGGGGGGCCGTGTGGGGCTGGATCTGTGGGGCAGAGGGAGCCCGGGGCTGGGGGGGGGGGGTGCGGGGATCGGAGATGTGGGGCTCAGACCCATTGATGGGGCCTCTGTGTGTGGGTCTGAGGCTATGGGGGTCCCGGCTGTGTGGGTCCATGGGGGATGTGGGGCTCAAAGCCCTGGCTTCCCGTGTATGTGGGTCTGAGGCTGTGTAGGTCCTATGTATGTGGGTCTGGGTCCATGTGTGCACCATACGTATGGGTCCGAGCCCATGTAGGTCCCATATATGTTGATCTAAGGCCATGTGTGCCCCATATATGTGGGTCCCAGACCGTTGGATCCCCATATATGTGGGTCTGAGGCCTTATGGGTTGCATCTATTTGGCTCCGAGCCCATGCAGGCCCCATGCATATGGGTCTGAGCCCATGCAGGCCCCATACATATGGGTCTCAGCACACGTAGGCCCCATACATATGGGTCCAAGCCCATGTAGGCCCCATACATATGGGTCTGAGCCCATGTAGGCCCCATACATATGGGTCTGAGCCCATGTAGGCCCCATACACATGGGTCTCAGCCCATGTAGGCCCCATACATATGGGTCTGAGCCCATGTAGGCCCCATACACATGGGTCTCAGCCCATGTAGGCCCCATACATATGGGTCCAAGCCCATGTAGGCCCCATACATATGGGTCTCAGTCCATGTAGGCCCCATATATATGGGTCTGAGCCCATGTAGGCCCCATACATATGGGTCTCAGCCCATGTAGGCCCCATACACATGGGTCTCAGCCCATGTAGGCCCCATACATATGGGTCTCAGTCCATGTAGGCCCCATATATATGGGTCCGAGCCCATGTAGGCCCCATACATGTGGGTCTCAGCCCATGTAGGCCCCATACACATGGGTCTCAGCCCATGTAGGCCCCATACACATGGGTCTCAGTCCATGTAGGCCCCATATATATGGGTCTGAGCCCATGTAGGCCCCATATATATGGGTCTGAGCCCATGTAGGCCCCATACATATGGGTCCGAGCCCATGTAGGCCCCATACATGTGGGTCTCAGCCCATGTACGCCCCATACATGTGGGTCTCAGCCCATGCAGGCCCCATACATGTGGGTCTGAGCCCATGCAGGCCCCATACACGTGGGTCTCAGCCCATGTAGGCCCCATACATGTGGGTCTGAGCCCATGCAGGCCCCATACACGTGGGTCTCAGCCCATGTAGGCCCCATACATATGGGTCTCAGCCCATGTAGGCCCCATACATGTGGGTCTCAGCCCATGCAGGCCCCATACATGTGGGTCTGAGCCCATGGAGGTCCCGTCCGTGCGGCCCTGACCCGCTGTGCCCCACACGTGTGGGTCGCAGATGGCGGAGGCCGAGCCCGGGGGGCGCTGTGGGGCCGGGGGGGGCCTGGCCCTGCTCAACGCCCGGGCGCTCGACGTCACCTTCGAGGTGGGGGACGAGTATGACGTCATCGAGACCATCGGCACCGGCGCCTACGGCGTCGTCAGCTCCGCGCGGCGCCGCGACACCGGTGAGGGCGCCCGGTGGGGCCATTGGGGGCCATTGGGGAGGGGCCATGGGGTGCCATTGGGTGCCATTGGGTGAGGGTCCATGGGGTGCCATTGGGTGAGGGTCCATGGGGTGCCATTGGGTGCCATTGGGTGAGGGTCCATGGGGTGCCATTGGGTGCCATTGGGTGGGGGCCATTGGGGGCCCTTGGGTGGGGGTCCATTGGGTGCCATTTGGGGCCATTGGGTGCCGTTGGGTCAAGGCCATTGGGTACCATTGGGAGGGGGTCCGTAGGGTGCCATTGGATGAGGGTCCATGGGGTGCCATTGGGAGGGGGCCATTGGGAGGGGGCCATTGGGGTCCATGGGGTGCCACTGGGAGGGGGTCCATGGGGTGCCATTGGGTGGGGGCCATTGGGGTCCATGGGGTGCCATTGGGTGGGGGCCATTGGGGTCCATGGGGTGCCATTGGGAAGGGGTCCATGGGGTGCCATTGGGTGGGGGCCATTGGGGTCCATGGGGTGCCATTGGGAGGGGGCCATTGGGGTCCATGGGGTGCCATTGGGTGGGGGCCATTGGGGTCCATGGGGTGCCACTGGGTGGGGGTCCATGGGGTGCCATTGGGAAGGGGTCCATGGGGTGCCACTGGGTGGGGGTCCATGGGGTGCCATTGGGAAGGGGTCCATGGGGTGCCATTGGGAGGGGGCCATTGGGGTCCATGGGGTGCCATTGGGAGGGAGTCCATGGGGTGCCATTGGGAGGGGGCCATTGGGGTCCATGGGGTGCCATTGGGTGGGGGTCCATGGGGTGCCATTGGGAGGGAGTCCATGGGGTGCCATTGGGAGGGGGCCATTGGGGTCCATGGGGTGCCATTGGGAAGGGGTCCATGGGGTGCCATTGGGGGGGGGCCATTGGGGTCCATGGGGTGCCATTGGATGATGTCCACGCATGGGCCCCCAGGCCAGCAAGTGGCCATCAAGAAGATCCCGAACGCCTTCGACGTGGTGACCAACGCCAAGAGGACCCTGCGGGAGCTGAAGATCCTCAAGCACTTCAAGCACGACAACATCATCGGCATCAAGGACATCCTGAAACCCACCGTGCCCTACGGCGAGTTCCGCTCCGTGTGCGTCACCCCACGGCCACCTCCCGCTGCCCTGTAGACCCTCCTGTGGGGCAGGAGGACACATGGCATGGAGCCCCGTTGGGTTGGTGACCCCATAGGGTCCATCTGGATGCTCCTGTGGGGCAGGAGGACACATGGGATGGAGCCCTGTTGGGTTGGTGACCCCATAGGGTCCATCTGGGTGCTCCTGTGGGGCAGGAGGACACATGGGATGGAGCCCTGTTGGGTTGGTGACCCCATAGGGTCATCCCAAACCCCTTCTAGACCCTCCTGTGGGGCAGGAGGACACGGGGGTTGGAGCCCCATTGGGTTGGTGACCCCATAGGGACATCCCAAACCCCTTCTAGACCATTCTGTGGGGCAGGAGGACACGGGGGTTGGAGCCCCGTTGGGTTGGTGACCCCATAGGGTCCATCTGGGTGCTCCTGTGGGGCAGGAGGACACATGGGATGGAGCCCCGTTGGGTTGGTGACCCCATAGGGTCCATCTGGGTGCTCCTGTGGGGCAGGAGGACACATGGCATGGAGCCCCGTTGGGTTGGTGACCCCATAGGGACATCCCAAACCCTTTCTAAACCATTCTGTGGGGCAGGAGGACACGGGGGTTGGAGCCCCATTGGGTTGGTGACCCCATAGGGACATCCCAAACCCCTTCTAGACCATTCTGTGGGGCAGGAGGACACGGGGGTTGGAGCCCCGTTGGGTTGGTGACCCCATAGGGTCCATCTGGGTGCTCCTGTGGGGCAGGAGGACACATGGGATGGAGCCCCGTTGGGTTGGTGACCCCATAGGGTCCATCTGGGTGCTCCTGTGGGGCAGGAGGACACATGGCATGGAGCCCCGTTGGGTTGGTGACCCCATAGGGACATCCCAAACCCTTTCTAAACCATTCTGTGGGGCAGGAGGACACGGGGGTTGGAGCCCCATTGGGTTGATGGCCCCATAGCTCCATCTCAACCCCCTTGTAGCCCCTGTTATGGGTCAGGCTGACCCCCCGCACCACCCCTTTCCGCCCTCCTTTAGCTACGTCGTGCTGGACCTGATGGAGTCCGACCTCCACCAGATCATCCACTCCTCGCAGCCCCTAACCCTGGAGCACGTCCGCTACTTCCTCTACCAGCTCCTCCGCGGCCTCAAGTACATCCACTCGGCCAACGTCCTGCACCGCGACCTCAAGCCCAGCAACCTCCTGGTCAACGAGAACTGCGAGCTCAAGATCGGCGACTTCGGCATGGCCCGAGGGCTCGGCGCCGACCCGCGCCACGCCAAGGCCTTCCTCACCGAGTACGTGGCCACGCGCTGGTACCGGGCGCCGGAGCTGCTGCTGTCGCTGCACCGCTACACGCGCGCCATCGACATGTGGTCCGTGGGCTGCATCTTCGCCGAGATGCTCGGCAGGCGCCAGCTCTTCCCGGGCCGCAACTACATCCACCAGCTCCAGCTCATCATGGCCGTGCTGGGGACGCCGCCGCCCGCCGTGATGGGGGCCATCGGCGCCGAACGCGTCCGGGCCTACATCCAAAGCCTCCCGCCGCGCCCGGCTGTGCCGTGGGAGTCCCTGTTCGGTGACGGCGACGCCGAGGCCTTGGCGCTCTTGGGGAGGATGTTGAGGTTCGACCCGCGGGACAGGGTTGGGGTGGCGGAGGCGCTGAGACACCCGTTCCTGGCCAAGTATCACGATCCTGAGGATGAGCCCGAGTGCGTCCCGGCCTTTGACTTCGCCTTCGAGCGCCGGGCGCTCACCAAGGAGGACATCAAGGCGGCCATCGTGGCCGAGATCGAGGACTTCCACGCGCGCCGGGATGGGATCCGGCGCCACATCTCCTTGGCGCCAACCAATGGGGTCGCTGGAGGCGTCAACGGCGGTGGTCCCGGGGGGGGTGACTCCAATGGAGCGCCCAATGGCCCCGCTTGGCCTTGCGCCGATGTGGACATGGTGAGCCCGGGGCCTGATGGGCCCATGGAGTCGCCGCTGCGGGTGAAGGCGGAGCCCGGCGCCGCCGCAGCGCCCAAGAGGGATGGAGCCATCTCAGATGACACCAAAGCTGCTCTCAAGGCTGCGCTGCTCAAGTCGGCCATGAGGAACAAGAGTAAAGGTGAGCGGGCGGGATGGGGTGGGGTGGGTTGAGTTGAGTTTGGTTGGTTTGGGTTGAGTTGGGTTGGGTTGAGTTTGGTTGGGTTGAGTTGGGTTGAGTTGGGTTGGGTTGGATTGGGTTGTATTGAGTTGGGTTGGGTTGGGTTGGATTGAGTTTGGTTGGGTTGGGTTGAGTTGAGTTGGGTTGGGTTGGGTTGGGTTGAGTTGGGTTGAGTTGGGTTGGGTTGGGTTGAGTTGAGTTTGGTTGGGTTGGGTTGAGTTGGGTTGAGTTGGGTTGGGTTGGGTTGAGTTGAGTTTGGTTGGGTTGGGTTGAGTTGGGTTGAGTTGGGTTGGGTTGGGTTGAGTTGAGTTTGGTTGGGTTGGATTGAGTTGAGTTGGGTTGGGTTGGATTGAGTTTGGTTGGGTTGGGTTGGGTTGGTTGGGTTGGATTAAGTTGAGTTGGGTTCGGTTGGGCTGGGTTGAGTCGGCTGCTATTGGCTGCCATCGCCCCGTGCTCAGCTTACCCTCTGACCCCCCCCACTTCCCCCCATCCCTATCCCCATCCCAGACCCCCCCTGCGCAGCGCCGGAGCCCCCGGAGGGCCGGCGCCCGGTGACGGCGGCCGAGCGGCAGCGGGAGCGGGAGGAGAAGCGGCGCCGGCGCCAGGAGCGGGCCAAGGAGCGGGAGAAGAAGCAGCGGGAGCGGGAACGCCGCGAGCCCCAAGGCCGCGGGGATGGGCTCCAAGGCCTGGTCCTCACTGATGACGACCGGCACCTCCTGGAACGTTGGACCAAGATGCGAGATGGGGCCATCCCCCGGGCACCCCCTGCCCCACAGCCCCCAGTGCCGCCACCTCCTCTCTGCCCCCCAGCTTGTGGGGCGCCCCCAGAGGCTTGGCCAGGGGCTGAGGTGTGGCCTGAAGCCACTGTTGGAGCTGTGGTGCCCGACCCTGATGTGGCTACTGTGACGCAGCAGCTCTCCAAGTCACAGGTGTGGGGCTGCTGGGGTCATCTTGGGTTGGGTTGGGTTGAATTAGGTTGGGTTGGGTTGGGTTGGGTTGGGTTGAGTTGAGCGGGGTTGGGTTGGGTTGTGTTGGGTTGGGTTGGGTTGAGTGGGGTTGGGTTGAGTTGGGTTGGGTTGAGTTGGGTTGGGTTGGATTGGGTTGGGCTGGGTTGGGTTGGGTTGGGTTGGGTTGGGTTGAGTTGGGTTGGGTTGGGTTGAATTAGGTTGGGTTGGGCTGGGTTGGGCTGGGTTGGGTTGGGTTGGGTTGGGTTGAGTTGGGTTGGGTTGGGTTGAATTAGGTTGGGTTGGGCTGGGTTGGGTTGGGTTGGGTTGGGTTGAGTTGGGTTGAGTTGGGTTGGGTTGGGTTGAATTAGGTTGGGTTGGGCTGGGTTGGGTTGGGTTGATGGCTGCTCACTACAGGTGGGCTGACCCACTCCTTGAGTGTCATCACCGCCACCCTCCCACACAGGTGGAGGACCTGCTGCCCCCCGTCTTCTCGGTGACCCCCAAGGGCAGCGGCGCCGGGTATGGGGTGGGCTTCGACCTGGAGGAGTTCCTCAGCCAATCGCTGGACATGGTTGGAGACCCCAAGGAGAGGTAAGAGGAGACTGAATTGAACTGAGTGGCTGGCCAATGGGGTTTCGGCCTCGGCGCTGAGGCCCCGCCCCCTTTGCCCCCCAGCCAAGGAGATTCGGCGCCGCTCTCAGCCTCGCTGCTTGCTGATTGGCTGGAGGTTCATCGCCTCAGCCCCGCCGCCCTCGAGAGCCTCCAGCGCGACCTCCAGCTCGGCTCCCCCATGCTCCTCAGTGATGACCTCCCAGACCCATAACCGGGGGGGCGGGGACACCCCATTGGTTCCCCCCCCCTTTGGCCCCACCCCCTTTGACTCCGACCAATTACATTTGTAAGGAAACCAAGCCCCTGCCTCGTCCAATGGGATTTGGGCTCCTTGGGGACCTATGGGGAGCCCTATGGGGCCATATGGGCTTTTTGGGGTCATATGGAGTCTATGCGGAGTAGTGGGGGACTCTACGGACCTATGGGGCTATAGGGGCCCCTATAGGAGCTATGGGAACCCGCGGAGCAGGAAGGAGACGGAGGCGACTGCGTTTGTGACATGGGTTTTGTAGCAAATACATCACAGACCACGAGGGACACACAGAGCGGGGGGAGCAACGCGGGGGGGCCGGGAGCACCTATGGGTTGGGGGGGACACAGAGGGGTCCTTGATGGGGTCCTTGGGGGCTTGGTTGGGTCATTGAGGGAGTTATTGAGTCATTGATGACATCATTGAGGGCTTGGTTGAGTCATTGATGATGTGATTGGGTTGTTGGTTGGGTTATTGATGATGTCATTGAGGCATGGAAGTCACTGGGTTGTTGGTTGGGTCACTGAGGGGGTCGTTGGCTCATTGATGGTGTCATCGGGTCATTCATGATGTCACTGGGTTGGTTGGGTCATTGATGATGTCATTGGGTCATTGGTTTGGTCATTGAGGGGGTTGTCGGGTCGTTGATGATGGCATTGGGTGATTGATGATGTCCTTGGGTCATTGGTTGGGTCGTTGAAGGGTTCGTTGGGTGATTGACTGCATGGCTGCATGGTCAGTGGGTGGGTGGATGGCCAATGAGATGGTTAGATGGTCAATGAGATGGTTGGATGGTCAATGGGTGGTTGGATGGTCAATGGGTGGTTGGATGGTCAGTGGGTGGTTGGATGGTCAGTGGGTGGTTGGATGGTCAACGGGGTGGTTGGATGGTCAATGGGTGGGTGGATGGTCAATGGGTGGTTGAATGGTCAATGAGATGGTTGGATGGTCAATGGGTGGTTGGATGGTCAATAGGTGGTTGGATGGTCAATGGGTGGTTGGATGGTCAATGGATGGTTGGATGGTCAATCGGTGGTTGGATGGTGAATGGATGGTTGGATGGTCAATGGGTGGTTGGATGATCAATGGGTGGTTGGATGGTCAGTGGGTGGTTGAATGGTCAGTGGGTGGTTGGATGGTCAATGGGTGGTTGGATGGTCAGTGGGTGGTTGGATGGTCAGTGGGTGGTTGGATGGTCAATCGGTGGTTGGATGGTCAGTGGGTGGTTGGATGGTCAGTGGGTGGTTGGATGGTCAGTGGGTGGTTGGATGGTCAATGGGTGGTTGGATGGTCAGTGGGTGGTTGGATGGTCAATGGGTGGTTGGATGGTCAATGGGTGGTTGGATGGTCAATGGATGGTTGGATGGTCAGTGGGTGGTTGGATGGTCAATGGGTGGTTGGATGGTCAATGGGTGGTTGGATGGTCAATGGGTGGTTGGATGGTCAATGGGTGGTTGGATGGTCAATGGGTGGTTGGATGGTCAGTGGGTGGTTGGATGGTCAATGGGTGGTTGGATGGTCAATGGGTGGGTCAGTTGGGTCACCAACTGGTTGCTCAGGCAGGCAATGGGCTGGTGAACTGCTGGGATACGTGCTCATCAGCTGCTTCAATGGGTGGTGGCGTCACCCTTGACCATGAGACGGGCCAACCCAACCCATCACTGAAGGTCAACCCGACCCATAACCCCCACTCTGGGACCCCCTATTGGGTGAACCTGCCCCATGGCCCTTCCCTATGGTCAACCCAACCCATGACCCTTCCTATGGTCAGTCCAACCTAGGGCCCTTCCCTATGGTCAACCCAACCCAAGACCTCTCCCTATGGTCAACCGAAGACCTCTCCCTACGGTCAACCCACCCTGTGGCCCTTCCCTGTGGTCAACCCAGCCCATGACCCTCCTTGGGCATCACCCCCATTGACCCCTCTACCCCCACCTTGAGGCCACCTCCTGTCCCCCAAGTGTGTGTCCCGTCCCCCCCCCAAGCGCATGGATGGAGGCTCATGGCAAGGGGGTGGAGCCATGGAGCGAAGGGGAGGAGCCAAACAGCCAATGGACGCCATGACTGGATGGGCGGAGCCCAAGGAACCGCTGCGATTGGTCGGCTCCAGGAATCACTGTCTCTTCATTAAGTCTCATGAATGGAGGAGGAGATGGTGGAGATGATGGGGGGGGGGTTCATGGGGGGCCCTACAAGCCCAAGGTGCCCCCAATGGAAGAGGCCAAGACCACCCCCAGCACCACGCAGCAGATGATGATCATGATCTTCTTCTACTCGAGGAGACAGGAGAGAAGGAGAAGGTTATGGGGACACCCCCAGTGGCCACCCCAGTGTCCCCAGTGGCCACCTGATGGCCTCAAGCTCTCACCCTTCGGGCCTTGCTCTGGTACTTGACGGCTTTCTTGGTGTCCGACACGGCCCGTTCCACGTAGTCCACCGAGTGCTCCACGTTGTACTCGATGCGATCGATCATCTCGCCCTTGGGGAGGAGGAACCGGCCCCTGAGACTCCTTGGGATGGGTCTAAGGGGGGTTCTAGGTGGTCTCCATGGCTTTAGATGGGTTCTAGATGGGTCTAATGGGGGTTCCTGGTGGTCTCCATGGCTTTGGATGGGGTCTAAATGGGTCTAAGGGGGGTTCTTATGGACTCAATGGCTTTGGGTGGTGTCCATATGGGTCTAAGGGGGGTTCTAGGTGGTCTCCATGGCTTTAGACGGGTTCTAGATGGGTCTAAGGGGGGTTCTTATGGTCTCAGTGGCTTTGGGTGGTGTCCATATGGGTCTAAGGGGGGTTCTAGGTGGTCTCCATGACTTTAGATTGGTTCTAGATGGATCTAAGGGGGGTTCTTATGGTCTCAGTGGCTTTGGGTGGAGTCCATATGGGTCTAAGGGGGGTTCTTATGGACTCAGTGGCTTTGGGTGGTGTCCATATGGGTCTAAGGGGGGTTCTAGGTGGTCTCCATGGCTTTAGATGGGTTCTAGATGGGTCTAAGGGGGGTTCTTATGGTCTCAGTGGCTTTGGGTGGTGTCCATATGGGTCTAAGGGGGGTTCTTATGGACTCAATGGCTTTGGGTGGTGTCCATATGGGTCTAAGGGGGGTTCTTATGGACTCAATGGCTTTGGGTGGTGTCCATATGGGTCTAAGGGGGGTTCTTATGGTCTCCATGGCTTTAGACGGGTTCTAGATGGGTCTAAGGGGGGTTCTTATGGTCTCAGTGGCTTTGGGTGGAGTCCCTATGGGTGCATGGGGGGTTCCTGGGGGTCCCTACCTGGCTCTCCACCAGCATGGCCATGTCCACAAACATATCGTGCAGCTCCCGAATGCTGGTCTCCAGCTTGATGATCTCGTTGTGTCGCGTCTCGATCTCGTTCAGGGCCTGTTTGGTCATCTGCGAGTCCATCTTGATCTGCGTGGAGACAGGGAGGACACCCCGCGGGGCTCCTCAGCCTCCATACTGGCCCCAGCGACCTCTGGATGGCTTCAAGGTGCCCCATAGCGTCCCCAACCTACATCATCGGTGAAGATGGCCAACTTCCCGCTCTCCAGCATGTCCTCCAGCTCCTCGTTGGTGGTGGTGCGGCCGGCTGCGGGCACAAGGGAGGTAGTGGGTGGGTGATGGCACCTCTACGGTCCCTCCATCCCACCCCATGGAGCGGGACCTACTGATCTCGAGTTGGCGCTGGATGCGGTCCTTGCAGCGGTCGCGGTACTTGGACTGGGTGGCGTTGTACTCGGTCATCACCTCCACAAACTTGCGGGACAAGGTGGAGTGCTGGGGAGGGGGGGGGGTTAGGGTTAGGGTTAGGGTTAAGGTTAAGGTTAGGGTTAGGGTTAGGGTTAGGGTTAAGGTTAAGATTAGGGTTAGGGTTAGGGTTAAGGTTAAGATTAGGGTTAGGGTTAGGGTTAACGTTAAGGTTAAGGTTAGGGTTAAGGTTATGGTTAGGGTTAGGGTTAAGGTTAAGTTTAGGGTTAGGGTTAGGGTTAAGTTTATGGTTAGGGTTAGGGTTAAGGTTAAGTTTAGGGTTAGGGTTAAGGTTAAGTTTATGGTTAGGGTTAGTGTTAAGGTTATGGTTAGGGTTAGGGTTAAGGTTAAGTTTAGGGTTAGGGTTAAGGTTAAGGTTAAGGTTAGGGTTAGGGTTAAGGTTAAGGTTAGTGTTAGGGTTAAGGTTAGGGTTAGGGTTAAGGTTAGGGTTAGGGTTAAGTTTAAGGTTAGGGTTAGGGTTAAGGTTAAGGTTAGGGTTAGGGTTAGGGTTAAGTTTAGGGTTAAGTTTAGGGTTAGGGTTATGGTTAAGTTTAGTTTTAGGGTTAGGGTTAGGGTTAAGGTTAAGGTTAGGGTTAAGGTTAGGATTAGGTGTAAGGTTAGGGTTAGGGTTAGGGTTAGGGTTAGGGTTAAGGTTAAGGTTAGGGTTAAGGTTAGGATTAGGTGTAAGGTTAGTGTTAGAGTTAAGGTTAGGGTTAGGGTTAGGGTTAGGGTTAAGGTTAAGGTTGGTGTTAGGGTTAAGGTTAAGGTTGGGTTAGGGTTAAGGTTAAGGTTAAGTTTAGGGTTAGGGTTAGGGTTAAGGTTAAGGTGAGGGTTAAGTTTAGGATTAGGTGTAGGGTTAATGTTAGAGTTAGGGTTAGGGTTAGGGTTAAGATTAATGTTAAGGTTAGGTTTAACGTTAGGTTTAGGTTTAGGGTTAAGTTTAGGGTTATGGTTAATGTTAGGGTTAGGGTTAAGGTTAGGGGTATGGTTACGGTTAGGGTTAGGGTTAGGGTTAGGGTTAGGGTTAGAGTTAGGTTTAGGGTTAGGGTTAGGGTTAGGGGTTAGGGTTAGGGTTAGGGTTAGGGTTAGGGTTAGGGTTAGAGTTAGGTTTAGGGTTAGGGTTAGGGTTAGGGGTTAGGGTTAGGGTTAGGGTTAGGGTTAGGGTTAGAGTTAGGTTTAGGGTTAGGGTTAGGGTTAGGGTTAGGGTTAGGGTTAGAGTTAGGTTTAGGGTGAGGGTTAATTTTAGGGTTAGGGTTAGGCTCAGGGTCGCATGGACAGATGTGGCCACCAGGAGCTGCTGAAGGGCACCAGGAACTGGAAGTGGGTACCTGGGTCTTGCGGATGCGGAGGTCGGCCGAGGAGCGGTTGAGTCCTTCCTCCTGCTCAATGCTCTGCTCGATGGCTGCGGGATGCAAAGGGGTGAGCGGGGGGTGTGTGTGTGTCTTGTTGGAGCTTCCATGCATGGGGGACCTTGGTCATGCAACCAATGGGGGTCAATTCAGAGTGATCACCCCAAGGGGATCAACCCAAGGGAGTCAATCCAAGGGGATCAACCCAAGGGGATCCACCCAAGGGAGTCAATTCAAGGGGATCAACCCAAGAGGTCACCTTTCAACTTGGAGCGCACTTTGTTCGCCGTCTTCTTGATGTCGGCCGTGAGGTCCTCGAGCTCCTGCTTGGTCTCTGGGGGGACACACACACAGGGCCTCTATGGGGCTCTATGGGTCACTGTGGGTCTCTGTGGGGTCTCTATGGGGTCTCTATGGGTCTCTTTGGGGTCTCTATGGGTCTCTAGGTCTCTATGGCCTCTATGGGTCTCTATGGGTCTCTACGGGTCCCTATGGGTCTCTACGGGTCCCTATGGGTCTCTAGGGGTCTCTATGGGGTCTCTATGTGTCTCTATGGGTCTCTATGGCCTCTATGGGCCTCTAGATGCACCTGGTGTCCCTTCATCCCATCACTCCCCGTGTCCCCATGGATGTCCCCATTGCCCCCATTGCCCCCTTTACCCCCATGGCCCCAACCCCCCCCATTGCCCCCGTTGCCCCATATCCCCCCATTGCCCCCCATGTCCCGCTCACTCTCATCGGGGTTGGGGGCGGCCAGGATGGCGCTGTGCTGCTTCTTCACCTGCTCCACGTCCTCCGAGAGCTTCTCGATGCAGCCCCGGATCTCCTCCACCTGTGGGGCATGAGATATGGGGCAGGGATATGGGATATGGGGCAGGGATATGGGGCAGGGATATAGGGTATGGGGACGTCTCTATGAGTGCTGTAGGGGCTCTCTGAGTGCTGTAGGGGTTGTCTTTGGGTGACCTAAGGTGCCATGGGGTGTCTATAGACCGCTGTGGGATGATCTAGGATGCTCTAGGGAGCTATGGGGCCATTGTGGGTGTCACAGTGGGGTGCTATAGAGCTCTATAAGGCACTATGGATCTCTACAGGTGTCTGCGGATCTCTATGTGACGCTGTGGGTCCCTCTGGGGTCTCTATAGGGTCTCTATGTCTCCCTATGGGTCGCTATAGGGTCTCTATGGGTCCCTGTGTGTCCGTATGTGTCACCAAGGGGTCTCTATAGGTTTCTGTGGGGTCTCTGTGTGTCCCTATGGGTCTCTACATGTCTCTGTGGGTCGCTATAGGATCTCTGTAGGGTCTCTGGATGTCCCTGCGTGTCCCTATGGGTGGCTGTGGGGTCTCTAGGTGTCCCTATGGGGTCCCTATGGGTCTCTGGGGGTCCCTATGGGGCAGCCCCACACCTGCTCAAAGAACTCGTCCATGAAGTGGTCTCGGTCCACGTGGACGACCTCGTCCTCATCGTCGCTGTCCTTGGCCTGCAGGGGGCGCCCTCTGCCTCAGGGGGGCGTGGCCAGCACTGACCACACCCCCTCCCACCCTCACTGATGCCCCATTGGCTGCCTCCCCCCAGAGCCCGTCTCATTTGCATGCACTGAACGCTATTGGCTGCCTGCCCTAGAGCACAGCGCTGTGATTGGCTGAGGGCTGGGAGGGGGTGAGTCATCGGCATGGCCTGATCCTCCCTCACCTGATTGGCTGCCTGGGCCCGGCTCATTTGCATAGCCCCGCCCCTGCACCACTGCCCCCCCTCATACCATTGGCTCCCGCCAGGACTCATTTGCATAAAGCCAGCCCCCAGCCCCCCATAGCGCCCCACTGCACCCATTGCAGACCCCAGCATCCCATTACAGCCAATGACCCCCAGAGCACCCTATGGCAGCCTATAGCACACAAAGCACCCCATAGCCCCCCACAGCCCCCACTGCAACCCATAACTGCCACAGCACCCTATAGCACCCTGTAACCCTCATTGCACCCCATAGCTCCCACAGAAGCCCGTAGCAGCCCGCAGCACCCCATACATCCTATGGGCCCCATAGCACCCCACAGCCAGCACAGCACCCATTACAACCCCCAGCACCCCACTGCACCCCATAGAACACACTGCAGCCGACGGCACCCACAGCCCACATAGCATCCCTGTATCCCCCCAGCATCCCAAGGCACCCTATAGCACCCAAAACACCCCATGGCACCCCATAGCACCCAAAGCATCCCATGACATCCTGATAGCCCTACAGCACCCCACAGCATCCACTGCAGCCCCCCAGTCCTCCTTGCACCCATAGCACCCCATAGCCTCTGTAACACCCTATATCCCCCCATAGCCCCTATAGCACTGCATAGCCCCCGCAATACCCCATAGCATCACACAGCACCCACTGCAAACCCACAGTCCCCATTGCACCCACAAGCCCCATAGTATCCCACAGCCCCTACAGCACTCTATATGCCCCCATAAGCCCCATAGCATCCCATAGCCCTCCTAGCCCCCTATATCCCCACATAACACCCCATAGCCCCCTATAATCCTTACTTCCCCTCATAGCCCCATAACCCTCTATATGCCCCACAGCTCCATAGCCCCCTATACTCCATAGCCCCCATACCCTCTCGATCTCCCATAGCCCCCCATAGCCCCCATAGCCCCATAGCTACCAATACCTCCTATATCCCCCATAGCCTCCTATACCTCTTATACCCCCTATATCCCCCAGAGCCCCATAGCCTCCTATACCTCTTACACCCCCTATATCCCCCAGAGCCCCATAGCCTCCTATACCTCTTATACCCCCTATATCCCCCAGAGCCCCATAGCCTCCTATACCTCTTACACCCCCTATATCCCCCAGAGCCCCATAGCCTCCTATACCTCTTACACCCCCTATATCCCCCAGAGCCCCATAGCCTCCTATACCTCTTATACCCCCTATATCCCCCAGAGCCCCATAGCCTCCTATACCTCTTATACCCCCTATATCCCCCCGAGCCCCATAGCCTCCTATACCTCTTATACCCCCTATATCCCCCCGAGCCCCATAGCCTCCTATACCTCTTATACCCCCTATATCCCCCAGAGCCCCATAGCCTCCTATACCTCTTATACCCCCTATATCCCCCAGAGCCCCATAGCCTCCTATACCTCTTATACCCCCTATATCCCCCAGAGCCCCATAGCCTCCTATACCTCTTATACCCCCTATATCCCCCAGAGCCCCATAGCTTCCTATACCCCTTATACCCCCAATATCCCCTCTAGCCCCATAGCCTCCTATAACCTCTGCATCCCTCATAGCCCCACAGCATCCCGTTGCCCCCTATTCCCTCCATATCCCCCCCAGCATCCCATATTCCCCTATAGCCCCTATACCCCCTGTTCTCCCCATAGCCCCCTATAGCCCCCGTAGCCCCATAGCCCCCTATACCCCCCACAGCCCCCCATAGCCCCATAGCCCCCCATAGCCCCCTATGTCCCCCATAGCCCCCCCCCCGTCCCCCTCTCACGCTGCGGAGCTCCTGGGTCCGGTCCTTCATGGCGAGGGGGGGGGTTGGGGGGGGGGGTTGGGGGGGAGGGGGGAGGGGCCGGACGCGGCGCGTGCTGCTGGGGGGGGAGGGAGGGAGGGGGGAGGTGGGGGGAGGGGCTGCGGCTGCGGCTGAGGCTTGGGGTGGGGGGGGGGAGGGGGGCTGCGGAGAAGGGGGCGGGGCCTTGGGGGGGGAAGGACCAATGGGAGCAGGGGAAGGGGGACCCCAGAGCCCAAGATAGCCCCGTATGGGGGTCCCAGAGCCCATCGGTGGGGGCCCACATCCCATAGTGGGATCCTAGGTCCCGTTTTGGGGGTCCCAGATCCCGTTTTGGGTCCCAGATCCCATTATTGGGGTCCTAGATCCCCTTTTGGGGTCCCAGATCCCATTATTGGAGTCCCAGATCCCATTATTGGGGTCCCAGATCCCATTTTGGGGTCCCACATCCCATTATTGGGTCCCAGATCCCATTTTTGGGTCCCAGATCCCATTATTGGGGTCCTAGATCCCATTTTGGGGGTCCGACATCCCATTTTGGGGTCCCAGATCCCATTATTGGGGTCTCAGATCCCATTTTGGGGGTTCCAGATCCCATTTTGGGGTCCCAGATCCCACATTGGGGGTCCCAGATCCCATTTTTGGGTCCCAGATCCCACATTGGGGGTCCCAGATCCCATTTTTGGGTCCCAGATCCCATTATCGGGGTCCCAGATCCCATTTTGGGGGTCCCAGATCCCATTATTGGGGTCCCAGATCCCATTTTGGGGGTCCCAGATCCCATTATTGGGGTCCCAGATCCCATTTTGGGGGTCCCAGATCCCATTATTGGGGTCCCAGATCCCATTTTGGGGGTCCCAGATCCCATTTTTGGGTCCCAGATCCCATTTTGGGGGTCCCAGATCCCATTTTTGGGTCCCAGATCCCATTTTTGGGTCCCAGATCCCACATTGGGGGTCCCAGATCCCATTTTTGGGTCCCAGATCCCATTATCGGGGTCCCAGATCCCATTTTGGGGGTCCCAGATCCCATTATTGGGGTCCCAGATCCCATTCTGGGGGTCCCAGATCCCATTTTGGGGGTCCCAGATCCCATTCTGGGGGTCCCAGATCCCATTATTGGGGTCCCAGATCCCATTCTGGGGGTCCCAGATCCCATTATTGGGGTCCCAGATCCCATTCTGGGGGTCCCAGATCCCATTATTGGGGTCCCAGATCCCATTTTGGGGGTCCCAGATCCCATTTTTGGGTCCCAGATCCCATTTTGGGGGTCCCAGATCCCATTTTGGGGGTCCCAGATCCCATTTTTGGGTCCCAGATCCCATTTTGGGGGTCCCAGATCCCATTTTTGGGTCCCAGATCCCATTTTGAGGGTCCCAGATCCCACTTTGGGATCCCACATCCCGTACTGTGCTCCCCACCGCTTCTGGACCCGCCCCCCCCCCCCCTTTGGAGGACCTTCCGCGCGCTCCTCTCTATGGTTCGGCGGACTCCACGGCCAGAGCGTCCCCTCCACTTCCGCCTCCGAGGCCCCGGGCGCAGCCGCAGAGCGGCCGCCGGCACTTCCGCATCCGGCCGGCGGGGGAAGGGCGCCACCATGCGGGACAGGACGCGGGAGCTCCGCCAGGTACGGGGGGAACGACCCCGAAAAGGACCCGAAATGACCCAAAGTGGGGCTCAAGGACCCCTCTATGGCCCCATGGACCCCAATATGGCCCCATGGACCCCTCTATGGCCCCATGGAGCCCCCTATGGCCCCATGGACCCCAATATGGCCCCATGGACCCCAATATGGCCCCATGGACCCCTCTATGGCCCCATGGACCCCCCTATGGCCCCATAGACCCCTCTATGGCCCCATGGACCCCAGTATGGCCCCATGGACCCCAGTATGGACCCATGGACCCCAATATGGCCCCATGGACCCCTATACGGACCCCTGTATGGCCCCATATATCCCAATGGGCACCCCAACAGGCACCCATTGACTCCTGGGTCGCCCCATGGGCCTGTCTATGTCCCTACAGACGGCAGCGTGGGCCTGTTGACCCCTATAGGCCCCTATAGACCCCTATAGACCCCTATAGCCCCACTATAGGCCCCTATAGGCCCCTATAGGCCCCTGTGTCACCCACAGGCCTGCGGCAGCAGCTCGGAGGAGGACGATGGGGCCGACGATGGGGCCGCAGTGGCTTTAATGAGGCTGAACCCGCTCCTGCAGGTGAGTGCCCCCTTGACACGCCATTTACATACCATTTACATGCCATTTACATACAATTTACGTGCCGTTTACATACCATTTACATGTCATTTACGTACCATTTACACGCCAAGAACACACCATTTACATACCAGTTACACACCAAGAACACGCCATTTACATACCAGTTACACGCCAAGAACATGCCATTTACATACTATTTACACGCCAAGAACACGCCATTTACGTACCATTTACACGCCAAGAATATGCCATTTACATACCATTTACATGCCAAGAACACGCCATTTACATACCAGTTACACGCCAAGAACATGCCATTTGCATACCATTTACACACCAAGAACACGCCATTTACATACCATTTACACGCCAAGAACACGCCATTTACATACCATTTACACGCCAAGAATATGCCATTTACATACCAGTTACACGCCAAGAACATGCCGTTTACATGCCAGTTACACGCCAAGAACATGCCGTTTACATGCCATTTACACGCCAAGAAAGCCATTTACATGCTGTTTACGCCCCCTTTACACACCATTTACACACCAAGAACGCGCCATTTACGCGCCACGCACATGCCATTTATGCGCCATTTACACGCCGTTTGCGGCCCCTTTACACGCCATCTACGCGCCATATACATGCCATTTACACGCCAAGAACACGCCATTGACGCGCCATTTCTGTGCCCTTACCGTGCTCTTGGCGTGTTCGTGGCGTGCTGCAGGCGGGGCGGGTGCGGGCGGCGCTGCGGGCGCTGGAGCTGAAGCTGGAGGCGCTGGAGCTGCTGCAGGAGGCGGTGCTGGGCAGCCCCCTGCCCCCCGAGGGTGCGTACGGGGCTATAGGGGGGCTATAGGGGTCTATAGGGGGCTATAGGGGTCTATAGTGGGGCTATAGGGGTCTATAGGGGGCTATAGTGGGGCTATAGGGGTCTATAGGGGGCTATAGGGGTCTATAGTGGGGCTATAGTGGGGTCTATAGGGGGCTATAGTGGGGCTATAGGGGGCTATAGGTGGGCTATAGGGGTCTATAGTGGGGCTATAGGGGGGCTATAGTGGGGCTATAGGGGGCTATAGTGGGGCTATAGGGGGCTATAGTGGGGCTATAGGGGTCTATAGGGGGCTATAGGGGTCTATAGTGGGGCTATAGTGGGGTCTATAGGGGGCTATAGTGGGGCTATAGGGGGCTATAGGTGGGCTATAGGGGTCTATAGTGGGGCTATAGGGGGGCTATAGTGGGGCTATAGTGGGGCTATAGGGGGCTATAGGGGGCTATAGTGGGGCTATAGGGGGCTATAGTGGGGCTATAGGGGTCTATAGGGGGCTACAGGGGGCTATAGGGGGCTATAGTGGGGCTATAGGGGTCTATAGTGGGGCTATAGGGGGCTATAGGTGGGCTATAGGGGGGCTATAGGGGTCTATAGTGGGGCTATAGGTGGGCTATAGGGGGGCTATAGGGGGCTATAGTGGGGCTATAGTGGGGCTATAGTGGGGCTATAGTGGGGCTATAGTGGGGCTATAGTGGGCTATAGTGGGGCTATAGTGGGGCTATAGTGGGGCTATAGTGGGGCTATAGGGGGCTATAGTGGGGCTATAGGGGGCTATAGTGGGGCTATAGTGGGGCTATAGTGGGGCTATAGTGGGGCTATGGGGGCTATAGGGGGCTATAGTGGGGCTATAGGGGGCTATAGTGGGGCTATAGGGGTCTATAGGGGGCTACAGGGGGCTATAGGGGTCTATAGTGGGGCTATAGTGGGCTATAGTGGGGCTATAGTGGGCTACAGGGGGGCTATAGGGGTCTATAGTGGGGCTATAGGGGTCTATAGGGGTCTATAGGGGTCTATGGGGGTCTATAGGGGTCTATGGGGGTCTATAGGGGTCTATGGGGTCTATGGGGGTCTATAGGGGTCTATGGGGTCTATGGGGGTCTATAGGAGTCTGGGGGCTCCCATTCTGGTCTCCACCCCCAGGGCAGCAGCGGGATCTGCAGCTCCACCAGGATGAGATCCAGGAACTGACGCAGGAGATCCGCTCCCGGCTGCGAGGTGGGACCCACAGCGCCGCATAGACACCCCATAGCGCCCCATAGGCACCCCATAGACACCCCATAGCGCCCCATATCTTTGGGGTTCCCCCCTAGCGCTGGAGCCAGTGGAGGAGGAGGAGGAGGAGGAGAGCAGGAGCAGCATCAGGGCCCGGGTGAAGCGCACCCAGGTAAGGGGGGGTTCGGGGGTCCCTGGGCTCCCTGCCCCCATTTTCGCCCCCCCCGCACCCGTTTTCGCCCCCCCCGCACCCGTTTGTGCCCCCCCCGCACCCGTTTTCGCCCCCCTCGCACCCGTTTTCGCCCTCCCCGCACCCGTTTTCGCCCCCCCCGCACCCGTTTGTGCCCCCCCCGCACCCGTTTTCGCCCCCCTCGCACCCGTTTTCGCCCTCCCCGCACCCGTTTTCGCCCTCCCCGCACCCGTTTGTGCCCCCCCCGCACCCGTTTTCGCCCTCCCCGCACCCGTTTTCGCCCTCCCCGCACCCGTTTGTGCCCCCCCCAGCACGCGGCGCTGTCGCAGCAGCTCCTGGCGCTCACCGGGCGCTGCCACGCGGCTCAGGCCCGGTTCCGGCAGCGGCGCCTCGAGAGGGTCCAGCGGCAGCTGCACGTGGGTGAGAGCAGGAAGGGGATGGGATGGGGATGGGATGGGGATGGGATGGGGATGGGATGGGGATGGGATGGGGATGGGGATGGGATGGGGATGGGATGGGGATGGGGATGGGATGGGGATGGGATGGGGATGGGGATGGGGATGGGATGGGGATGGGGATGGGATGGGGATGGGATGGGGATGGGGATGGGATGGGGATGGGATGGGGATGGGGATGGGATGGGGATGGGGATGGGATGGGGATGGGGATGGGATGGGGATGGGATGGGGATGGGGATGGGATGGGGATGGGATGGGGATGGGGATGGGATGGGGATGGGGATGGGATGGGGATGGGGATGGGGATGGGATGGGGATGGGGATGGGATGGGGATGGGATGGGGATGGGATGGGGATGGGGATGGGATGGGGATGGGGATGGGATGGGGATGGGATGGGGATGGGATGGGGATGGGGATGGGGATACACTGCGGTGGATTGGGGAGGGCGCTGGGATGCTCTGGAATGCACTGGAATGCTCTGGGATGCGCTGGGATGCGCTGGGATGCTCTGGGATGCACTGGAATGCTCTGGGATGCGCTGGGATGCTCTGGCATGCACTGGGATGCTCTGGGATGCACTGGGATGCTCTGGGATGCACTGGGATACTCTGGGATGCTCTGGGATCTGTTGGGATGCAGCCGGCAGTGCCCCGGTCACAGAGGAGGAGCTGGAGCAGATCCTGGAGTCGGGGCATAGCGAGATCTTCGTCAGCAACGTGAGGGAGCACCCACGGGTGCCGTGGTGGTGGTCAGTGGGTGCCAGTGGGTGCCAATGGGTGTCAATGGGTGCCTATGGGTGTCAGTGGTGATCAGTGGGTGCCAATGGTGATCAATGGGTGTCAGTGGTGATCAGTGGGTGCCAATGGTGATCAGTGGGTGCCAGTGGTGATCAATGGGTGCCAATGGTGATCAATGGGTGCCAGTGCTGGTCAATGGGTGCCAATGGTGATCAATGGGTGCCAATGGTGATCAGTGGGTGCCAATGGTGATCAATGGGTGCCAATGGTGATCAGTGGGTGCCAATGGTGATCAATGGGTGCCAATGGTGACCAATGGGTGCCAGTGGTGATCAGTGGGTGCCAATGCTGGTCAGTGTTGCCAATGGTGATCAGTGGGTGCCAGTGGTGATCAGTGGGTGCCAATGGGTGTCAGTGGGTGCCAATGGTGATCAGTGGGTGCCAATGGTGATCAGTGGGTGCCAATGGTGATCAGTGGGTGCCAGTGGTGATCAATGGGTGCCAATGGTGACCAATGGGTGCCAGTGGTGATCAGTGGGTGCCAATGCTGGTCAGTGTTGCCAATGGTGATCAGTGGGTGCCAGTGGTGATCAGTGGGTGCCAGTGGTGATCAATGGGTGCCAATGGTGACCAATGGGTGCCAGTGGTGATCAGTGGGTGCCAATGCTGGTCAGTGTTGCCAATGGTGATCAGTGGGTGCCAGTGGTGATCAGTGGGTGCCAATAGGTGTCAATGGGTGCCAATGGTGATCAGTGGGTGCCAATGGTGATCAATGGGTGCCAATGGTGATCAATGGGTGCCAATGGTGATCAGTGGGTGCCAATGGTGATCAGTGGGTGCCAATGGGTGTCAATGGGTGCCAGTGGTGATCAATGGGTGCCAATGGTGATCAGTGGCACCCATGGGTGCAGGTGCCGGGCGCGTCGCGGGCGCTGCAGGAGGTGGGGCTGCGGCACCGGGAGCTGCAGCGCCTGGAGCGGGGCCTCAGGGACCTGGGGGAGCTCTTCACTGTGCTGGGAACCAGCCTGGAGCAGCAGGTGGGGCAATGGGGGCAATGGGGCAATGGGGGGCAATGGGGGCAATGGGGGGGCAATGGGGGCAATGGGGGCAATGGGGGCACTGGGGGGAATGGGGGCAATGGGAGCAATGGGGGGAATGGGGCAATGGGGGCAATGGGGGCAATGGGGGGAATGGGGCAATGGGGGCAATGGGGGGAATGGGGCGAATGGGGCAATGGGGGCAATGGGGGCAATGGGGGGCAATGGGGCAATGGGGGAATGGGGCGAATGGGGCAATGGGGGCAATGGGGGCAATGGGGGGCAATGGGGCAATGGGGGAATGGGGCGAATGGGGCAATGGGGGCAATGGGGGCAATGGGGGCAATGGGGGCAATGGGGGCAATGGGGCAATGGGGGCAATGGGGGGCAATGGGGGCAATGGGGGCAATGGGGGGCAATGGGGGCAATGGGGGGGCAATGGGGGCAATGGGGGCACTGGGGGGAATGGGGGCAATGGGAGCAATGGGGGGAATGGGGCAATGGGGGCAATGGGGGCAATGGGGGGAATGGGGCAATGGGGGCAATGGGGGGAATGGGGCGAATGGGGCAATGGGGGCAATGGGGGCAATGGGGGGCAATGGGGCAATGGGGGAATGGGGCGAATGGGGCAATGGGGGCAATGGGGGCAATGGGGGGCAATGGGGCAATGGGGGCAATGGGAGCAATGGGGGGAATGGGGCAATGGGGGCAATGAGGGGAATGGGGGCAATGGGGGGAATGGGGCAATGGGGGCAATGGGGGGAATGGGGGGAATGGGGCAATGGGGGCAATGTGGCAATGGGAGCAATGGGGCAATGGGGGGAATGGGGGCAATGGGGGGCAATGCTTTGTCTTGGGTTATACTGGTCTGTATTGGTTCGTGTGGATTTATGACTGGTCCATATTGGCCCATGCTGGTTTATACTGGTGCATACTGGTCCATGTTACCCCGTACTGGATTGTTACTGCATTATACTGATTTATGGTTGGATTATACTGGTCCGTACTGGTCTGTACTGGTCCGTACTGGTCCGTACTGGTCCCTGTGGCGCAGGGGGAGCTGCTGGACCGCATCGAGCACCACATCCAGGACTCCGGCTCCCGCCTGGACAAGGGCACCCGGCACTTGGAGGCCGCGGCGCGGAGCCAGCAGGGGGCGCGAAAGGTCAGGCCCCACCCCCTTCCCCCTCCCCCCTTGGGCCCCCCCCCCCCATCCCACGTGACCCCCCCGTCGTCCAATAGAAGAAGCTGCTGGTGGCCGGGTGCGTCGTCATCACTGGCGTCATCGTCGCCGTCATCATCGCTGTCACCGTGGCAACCGGGTAGGCCACGCCCCCTCTGGGGCCGAAGCTCCGCCCCCTGCGCTCTCATTGGCCTCTGGATGTGGCTGAAGCTCCACCCCTGCGCTCCCATTGGTTGGTGGGGCCTGGTTGACCAAATAAAGTGGTTTTCGCTCAAAAGAGTGGCGGGAAGTTGTGTGTGGGGTGGTCCAAAGTGTGACCCCCACATCCCATAATATCCTCACTCGCATACCCCATTACATCCCATATCCCGTACCCCACATCCCATAATATCCCATACCCCATCCCATATCCCGTACCCCACATCCCATAATATCCCATACCCCATCCCATATCCCGTACCCCACATCCCATAATATCCCATACCCCATTCTCCTCTGCTGTGCCGTACCTATCGCCCCCCTTGGGGGGCTATGGGGGGGTAACAGGGGGTTAATAGAGGGTAATGGGGGGCAATGGGGGACAGTGAGGGGGTAACAGGGAGTTAACAGGATCTGTCCACTGGGTTGGACTGAACTGAGCTGCTCTGAATGGGGCTGAGCTGGGACTCTGCCATTTGCGATGCAGCCACAGCCGAAGATGTGCACGGCGCCTCCGATCGTGCTCTACTCCCTGGGATGCTGGGCAGCCCAGCACGGGTGCCAAAGAGGTTCCATTGTAATGGACTTTGAGTTGGGAAATGGAGGAGCGACAGCAATGCGGATGGCACCGTTGCAAAGCTGACTTTCTGCAGAAGAGGCACAGCTCAAGTTTTTTGCCCTGGCTCTTCGGCTGTGGGAGCAGAGGCCAACCGTTCGTGCTCTACTCCCTGGGATGCTGGGCAGCCGGGCACGGGTGCCAAAGAGGTTCCATTGTAATGGACTTTGAGTTGGGAAATGGAGGAGCGACAGCAATGCGGATGGCACCGTTGTAAAGCTGACTTTCTGCAGAAGAGGCACAGCTCAAGTTTTTTGCCCTGGCTCTTCGGCTGTGGGAGCAGAGGCCAACCGTTCGTGCTCTACTCCCTGGGATGCTGGGCAGCCGGGCACGGGTGCCAAAGAGGTTCCATTGTAATGGACTTTGAGTTGGGAAATGGAGGAGCGACAGCAATGCGGATGGCACCGTTGCAAAGCTGACTTTCTGCAGAAGAGGCACAGCTCAAGTTTTTTGCCCTGGCTCTTCGGCTGTGGGAGCAGAGGCCAACCGTTCGTGCTCTACTCCCTGGGATGCTGGGCAGCCGGGCACGGGTGCCAAAGAGGTTCCATTGTAATGGACTTTGAGTTGGGAAATCGAGGAGCGACAGCCATGCGGATGGCACCGTTGCAAAGCTGACTTTCTGCAGAAGAGGCACAGCTCAAGATTTTTGCCCTGGCTCTTCGGCTGTGGGAGCAGAGGCCAACCGTTCGTGCTCTACTCCCTGGGATGCTGGGCAGCCCAGCACGGGTGCCAAAGAGGTTCCATTGTAATGGACTTTGAGTTGGGAAATCGAGGAGCGACAGCAATGCGGATGGCACCGTTGCAAAGCTGACTTTCTGCAGAAGAGGCACAGCTCAAGTTTTTTGCCCTGGCTCTTCGGCTGTGGGAGCAGAGGCCAACCGTTCGTGCTCTACTCCCTGGGATGCTGGGCAGCCGAGCACGGGTGCCAAAGAGGTTCCATTGTAATGGACTTTGAGTTGGGAAATGGAGGAGCGACAGCAATGCGGATGGCACCGTTGCAAAGCTGACTTTCTCTAGAAGAGGCACAGCTCAAGTTTTTTGCCCTGGCTCTTCGGCTGTGGGAGCAGAGGCCAACCGTTCGTGCTCTACTCCCTGGGATGCTGGGCAGCCCAGCACGGGTGCCAAAGAGGTTCCATTGTAATGGACTTTGAGTTGGGAAATGGAGGAGCGACAGCAATGCGGATGGCAGCGTTGCAAAGCTGACTTTCTGCAGAAGAGGCACAGCTCAAGTTTTTTGCCCTGGCTCTTCGGCTGTGGGAGCAGAGGCTAACCTTTCGTGCTCTACTCCCTGGGATGCTGGGCAGCCGGGCACGGGTGCCAAAGAGGTTCCATTGTAATGGACTTTGAGTTGGGAAATCGAGGAGCGACAGCAATGCGGATGGCACCGTTGCAAAGCTGACTTTCTGCAGAAGAGGCACAGCTCAAGTTTTTTGCCCTGGCTCTTCGGCTGTGGGAGCAGAGGCTAACCTTTCGTGCTCTACTCCCTGGGATGCTGGGCAGCCCGGCACGGGTGCCAAAGAGGTTCCATTGTAATGGACTTTGAGTTGGCAAATCGAGGAGCGACAGCAATGCGGATGGCACCGTTGCAAAGTTGACTTTCTGCAGAAGAGGCACAGCTCAAGATTTTTGCCCTGGCTCTTCGGCTGTGGGAGCAGAGGCCAAATGTTTGTGCTCTACTCCCTGGGATGCTGGGCAGCCCAGCACGGGTGCCAAAGAGGTTCCATTGTAATGGACTTTGAGTTGGGAAATCGAGGAGCGACAGCAATGCGGATGGCACCGCTGCAAAGCTGACTTTCTGCAGAAGAGGCACAGCTCAAGTTTTATGCCCTGGCTCTTCGGCTGTGGGAGCAGAGGCCAACCGTTCGTGCTCTACTCCCTGGGATGCTGGGCAGCCGGGCACGGGTGCCAAAGAGGTTCCATTGTAATGGACTTTGAGTTGGGAAATCGAGGAGCGACAGCAATGCGGATGGTACCGTTGCAAAGCTGACTTTCTGCAGAAGAGGCACAGCTCAAGTTTTTTGCCCTGGCTCTTCGGCTGTGGGAGCAGAGGCCGAATGTTCGTGCTCTACTCCCTGGGATGCTGGGCAGCCGGGCACGGGTGCCAAAGAGGTTCCATTGTAATGGACTTTGAGTTGGCAAATCGAGGAGCAACAGCCATGCGGATGGCAGCGTTGCAAAGCTGACTTTCTGCAGAAGAGGCACAGCTCAAGTTTTTTGCCCTGGCTCTTCGGCTGTGGGAGCAGAGGCCAACCGTTCGTGCTCTACTCCCTGGGATGCTGGGCAGCCGGGCACGGGTGCCAAAGAGGTTCCATTGTAATGGACTTTGAGTTGGGAAATCGAGGAGCGACAGCAATGCGGATGGCACCGTTGCAAAGCTGACTTTCTGCAGAAGAGGCACAGCTCAAGTTTTTTGCCCTGGCTCTTCGGCTGTGGGAGCAGAGGCCAACCGTTCGTGCTCTACTCCCTGGGATGCTGGGCAGCCGGGCACGGGTGCCAAAGAGGTTCCTTTGTAATGGACTTTGAGTTGGGATATCGAGGAGCGACAGCAATGCGGATGGCACCGTTGCAAAGCTGACATTCTGTAGAAGAGGCACAGCTCAACATTTTTGCCCTGGATCTTCGGCTGTGGGAGCAGAGGCCAACCGTTCGTGCTCTACTCCCTGGGATGCTGGGCAGCCCAGCACGGGTGCCAAAGAGGTTCCATTGTAATGGACTTTGAGTTGGGAAATCGAGGAGCGACAGCAATGCGGATGGCACCGTTGCAAAGCTGACTTTCTGCAGAAGAGGCACAGCTCAAGTTTTTTGCCCTGGCTCTTCGGCTGTGGGAGCAGAGGCCAACCGTTCGTGCTCTACTCCCTGGGATGCTGGGCAGCCGGGCACGGGTGCCAAAGAGGTTCCATTGTAATGGACTTTGAGTTGGGAAATCGAGGAGTGACAGCAATGTGGATGGCACCGTTGCAAAGCTGACTTTCTGCAGAAGAGGCACAGCTCAAGTTTTTTGCCCTGGCTCTTCAGCTTTGGGAGCAGAGGCCAACCGTTCGTGCTCTACTCCCTGGGATGCTGGGCAGCCGAGCACGGGTGCCAAAGAGGTTCCATTGTAATGGACTTTGAGTTGGGAAATGGAGGAGCGACAGCAATGCGGATGGCACCGTTGCAAAGCTGACTTTCTGCAGAAGAGGCCCAGCTCAAGTTTTTTGCCCTGGCTCTTCGGCTGTGGGAGCAGAGGCCAACCGTTCGTGCTCTACTCCCTGGGATGCTGGGCAGCCGAGCACGGGTGCCAAAGAGGTTCCATTGTAATGGACTTTGAGTTGGGAAATGGAGGAGCGACAGCAATGCGGATGGCACCGTTGCAAAGCTGACTTTCTGCAGAAGAGGCCCAGCTCAAGTTTTTTGCCCTGGCTCTTCGGCTGTGGGAGCAGAGGCCAACCGTTCGTGCTCTACTCCCTGGGATGCTGGGCAGCCGGGCACGGGTGCCAAAGAGGTTCCATTGTAATGGACTTTGAGTTGGGAAATGGAGGAGCGACAGCAATGCGGATGGCACCGTTGCAAAGCTGACTTTCTGCAGAAGAGGCACAGCTCAAGATTTTTGCCCTGGCTCTTCGGCTGTGGGAGCAGAGGCCGAATGTTCGTGCTCTACTCCCTGGGATGCTGGGCAGCCGAGCACGGGTGCCAAAGAGGTTCCATTGTAATGGACTTTGAGTTGGGAAATGGAGGAGCGACAGCAATGCGGATGGCAGCGTTGCAAAGCTGACTTTCTGCAGAAGAGGCACAGCTCAAGTTTTTTGCCCTGGCTCTTCGGCTGTGGGAGCAGAGGCCAACCGTTCGTGCTCTACTCCCTGGGATGCTGGGCAGCCGAGCACAGGTGCCAAAGAGGTTCCATTGTAATGGACTTTGAGTTGGGAAATCGAGGAGCGACAGCAATGCGGATGGCACCGTTGCAAAGCTGACTTTCTGCAGAAGAGGCCCAGCTCAAGTTTTTTGCCCTGGCTCTTCGGCTGTGGGAGCAGAGGCCAACCGTTCGTGCTCTACTCCCTGGGATGCTGGGCAGCCCAGCACGGGTGCCAAAGAGGTTCCATTGTAATGGACTTTGAGTTGGGAAATCGAGGAGCGACAGCAATGCGAATGGCACCGTTGCAAAGCTGACTTTCTGCAGAAGAGGCACAGCTCAAGTTTTTTGCCCTGGCTCTTCGGCTGTGGGAGCAGAGGCCGAATGTTCGTGCTCTACTCCCTGGGATGCTGGGCAGCCGAGCACGGGTGCCAAAGAGGTTCCATTGTAATGGACTTTGAGTTGGGAAATGGAGGAGCGACAGCAATGCGGATGGCACCGTTGCAAAGCTGACTTTCTGCAGAAGAGGCACAGCTCAAGTTTTTTGCCCTGGCTCTTCGGCTGTGGGAGCAGAGGCCAACCGTTCGTGCTCTACTCCCTGGGATGCTGGGCAGCCCAGCACGGGTGCCAAAGAGGTTCCATTGTAATGGACTTTGAGTTGGGAAATGGAGGAGCGACAGCAATGCGGATGGCACCGTTGCAAAGCTGACTTTCTGCAGAAGAGGCACAGCTCAAGTTTTTTGCCCTGGCTCTTCGGCTGTGGGAGCAGAGGCCAACCGTTCGTGCTCTACTCCCTGGGATGCTGGGCAGCCGAGCACGGGTGCCAAAGAGGTTCCATTGTAATGGACTTTGAGTTGGGAAATGGAGGAGCGACAGCAATGCGGATGGCACCGTTGCAAAGCTGACTTTCTGCAGAAGAGGCACAGCTCAAGTTTTTTGCCCTGGCTCTTCGGCTGTGGGAGCAGAGGCCAACCGTTCGTGCTCTACTCCCTGGGATGCTGGGCAGCCCAGCACGGGTGCCAAAGAGGTTCCATTGTAATGGACTTTGAGTTGGGAAATCGAGGAGCGACAGCAATGCGGATGGCACCGTTGCAAAGCTGACTTTCTGCAGAAGAGGCCCAGCTCAAGTTTTTTGCCCTGGCTCTTCGGCTGTGGGAGCAGAGGCCAACCGTTCGTGCTCTACTCCCTGGGATGCTGGGCAGTCGGGCACGGGTGCCAAAGAGGTTCCATTGTAATGGACTTTGAGTTGGGAAATCGAGGAGCGACAGCAATGCGGATGGCACCGTTGCAAAGCTGACTTTCTGCAGAAGAGGCACAGCTCAAGTTTTTTGCCCTGGCTCTTCGGCTGTGGGAGCAGAGGCTAACCTTTCGTGCTCTACTCCCTGGGATGCTGGGCAGCCGGGCACGGGTGCCAAAGAGGTTCCATTGTAATGGACTTTGAGTTGGCAAATCGAGGAGCGACAGCAATGCGGATGGCACCGTTGCAAAGTTGACTTTCTGCAGAAGAGGCACAGCTCAAGATTTTTGCCCTGGCTCTTCGGCTGTGGGAGCAGAGGCCAACCGTTCGTGCTCTACTCCCTGGGATGCTGGGCAGCCCAGCACGGGTGCCAAAGAGGTTCCATTGTAATGGACTTTGAGTTGGGAAATCGAGGAGCGACAGCCATGCGGATGGCACCGTTGCAAAGCTGACTTTCTGCAGAAGAGGCACAGCTCAAGTTTTTTGCCCTGGCTCTTCGGCTGTGGGAGCAGAGGCCAACCGTTCGTGCTCTACTCCCTGGGATGCTGGGCAGCCGGGCACAGGTGCCAAAGAGGTTCCATTGTAATGGACTTTGAGTTGGGAAATGGAGGAGCGACAGCAATGCGGATGGCACCGTTGCAAAGCTGACTTTCTGCAGAAGAGGCACAGCTCAAGTTTTTTGCCCTGGCTCTTCGGCTCTGGGAACAGAGGCCAACCGTTCGTGCTCTACTCCCTGGGATGCTGGGCAGCCGGGCACGGGTGCCAAAGAGGTTCCATTGTAATGGACTTTGAGTTGGGAAATCGAGGAGCGACAGCAATGCGGATGGCACCGTTGCAAAGCTGACTTTCTGCAGAAGAGGCACAGCTCAAGTTTTTTGCCCTGGCTCTTCGGCTGTGGGAGCAGAGGCCAACCGTTCGTGCTCTACTCCCTGGGATGCTGGGCAGCCCGGCAAGGGTGCCAAAGAGGTTCCATTGTAATGGACTTTGAGTTGGGAAATCGAGGAGCGACAGCAATGCGGATGGCACCGTTGCAAAGCTGACTTTCTGCAGAAGAGGCACAGCTCAAGTTTTTTGCCCTGGCTCTTTGGCTGTGGGAGCAGAGGCCAAATGTTCGTGCCCTACTCTCTGGGATGCTGGGCAGCCCAGCATGGGTGCCAAAGAGGTTCCATTGTAACGGACTTTGAGTTGGGAAATCGAGGAGCGACAGCAATGCGGATGGCACCGTTGCAAAGCTGACTTTCTGCAGAAGAGGCAGAGCTCAAGTTTTTTGCCCTGGCTCTTCGGCTGTGGGAGCAGAGGCCAACCGTTCGTGCTCCAATCCCTGGGATGCTGGGCAGCCGAGCACGGGTGCCAAAGAGGTTCCATTGTAATGGACTTTGAGTTGGGAAATCGAGGAGCGACAGCAATGCGGATGGCACCGTTGCAAAGCTGACTTTCTGCAGAAGAGGCACAGCTCAAGTTTTTTGCCCTGGCTCTTCGGCTGTGGGAGCAGAGGCCAACCGTTCGTGCTCTACTCCCTGGGATGCTGGGCAGCCGGGCACGGGTGCCAAAGAGGTTCCATTGTAATGGACTTTGAGTTGGGAAATCGAGGAGCGACAGCAATGCGGATGACACCGTTGCAAAGCTGACTTTCTGCAGAAGAGGCACAGCTCAAGCTTTTTGCCCTGGCTCTTCGGCTCTGGGAACAGAGGCCAACCGTTCGTGCTCTACTCCCTGGGATGCTGGGCAGCCGAGCACGGGTGCCAAAGAGGTTCCATTTTAATGGACTTTGAGTAGGGAAATCGAGGAGCGACAGCAATGCGGATGGCACCGTTGCAAAGCTGACTTTCTGCAGAAGAGGCACAGCTCAAGTTTTTTGCCCTGGCTCTTCGGCTGTGGGAGCAGAGGCCAACCGTTCGTGCTCTACTCCCTGGGATGCTGGGCAGCCGAGCACGGGTGCCAAAGAGGTTCCATTGTAATGGACTTTGAGTTGGGAAATCGAGGAGCGACAGCAATGCGGATGGCACCGTTGCAAAGCTGACTTTCTGCAGAAGAGGCACAGCTCAAGTTTTTTGCCCTGGCTCTTCGGCTGTGGGAGCAGAGGCCAACCGTTCGTGCTCTACTCCCTGGGATGCTGGGCAGCCGGGCACGGGTGCCAAAGAGGTTCCATTGTAATGGACTTTGAGTTGGGAAATGGAGGAGCGACAGCAATGCGGATGGCACCGTTGCAAAGCTGACTTTCTGCAGAAGAGGCACAGCTCAAGTTTTTTGCCCTGGCTCTTCGGCTGTGGGAGCAGAGGCCAACCGTTCGTGCTCTACTCCCTGGGATGCTGGGCAGCCGGGCACGGGTGCTAAAGAGGTTCCATTGTAATGGACTTTGAGTTGGGAAATGGAGGAGCGACAGCAATGCGGATGGCACCGTTGCAAAGCTGACTTTCTGCAGAAGAGGCACAGCTCAAGTTTTTTGCCCTGGCTCTTCGGCTGTGGGAGCAGAGGCCAACCGTTCGTGCTCTACTCCCTGGGATGCTGGGCAGCCGAGCACGGGTGCCAAAGAGGTTCCATTGTAATGGACTTTGAGTAGGGAAATCGAGGAGCGACAGCAATGCGGATGGCACTGTTGCAAAGCTGACTTTCTGCAGAAGAGGCACAGCTCAAGTTTTTTGCCCTGGCTCTTCGGCTGTGGGAGCAGAGGCCAACCGTTCGTGCTCTACTCCCTGGGATGCTGGCAGCCCGGCACGGGTGCCAAAGAGGTTCCATTGTAATGGACTTTGAGTTGGGAAATCGAGGAGCGACAGCAATGCGGATGGCACCGTTGCAAAGCTGACTTTCTGCAGAAGAGGCACAGCTCAAGTTTTTTGCCCTGGCTCTTCGGCTGTGGGAGCAGAGGCCAACCGTTCGTGCTCTACTCCCTGGGATGCTGGGCAGCCGGGCACGGGTGCCAAAGAGGTTCCATTGTAATGGACTTTGAGTTGGGAAATCGAGGAGCGACAGCAATGCAGATGGCACCGTTGCAAAGCTGACTTTCTGCAGAAGAGGCACAGCTCAAGTTTTTTGCCCTGGCTCTTCGGCTGTGGGAGCAGAGGCCAACCGTTCGTGCTCTACTCCCTGGGATGCTGGGCAGCCGGGCACGGGTGCCGAAGAGGTTCCATTGTAATGGACTTTGAGTTGGGAAATCGAGGAGCGACAGCAATGCGGATGGCACCGTTGCAAAGCTGACTTTCTGCAGAAGAGGCACAGCTCAAGTTTTTTGCCCTGGCTCTTCGGCTGTGGGAGCAGAGGCCAAATGTTCGTGCCCTACTCCCTGGGATGCTGGGCAGCCCAGCACAGGTGCCGAAGAGGTTCCATTGTAATGGACTTTGAGTTGGGAAATCGAGGAGCGACAGCAATGCGGATGGCACCGTTGCAAAGCTGACTTTCTGCAGAAGAGGCACAGCTCAAGTTTTTTGCCCTGGCTCTTCGGCTGTGGGAGCAGAGGCCAACCGTTCGTGCTCTACTCCCTGGGATGCTGGGCAGCCCGGCACGGGTGCCAAAGAGGTTCCATTGTAATGGACTTTGAGTTGGGAAATCGAGGAGCGACAGCAATGCGGATGGCACCGTTGCAAAGCTGACTTTCTGCAGAAGAGGCAGAGCTCAAGTTTTTTGCCCTGGCTCTTCGGCTGTGGGAGCAGAGGCCAACCCTTCGTGCTCTACTCCCTGGGATGCTGGGCAGCCGGGCACGGGTGCCAAAGAGGTTCCATTGTAATGGAATTTGAGTTGGGAAATCGAGGAGCGACAGCAATGCGGATGGCACCGTTGGAAAGCGGACTTTCTGCAGAAGAGGCACAGCTCAAGTTTTTTGCCCTGGCTCTTCGGCTGAGGGAGCAGAGGCCAACCGTTCGTGCTCTACTCCCTGGGATGCTGGGCAGCCCAGCACGGGTGCCAAAGAGGTTCCATTGTAATGGACTTTGAGTTGGGAAATCGAGGAGCGACAGCAATGCGGATGGCACCGTTGCAAAGCTGACTTTCTGCAGAAGAGGCACAGCTCAAGTTTTTTGCCCTGGCTCTTCGGCTGTGGGAGCAGAGGCCAACCGTTCGTGCTCTACTCCCTGGGATGCTGGGCAGCCGGGCACGGGTGCCAAAGAGGTTCCATTGTAATGGACTTTGAGTTGGGAAATCGAGGAGCGACAGCAATGCGGATGGCACCGTTGCAAAGCGGACTTTCTGCAGAAGAGGCACAGCTCAAGTTTTTTGCCCTGGCTCTTCGGCTGAGGGAGCAGAGGCCAACCGTTCGTGCTCTACTCCCTGGGATGCTGGGCAGCCCAGCACGGGTGCCAAAGAGGTTCCATTGTAATGGACTTTGAGTTGGGAAATGGAGGAGCGACAGCAATGCGGATGGCACCGTTGCAAAGCTGACTTTCTGCAGAAGAGGCACAGCTCAAGTTTTTTGCCCTGGCTCTTCGGCTGTGGGAGCAGAGGCCAACCGTTCGTGCCCTAGTCCCTGGGATGCTGGGCAGCCGAGCACGGGTGCCAAAGAGGTTCCATTGTAATGGACTTTGAGTTGGGAAATCGAGGAGCGACAGCAATGCGGATGGCACCGTTGCAAAGCTGACTTTCTGCAGAAGAGGCACAGCTCAAGTTTTTTGCCCTGGCTCTTCGGCTGTGGGAGCAGAGGCCAACCGTTCGTGCCCTACTCCCTGGGATGCTGGGCAGCCGAGCACGGGTGCCAAAGAGGTTCCATTGTAATGGACTTTGAGTTGGGAAATCGAGGAGCGACAGCAATGTGGATGGCACCGTTGCAAAGCTGACTTTCTGCAGAAGAGGCACAGCTCAAGTTTTTTGCCCTGGCTCTTCGGCTGTGGGAGCAGAGGCCAACCGTTCGTGCTCTACTCCCTGGGATGCTGGGCAGCCGGGCACGGGTGCCAAAGAGGTTCCATTGTAACGGACTTTGAGTTGGGAAATCGAGGAGCGACAGCAATGCGGATGGCACCGTTGCAAAGCTGACTTTCTGCAGAAGAGGCACAGCTCAAGTTTTTTGCCCTGGCTCTTCGGCTGTGGGAGCAGAGGCCAACCGTTCGTGCTCTACTCCCTGGGATGCTGGCAGCCCGGCAAGGGTGCCAAAGAGGTTCCATTGTAATGGACTTTGAGTTGGGAAATCGAGGAGCGACAGCAATGCGGATGGCACCGTTGCAAAGCTGACTTTCTGCAGAAGAGGCACAGCTCAAGTTTTTTGCCCTGGCTCTTCGGCTGTAGGAGCAGAGGCCAACCGTTCGTGCTCTACTCCCTGGGATGCTGGGCAGCCGGGCACGGGTGCCAAAGAGGTTCCATTGTAATGGACTTTGAGTTGGGAAATCGAGGAGCGACAGCAATGCGGATGGCACCGTTGCAAAGCTGACTTTCTGCAGAAGAGGCAGAGCTCAAGTTTTTTGCCCTGGCTCTTCGGCTGTGGGAGCAGAGGCCAACCGTTCGTGCTCTACTCCCTGGGATGCTGGGCAGCCCAGCACGGGTGCCAAAGAGGTTCCATTGTAATGGACTTTGAGTAGGGAAATCGAGGAGCGACAGCAATGCGGATGGCACCGTTGCAAAGCTGACTTTCTGCAGAAGAGGCACAGCTCAAGTTTTTTGCCCTGGCTCTTCGGCTGTGGGAGCAGAGGCCAACCGTTCGTGCCCTACTCCCTTGGATGCTGGGCAGCCCAGCATGGGTGCCAAAGAGGTTCCATTGTAATGGACTTTGAGTTGGGAAATCGAGGAGCGACAGCAATGCGGATGGCACCGTTGCAAAGCTGACTTTCTGCAGAAGAGGCACAGCTCAAGTTTTTTGCCCTGGCTCTTCGGCTGTGGGAGCAGAGGCCAACCGTTCGTGCTCTACTCCCTGGGATGCTGGGCAGCCCGGCAAGGGTGCCAAAGAGGTTCCATTGTAATGGACTTTGAGTTGGGAAATCGAGGAGCGACAGCAATGCGGATGGCACCGTTGCAAAGCTGACTTTCTGCAGAAGAGGCACAGCTCAAGTTTTTTGCCCTGGCTCTTCGGCTGTGGGAGCAGAGGCCAACCGTTCGTGCTCTACTCCCTGGGATGCTGGGCAGCCCAGCACAGGTGCCAAAGAGGTTCCATTGTAACGGACTTTGAGTTGGGAAATCGAGGAGCGACAGCAATGCGGATGGCACCGTTGCAAAGCTGACTTTCTGCAGAAGAGGCACAGCTCAAGTTTTTTGCCCTGGCTCTTCGGCTGTGGGAACAGAGGCCAACCGTTCGTGCTCTACTCCCTGGGATGCTGGCAGCCTGGCAAGGGTGCCAAAGAGGTTCCATTGTAATGGACTTTGAGTTGGGAAATCGAGGAGCGACAGCAATGCGGATGGCACCGTTGCAAAGCTGACTTTCTGCAGAAGAGGCACAGCTCAAGTTTTTTGCCCTGGCTCTTCGGCTGTGGGAGCAGAGGCCAAATGTTCGTGCCCTACTCCCTAGGATGCTGGGCAGCCCAGCACAGGTGCCGAAGAGGTTCCATTGTAATGGACTTTGAGTTGGGAAATCGAGGAGCGACAGCAATGCGGATGGCACCGTTGCAAAGCTGACTTTCTGCAGAAGAGGCACAGCTCAAGTTTTTTGCCCTGGCTCTTCGGCTGTGGGAGCAGAGGCCAACCGTTCGTGCTCTACTCCCTGGGATGCTGGGCAGCCCGGCACGGGTGCCAAAGAGGTTCCATTGTAATGGACTTTGAGTTGGGAAATCGAGGAGCGACAGCAATGCGGATGGCACCGTTGCAAAGCTGACTTTCTGCAGAAGAGGCAGAGCTCAAGTTTTTTGCCCTGGCTCTTCGGCTGTGGGAGCAGAGGCCAACCCTTCGTGCTCTACTCCCTGGGATGCTGGGCAGCCGGGCACGGGTGCCAAAGAGGTTCCATTGTAATGGAATTTGAGTTGGGAAATCGAGGAGCGACAGCAATGCGGATGGCACCGTTGCAAAGCGGACTTTCTGCAGAAGAGGCACAGCTCAAGTTTTTTGCCCTGGCTCTTCGGCTGAGGGAGCAGAGGCCAACCGTTCGTGCTCTACTCCCTGGGATGCTGGGCAGCCCAGCACGGGTGCCAAAGAGGTTCCATTGTAATGGACTTTGAGTTGGGAAATCGAGGAGCGACAGCAATGCGGATGGCACCGTTGCAAAGCTGACTTTCTGCAGAAGAGGCACAGCTCAAGTTTTTTGCCCTGGCTCTTCGGCTGTGGGAGCAGAGGCCAACCGTTCGTGCCCTAGTCCCTGGGATGCTGGGCAGCCGAGCACGGGTGCCAAAGAGGTTCCATTGTAATGGACTTTGAGTTGGGAAATCGAGGAGCGACAGCAATGCGGATGGCACCGTTGCAAAGCTGACTTTCTGCAGAAGAGGCACAGCTCAAGTTTTTTGCCCTGGCTCTTCGGCTGTGGGAGCAGAGGCCAACCGTTCGTGCTCTACTCCCTGGGATGCTGGGCAGCCGGGCACGGGTGCTAAAGAGGTTCCATTGTAATGGACTTTGAGTAGGGAAATCGAGGAGCGACAGCAATGCGGATGGCACCGTTGCAAAGCTGACTTTCTGCAGAAGAGGCACAGCTCAAGTTTTTTGCCCTGGCTCTTCGGCTGTGGGAGCAGAGGCCAACCGTTCGTGCCCTACTCCCTTGGATGCTGGGCAGCCCAGCATGGGTGCCAAAGAGGTTCCATTGTAATGGACTTTGAGTTGGGAAATCGAGGAGCGACAGCAATGCGGATGGCACCGTTGCAAAGCTGACTTTCTGCAGAAGAGGCACAGCTCAAGTTTTTTGCCCTGGCTCTTCGGCTGTGGGAGCAGAGGCCAACCGTTCGTGCTCTACTCCCTGGGATGCTGGGCAGCCCGGCAAGGGTGCCAAAGAGGTTCCATTGTAATGGACTTTGAGTTGGGAAATCGAGGAGCGACAGCAATGCGGATGGCACCGTTGCAAAGCTGACTTTCTGCAGAAGAGGCACAGCTCAAGTTTTTTGCCCTGGCTCTTCGGCTGTGGGAGCAGAGGCCAACCGTTCGTGCTCTACTCCCTGGGATGCTGGGCAGCCCAGCACGGGTGCCAAAGAGGTTCCATTGTAACGGACTTTGAGTTGGGAAATCGAGGAGCGACAGCAATGCGGATGGCACCGTTGCAAAGCTGACTTTCTGCAGAAGAGGCACAGCTCAAGTTTTTTGCCCTGGCTCTTCGGCTGTGGGAACAGAGGCCAACCGTTCGTGCTCTACTCCCTGGGATGCTGGCAGCCTGGCAAGGGTGCCAAAGAGGTTCCATTGTAATGGACTTTGAGTTGGGAAATCGAGGAGCGACAGCAATGCGGATGGCACCGTTGCAAAGCTGACTTTCTGCAGAAGAGGCACAGCTCAAGTTTTTTGCCCTGGCTCTTCGGCTGTGGGAGCAGAGGCCAAATGTTCGTGCCCTACTCCCTAGGATGCTGGGCAGCCCAGCACAGGTGCCGAAGAGGTTCCATTGTAATGGACTTTGAGTTGGGAAATCGAGGAGCGACAGCAATGCGGATGGCACCGTTGCAAAGCTGACTTTCTGCAGAAGAGGCACAGCTCAAGTTTTTTGCCCTGGCTCTTCGGCTGTGGGAGCAGAGGCCAACCGTTCGTGCTCTACTCCCTGGGATGCTGGGCAGCCCGGCACGGGTGCCAAAGAGGTTCCATTGTAATGGACTTTGAGTTGGGAAATCGAGGAGCGACAGCAATGCGGATGGCACCGTTGCAAAGCTGACTTTCTGCAGAAGAGGCAGAGCTCAAGTTTTTTGCCCTGGCTCTTCGGCTGTGGGAGCAGAGGCCAACCCTTCGTGCTCTACTCCCTGGGATGCTGGGCAGCCGGGCACGGGTGCCAAAGAGGTTCCATTGTAATGGAATTTGAGTTGGGAAATCGAGGAGCGACAGCAATGCGGATGGCACCGTTGCAAAGCGGACTTTCTGCAGAAGAGGCACAGCTCAAGTTTTTTGCCCTGGCTCTTCGGCTGAGGGAGCAGAGGCCAACCGTTCGTGCTCTACTCCCTGGGATGCTGGGCAGCCCAGCACGGGTGCCAAAGAGGTTCCATTGTAATGGACTTTGAGTTGGGAAATCGAGGAGCGACAGCAATGCGGATGGCACCGTTGCAAAGCTGACTTTCTGCAGAAGAGGCACAGCTCAAGTTTTTTGCCCTGGCTCTTCGGCTGTGGGAGCAGAGGCCAACCGTTCGTGCCCTAGTCCCTGGGATGCTGGGCAGCCGAGCACGGGTGCCAAAGAGGTTCCATTGTAATGGACTTTGAGTTGGGAAATCGAGGAGCGACAGCAATGCGGATGGCACCGTTGCAAAGCTGACTTTCTGCAGAAGAGGCACAGCTCAAGTTTTTTGCCCTGGCTCTTCGGCTGTGGGAGCAGAGGCCAACCGTTCGTGCTCTACTCCCTGGGATGCTGGGCAGCCGGGCACGGGTGCTAAAGAGGTTCCATTGTAATGGACTTTGAGTTGGGAAATCGAGGAGCGACAGCAATGCGGATGGCACCGTTGCAAAGCTGACTTTCTGCAGAAGAGGCACAGCTCCATTTTTTTGCCCTGGCTCTTCGGCTGTGGGAGCAGAGGCCAACCGTTCGTGCTCTACTCCCTGGGATGCTGGGCAGCCCAGCACGGGTGCTAAAGAGGTTCCATTGTAATGGACTTTGAGTTGGGAAATCGAGGAGCGACAGCAATGCGGATGGCACCGTTGCAAAGCTGACTTTCTGCAGAAGAGGCACAGCTCAAGTTTTTTGCCCTGGCTCTTTGGCTGTGGGAGCAGAGGCCAACCGTTCGTGCCCTACTCCCTGGGATGCTGGGCAGCCGAGCACGGGTGCCAAAGAGGTTCCATTGTAATGGACTTTGAGTAGGGAAATCGAGGAGCGACAGCAATGCGGATGGCACCGTTGCAAAGCTGACTTTCTGCAGAAGAGGCACAGCTCAAGTTTTTTGCCCTGGCTCTTCGGCTGTGGGAGCAGAGGCCAAATGTTCGTGCCCTACTCCCTGGGATGCTGGGCAGCCCAGCATGGGTGCCAAAGAGGTTCCATTGTAATGGACTTTGAGTTGGGAAATCGAGGAGCGACAGCAATGCGGATGGCACCGTTGCAAAGCTGACTTTCTGCAGAAGAGGCACAGCTCAAGTTTTTTGCCCTGGCTCTTCGGCTGTGGGAGCAGAGGCCAACCGTTCGTGCTCTACTCCCTGGGATGCTGGGCAGCCGAGCACGGGTGCCAAAGAGGTTCCATTGTAATGGACTTTGAGTTGGGAAATCGAGGAGCGACAGCAATGCGGATGGCACCGTTGCAAAGCTGACTTTCTGCAGAAGAGGCACAGCTCAAGTTTTTTGCCCTGGCTCTTCGGCTGTGGGAGCAGAGGCCAAATGTTCGTGCCCTACTCCCTAGGATGCTGGGCAGCCCAGCACAGGTGCCGAAGAGGTTCCATTGTAATGGACTTTGAGTTGGGAAATCGAGGAGCGACAGCAATGCGGATGGCACCGTTGCAAAGCTGACTTTCTGCAGAAGAGGCACAGCTCAAGTTTTTTGCCCTGGCTCTTCGGCTGTGGGAGCAGAGGCCAACCGTTCGTGCTCTACTCCCTGGGATGCTGGGCAGCCCGGCACGGGTGCCAAAGAGGTTCCATTGTAATGGACTTTGAGTTGGGAAATCGAGGAGCGACAGCAATGCGGATGGCACCGTTGCAAAGCTGACTTTCTGCAGAAGAGGCAGAGCTCAAGTTTTTTGCCCTGGCTCTTCGGCTGTGGGAGAAGAGGCCAACCCTTCGTGCTCTACTCCCTGGGATGCTGGGCAGCCGGGCACGGGTGCCAAAGAGGTTCCATTGTAATGGACTTTGAGTTGGGAAATCGAGGAGCGACAGCAATGCGGATGGCACCGTTGCAAAGCTGACTTTCTGCAGAAGAGGCACAGCTCAAGTTTTTTGCCCTGGCTCTTCGGCTGTGGGAGCAGAGGCCAACCGTTCGTGCTCTACTCCCTGGGATGCTGGGCAGCCGGGCACGGGTGCCAAAGAGGTTCCATTGTAATGGACTTTGAGTTGGGAAATCGAAGAGCGACAGCAATGCGGATGGCACTGTTGCAAAGCTGACTTTCTGCAGAAGAGGCACAGCTCAAGTTTTTTGCCCTGGCTCTTCGGCTGTGGGAGCAGAGGCCAACCGTTCGTGCTCTACTCCCTGGGATGCTGGGCAGCCCGGCACGGGTGCCAAAGAGGTTCCATTGTAATGGACTTTGAGTTGGGAAATCGAGGAGCGACAGCAATGCGGATGGCACCGTTGCAAAGCTGACTTTCTGCAGAAGAGGCACAGCTCAAGTTTTTTGCCCTGGCTCTTCGGCTGTGGGAGCAGAGGCCAACCGTTTGTGCTCTACTCCCTGGGATGCTGGGCAGCCCAGCACGGGTGCCAAAGAGGTTCCATTGTAATGGACTTTGAGTAGGGAAATCGAGGAGCGACAGCAATGCGGATGGCACCGTTGCAAAGCTGACTTTCTGCAGAAGAGGCACAGCTCAAGTTTTTTGCCCTGGCTCTTTGGCTGTGGGAGCAGAGGCCAACCGTTCGTGCTCTACTCCCTGGGATGCTGGGCAGCCGAGCACGGGTGCCAAAGAGGTTCCATTGTAATGGACTTTGAGTTGGGAAATCGAGGAGCGACAGCAATGCGGATGGCACCGTTGCAAAGCTGACTTTCTGCAGAAGAGGCACAGCTCCATTTTTTTGCCCTGGCTCTTCGGCTGTGGGAGCAGAGGCCAACCGTTCGTGCTCTACTCCCTGGGATGCTGGGCAGCCCAGCACGGGTGCCAAAGAGGTTCCATTGTAATGGACTTTGAGTTGGGAAATCGAGGAGCGACAGCAATGCGGATGGCACCGTTGCAAAGCTGACTTTCTGCAGAAGAGGCACAGCTCCATTTTTTTGCCCTGGCTCTTCGGCTGTGGGAGCAGAGGCCAACCGTTCGTGCTCTACTCCCTGGGATGCTGGGCAGCCCAGCACGGGTGCTAAAGAGGTTCCATTGTAATGGACTTTGAGTTGGGAAATCGAGGAGCGACAGCAATGCGGATGGCACCGTTGCAAAGCTGACTTTCTGCAGAAGAGGCACAGCTCAAGTTTTTTGCCCTGGCTCTTTGGCTGTGGGAGCAGAGGCCAACCGTTCGTGCCCTACTCCCTGGGATGCTGGGCAGCCGAGCACGGGTGCCAAAGAGGTTCCATTGTAATGGACTTTGAGTAGGGAAATCGAGGAGCGACAGCAATGCGGATGGCACCGTTGCAAAGCTGACTTTCTGCAGAAGAGGCACAGCTCAAGTTTTTTGCCCTGGCTCTTCGGCTGTGGGAGCAGAGGCCAAATGTTCGTGCCCTACTCCCTGGGATGCTGGGCAGCCCAGCATGGGTGCCAAAGAGGTTCCATTGTAATGGACTTTGAGTTGGGAAATCGAGGAGCGACAGCAATGCGGATGGCACCGTTGCAAAGCTGACTTTCTGCAGAAGAGGCACAGCTCAAGTTTTTTGCCCTGGCTCTTCGGCTGTGGGAGCAGAGGCCAACCGTTCGTGCTCTACTCCCTGGGATGCTGGGCAGCCGAGCACGGGTGCCAAAGAGGTTCCATTGTAATGGACTTTGAGTTGGGAAATCGAGGAGCGACAGCAATGCGGATGGCACCTTTGCAAAGCTGACTTTCTGCAGAAGAGGCACAGCTCAAGTTTTTTGCCCTGGCTCTTCGGCTGTGGGAGCAGAAGCCAACCGTTCGTGCTCTACTCCCTGGGATGCTGGGCAGCCCGGCACGGGTGCCAAAGAGGTTCCATTGTAATGGACTTTGAGTTGGGAAATCGAGGAGCGACAGCAATGCGGATGGCACCGTTGCAAAGCTGACTTTCTGCAGAAGAGGCACAGCTCCATTTTTTTGCCCTGGCTCTTCGGCTGTGGGAGCAGAGGCCAACCGTTCGTGCCCTACTCCCTGGGATGCTGGGCAGCCCAGCATGGGTGCCAAAGAGGTTCCATTGTAATGGACTTTGAGTTGGGAAATCGAGGAGCGACAGCAATGCGGATGGCACCGTTGCAAAGCTGACTTTCTGCAGAAGAGGCACAGCTCAAGTTTTTTGCCCTGGCTCTTCGGCTGTGGGAGCAGAGGCCAACCGTTCGTGCTCTACTCCCTGGGATGCTGGGCAGCCCAGCACGGGTGCCAAAGAGGTTCCATTGTAACGGACTTTGAGTTGGGAAATCGAGGAGCGACAGCAATGCGGATGGCACCGTTGCAAAGCTGACTTTCTGCAGAAGAGGCACAGCTCAAGTTTTTTGCCCTGGCTCTTCGGCTGTGGGAACAGAGGCCAACCGTTCGTGCTCTACTCCCTGGGATGCTGGCAGCCTGGCAAGGGTGCCAAAGAGGTTCCATTGTAATGGACTTTGAGTTGGGAAATCGAGGAGCGACAGCAATGCGGATGGCACCGTTGCAAAGCTGACTTTCTGCAGAAGAGGCACAGCTCAAGTTTTTTGCCCTGGCTCTTCGGCTGTGGGAGCAGAGGCCAAATGTTCGTGCCCTACTCCCTAGGATGCTGGGCAGCCCAGCACAGGTGCCGAAGAGGTTCCATTGTAATGGACTTTGAGTTGGGAAATCGAGGAGCGACAGCAATGCGGATGGCACCGTTGCAAAGCTGACTTTCTGCAGAAGAGGCACAGCTCAAGTTTTTTGCCCTGGCTCTTCGGCTGTGGGAGCAGAGGCCAACCGTTCGTGCTCTACTCCCTGGGATGCTGGGCAGCCCGGCACGGGTGCCAAAGAGGTTCCATTGTAATGGACTTTGAGTTGGGAAATCGAGGAGCGACAGCAATGCGGATGGCACCGTTGCAAAGCTGACTTTCTGCAGAAGAGGCAGAGCTCAAGTTTTTTGCCCTGGCTCTTCGGCTGTGGGAGAAGAGGCCAACCCTTCGTGCTCTACTCCCTGGGATGCTGGGCAGCCGGGCACGGGTGCCAAAGAGGTTCCATTGTAATGGAATTTGAGTTGGGAAATCGAGGAGCGACAGCAATGCGGATGGCACCGTTGCAAAGCGGACTTTCTGCAGAAGAGGCACAGCTCAAGTTTTTTGCCCTGGCTCTTCGGCTGAGGGAGCAGAGGCCAACCGTTCGTGCTCTACTCCCTGGGATGCTGGGCAGCCCAGCACGGGTGCCAAAGAGGTTCCATTGTAATGGACTTTGAGTTGGGAAATCGAGGAGCGACAGCAATGCGGATGGCACCGTTGCAAAGCTGACTTTCTGCAGAAGAGGCACAGCTCAAGTTTTTTGCCCTGGCTCTTCGGCTGTGGGAGCAGAGGCCAACCGTTCGTGCCCTAGTCCCTGGGATGCTGGGCAGCCGAGCACGGGTGCCAAAGAGGTTCCATTGTAATGGACTTTGAGTTGGGAAATCGAGGAGCGACAGCAATGCGGATGGCACCGTTGCAAAGCTGACTTTCTGCAGAAGAGGCACAGCTCAAGTTTTTTGCCCTGGCTCTTCGGCTGTGGGAGCAGAGGCCAACCGTTCGTGCCCTACTCACTGGGATGCTGGGCAGCCGAGCACGGGTGCCAAAGAGGTTCCATTGTAATGGACTTTGAGTTGGGAAATCGAGGAGCGACAGCAATGCGGATGGCACCGTTGCAAAGCTGACTTTCTGCAGAAGAGGCACAGCTCAAGTTTTTTGCCCTGGCTCTTCGGCTGTGGGAGCAGAGGCCAACCGTTCGTGCTCTACTCCCTGGGATGCTGGCAGCCCGGCAAGGGTGCCAAAGAGGTTCCATTGTAATGGACTTTGAGTTGGGAAATCGAGGAGCGACAGCAATGCGGATGGCACCGTTGCAAAGCTGACTTTCTGCAGAAGAGGCACAGCTCAAGTTTTTTGCCCTGGCTCTTCGGCTGTAGGAGCAGAGGCCAACCGTTCGTGCTCTACTCCCTGGGATGCTGGGCAGCCGGGCACGGGTGCCAAAGAGGTTCCATTGTAATGGACTTTGAGTTGGGAAATCGAGGAGCGACAGCAATGCGGATGGCACCGTTGCAAAGCTGACTTTCTGCAGAAGAGGCACAGCTCAAGTTTTTTGCCCTGGCTCTTCGGCTGTGGGAGCAGAGGCCAACCGTTCGTGCTCTACTCCCTGGGATGCTGGGCAGCCGGGCACGGGTGCCAAAGAGGTTCCATTGTAATGGACTTTGAGTTGGGAAATCGAAGAGCGACAGCAATGCGGATGGCACTGTTGCAAAGCTGACTTTCTGCAGAAGAGGCACAGCTCAAGTTTTTTGCCCTGGCTCTTCGGCTGTGGGAGCAGAGGCCAACCGTTCGTGCTCTACTCCCTGGGATGCTGGGCAGCCCGGCACGGGTGCCAAAGAGGTTCCATTGTAATGGACTTTGAGTTGGGAAATCGAGGAGCGACAGCAATGCGGATGGCACCGTTGCAAAGCTGACTTTCTGCAGAAGAGGCACAGCTCAAGTTTTTTGCCCTGGCTCTTCGGCTGTGGGAGCAGAGGCCAACCGTTTGTGCTCTACTCCCTGGGATGCTGGGCAGCCCAGCACGGGTGCCAAAGAGGTTCCATTGTAATGGACTTTGAGTAGGGAAATCGAGGAGCGACAGCAATGCGGATGGCACCGTTGCAAAGCTGACTTTCTGCAGAAGAGGCACAGCTCAAGTTTTTTGCCCTGGCTCTTTGGCTGTGGGAGCAGAGGCCAACCGTTCGTGCTCTACTCCCTGGGATGCTGGGCAGCCCAGCACGGGTGCCAAAGAGGTTCCATTGTAATGGACTTTGAGTTGGGAAATCGAGGAGCGACAGCAATGCGGATGGCACCGTTGCAAAGCTGACTTTCTGCAGAAGAGGCACAGCTCCATTTTTTTGCCCTGGCTCTTCGGCTGTGGGAGCAGAGGCCAACCGTTCGTGCTCTACTCCCTGGGATGCTGGGCAGCCCAGCACGGGTGCCAAAGAGGTTCCATTGTAATGGACTTTGAGTTGGGAAATCGAGGAGCGACAGCAATGCGGATGGCACCGTTGCAAAGCTGACTTTCTGCAGAAGAGGCACAGCTCCATTTTTTTGCCCTGGCTCTTCGGCTGTGGGAGCAGAGGCCAACCGTTCGTGCTCTACTCCCTGGGATGCTGGGCAGCCCAGCACGGGTGCTAAAGAGGTTCCATTGTAATGGACTTTGAGTTGGGAAATCGAGGAGCGACAGCAATGCGGATGGCACCGTTGCAAAGCTGACTTTCTGCAGAAGAGGCACAGCTCAAGTTTTTTGCCCTGGCTCTTCGGCTCTGGGAGCAGAGGTCAACCGTTTGTGCTCTACTCCCTGGGATGCTGGGCAGCCTGGCACGGGTGCCAAAGAGGTTCCATTGTAATGGACTTTGAGTTGGGAAATCGAGGAGCGACAGCAATGCGGATGGCACCGTTGCAAAGCTGACTTTCTGCAGAAGAGGCACAGCTCAAGTTTTTTGCCCTGGCTCTTTGGCTGTGGGAGCAGAGGCCAACCGTTCGTGCCCTACTCCCTGGGATGCTGGGCAGCCGAGCACGGGTGCCAAAGAGGTTCCATTGTAATGGACTTTGAGTAGGGAAATCGAGGAGCGACAGCAATGCGGATGGCACCGTTGCAAAGCTGACTTTCTGCAGAAGAGGCACAGCTCAAGTTTTTTGCCCTGGCTCTTCGGCTGTGGGAGCAGAGGCCAAATGTTCGTGCCCTACTCCCTGGGATGCTGGGCAGCCCAGCATGGGTGCCAAAGAGGTTCCATTGTAATGGACTTTGAGTTGGGAAATCGAGGAGCGACAGCAATGCGGATGGCACCGTTGCAAAGCTGACTTTCTGCAGAAGAGGCACAGCTCAAGTTTTTTGCCCTGGCTCTTCGGCTGTGGGAGCAGAGGCCAACCGTTCGTGCTCTACTCCCTGGGATGCTGGGCAGCCGAGCACGGGTGCCAAAGAGGTTCCATTGTAATGGACTTTGAGTTGGGAAATCGAGGAGCGACAGCAATGCGGATGGCACCTTTGCAAAGCTGACTTTCTGCAGAAGAGGCACAGCTCAAGTTTTTTGCCCTGGCTCTTCGGCTGTGGGAGCAGAAGCCAACCGTTCGTGCTCTACTCCCTGGGATGCTGGGCAGCCCGGCACGGGTGCCAAAGAGGTTCCATTGTAATGGACTTTGAGTTGGGAAATCGAGGAGCGACAGCAATGCGGATGGCACCGTTGCAAAGCTGACTTTCTGCAGAAGAGGCACAGCTCCATTTTTTTGCCCTGGCTCTTCGGCTGTGGGAGCAGAGGCCAACCGTTCGTGCTCTACTCCCTGGGATGCTGGCAGCCCGGCACGGGTGCCAAAGAGGTTCCATTGTAATGGACTTTGAGTTGGGAAATCGAGGAGCGACAGCAATGCGGATGGCACCGTTGCAAAGCTGACTTTCTGCAGAAGAGGCACAGCTCAAGTTTTTTGCCCTGGCTCTTCGGCTGTGGGAGCAGAGGCCAACCGTTCGTGCCCTACTCCCTGGGATGCTGGGCAGCCGAGCACGGGTGCCAAAGAGGTTCCATTGTAATGGACTTTGAGTAGGGAAATCGAGGAGCGACAGCAATGCGGATGGCACCGTTGCAAAGCTGACTTTCTGCAGAAGAGGCACAGCTCAAGTTTTTTGCCCTGGCGCTTTGGGAGCAGAGGCCAAATGTTCGTGCCCTACTCCCTGGGATGCTGGGCAGCCCAGCATGGGTGCCAAAGAGGTTCCATTGTAATGGACTTTGAGTTGGGAAATCGAGGAGCGACAGCAATGCGGATGGCACCGTTGCAAAGCTGACTTTCTGCAGAAGAGGCACAGCTCAAGTTTTTTGCCCTGGCTCTTCGGCTGTGGGAGCAGAGGCCAACCGTTCGTGCTCTACTCCCTGGGATGCTGGGCAGCCGAGCACGGGTGCCAAAGAGGTTCCATTGTAATGGACTTTGAGTTGGGAAATCGAGGAGCGACAGCAATGCGGATGGCACCTTTGCAAAGCTGACTTTCTGCAGAAGAGGCACAGCTCAAGTTTTTTGCCCTGGCTCTTCGGCTGTGGGAGCAGAAGCCAACCGTTCGTGCTCTACTCCCTGGGATGCTGGGCAGCCCGGCACGGGTGCCAAAGAGGTTCCATTTTAATGGACTTTGAGTTGGGAAATCGAGGAGCGACAGCAATGCGGATGGCACCGTTGCAAAGCTGACTTTCTGCAGAAGAGGCACAGCTCCATTTTTTTGCCCTGGCTCTTCGGCTGTGGGAGCAGAGGCCAACCGTTCGTGCTCTACTCCCTGGGATGCTGGCAGCCCGGCACGGGTGCCAAAGAGGTTCCATTGTAATGGACTTTGAGTTGGGAAATCGAGGAGCGACAGCAATGCGGATGGCACCGTTGCAAAGCTGACTTTCTGCAGAAGAGGCACAGCTCAAGTTTTTTGCCCTGGCTCTTCGGCTGTGGGAGCAGAGGCCAACCGTTCGTGCTCTACTCCCTGGGATGCTGGGCCGCCCGGCACGGGTGCCAAAGAGGTTCCATTGTAATGGACTTTGAGTTGGGAAATCGAGGAGCGACAGCAATGCGGATGGCACCGTTGCAAAGCTGACTTTCTGCAGAAGAGGCACAGCTCAAGTTTTTTGCCCTGGCTCTTCGGCTGTGGGAGCAGAGGCCAACCGTTCATGCTCTACTCCCTGGGATGCTGGGCAGCCGAGCACGGGTGCCAAAGAGGTTCCATTGTAATGGACTTTGAGTTGGGAAATCGAGGAGCGACAGCAATGCGGATGGCACCGTTGCAAAGCTGACTTTCTGCAGAAGAGGCACAGCTCAAGTTTTTTGCCCTGGCTCTTCGGCTGTGGGAGCAGAGGCCAAATGTTCGTGCCCTACTCCCTGGGATGCTGGGCAGCCGGGCATGGGTGCCAAAGAGGTTCCATTGTAATGGACTTTGAGTTGGGAAATCGAGGAGCGACAGCAATGCGGATGGCACCGTTGCAAAGCTGACTTTCTGCAGAAGAGGCACAGCTCAAGTTTTTTGCCCTGGCTCTTCGGCTCTGGGAGCAGAGGCCAACCGTTCGTGCTCTACTCCCTGGGATGCTGGGCAGCCGAGCACGGGTGCCAAAGAGGTTCCATTGTAATGGACTTTGAGTTGGGAAATCGAGGAGCGACAGCAATGCGGATGGCACCGTTGCAAAGCTGACTTTCTGCAGAAGAGGCACAGCTCCATTTTTTTGCCCTGGCTCTTCGGCTGTGGGAGCAGAGGCCAACCGTTCGTGCTCTACTCCCTGGGATGCTGGGCAGCCCAGCAAGGGTGCCAAAGAGGTTCCATTGTAATGGACTTTGAGTTGGGAAATCGAGGAGCGACAGCAATGCGGATGGCACCGTTGCAAAGCTGACTTTCTGCAGAAGAGGCACAGCTCAAGTTTTTTGCCCTGGCTCTTCGGCTGTGGGAGCAGAGGCCAACCGTTCGTGCTCTACTCCCTGGGATGCTGGCAGCCCGGCACGGGTGCCAAAGAGGTTCCATTGTAATGGACTTTGAGTTGGGAAATCGAGGAGCGACAGCAATGCGGATGGCACCGTTGCAAAGCTGACTTTCTGCAGAAGAGGCACAGCTCAAGTTTTTTGCCCTGGCTCTTCGGCTGTGGGAGCAGAGGCCAACCGTTCGTGCTCTACTCCCTGGGATGCTGGGCAGCCAGGCACGGGTGCCAAAGAGGTTCCATTGTAATGGACTTTGAGTTGGGAAATCGAGGAGCGACAGCAATGCGGATGGCACTGTTGCAAAGCTGACTTTCTGCAGAAGAGGCACAGCTCCATTTTTTTGCCCTGGCTCTTCGGCTGTGGGAGCAGAGGCCAACCGTTCGTGCTCTACTCCCTGGGATGCTGGGCAGCCCAGCACGGGTGCCAAAGAGGTTCCATTGTAATGGACTTTGAGTTGGGAAATCGAGGAGCGACAGCAATGCGGATGGCACCGTTGCAAAGCTGACTTTCTGCAGAAGAGGCACAGCTCAAGTTTTTTGCCCTGGCTCTTCGGCTGTGGGAGCAGAGGCCAACCGTTCGTGCTCTACTCCCTGGGATGCTGGGCAGCCCAGCACGGGTGCCAAAGAGGTTCCATTGTAATGGACTTTGAGTTGGGAAATCGAGGAGCGACAGCAATGCGGATAGCACGGTTGCAAAGCTGACTTTCTGCAGAAGAGGCACAGCTCAAGTTTTTTGCCCTGGCTCTTCGGCTGTGGGAGCAGAGGCCAACCGTTCGTGCTCTACTCCCTGGGATGCTGGGCAGCCCGGCACGGGTGCCAAAGAGGTTCCATTGTAATGGACTTTGAGTTGGGAAATCGAGGAGCGACAGCAATGCGGATGGCACCGTTGCAAAGCTGACTTTCTGCAGAAGAGGCACAGCTCAAGTTTTTTGCCCTGGCTCTTCGGCTGTGGGAGCAGAGGCCAACCGTTCGTGCTCTACTCCCTGGGATGCTGGGCAGCCCGGCACGGGTGCCAAAGAGGTTCCATTGTAATGGACTTTGAGTTGGGAAATCGAGGAGCGACAGCAATGCGGATGGCACCGTTGCAAAGCTGACTTTCTGCAGAAGAGGCACAGCTCAAGTTTTTTGCCCTGGCTCTTTGGCTGTGGGAGCAGAGGCCAACCGTTCGTGCTCTACTCCCTGGGATGCTGGGCAGCCCAGCACGGGTGCCAAAGAGGTTCCATTGTAATGGACTTTGAGTTGGGAAATCGAGGAGCGACAGCAATGCGGATGGCACCGTTGCAAAGCTGACTTTCTGCAGAAGAGGCACAGCTCAAGTTTTTTGCCCTGGCTCTTCGGCTGTGGGAGCAGAGGCCAACCGTTCATGCTCCAATCCCTGGGATGCTGGGCAGCCGAGCACGGGTGCCAAAGAGGTTCCATTGTAATGGACTTTGAGTTGGGAAATCGAGGAGCGACAGCAATGCGGATGGCACTTTGCAAAGCTGACTTTCTGCAGAAGAGGCACAGCTCAAGTTTTTTGCCCTGGCTCTTCGGCTGTGGGAGCAGAGGCCAACCGTTCGTGCTCTACTCCCTGGGATGCTGGGCAGCCCAGCACGGGTGCCAAAGAGGTTCCATTGTAATGGACTTTGAGTTGGGAAATCGAGGAGCGACAGCAATGCGGATGGCACCGTTGCAAAGCTGACTTTCTGCAGAAGAGGCACAGCTCAAGTTTTTTGCCCTGGCTCTTCGGCTGTGGGAGCAGAGGTCAACCGTTCGTGCTCTACTCCCTGGGATGCTGGGCAGCCCAGCACGGGTGCCAAAGAGGTTCCATTGTAATGGACTTTGAGTTGGGAAATCGAGGAGCGACAGCAATGCGGATGGCACCGTTGCAAAGCTGACTTTCTGCAGAAGAGGCACAGCTCAAGTTTTTTGCCCTGGCTCTTCGGCTGTGGGAGCAGAGGCCAAATGTTTGTGCCCTACTCCCTGGAATGCTGGGCAGACCAGCATGGGTGCCAAAGAGGTTCCATTGTAATGGACTTTGAGTTGGGAAATCGAGGAGCGACAGCAATGCGGATGGCACCGTTGCAAAGCTGACTTTCTGCAGAAGAGGCACAGCTCAAGTTTTTTACCCTGGCTCTTCGGCTGTGGGAGCAGAGGCCAACCCTTCGTGCTCTACTCCCTGGGATGCTGGGCAGCCCGGCACGGGTGCCAAAGAGGTTCCATTGTAATGGACTTTGAGTTGGGAAATCGAGGAGCGACAGCAATGCGGATGGCACCGTTGCAAAGCTGACTTTCTGCAGAAGAGGCACAGCTCAAGTTTTTTGCCCTGGCTCTTCGGCTGTGGGAGCAGAGGCCAACCGTTCGTGCTCTACTCCCTGGGATGCTGGGCAGCCCGGCACGGGTGCCAAAGAGGTTCCATTGTAATGGACTTTGAGTTGGGAAATCGAGGAGCGACAGCAATGCGGATGGCACCGTTGCAAAGCTGACTTTCTGCAGAAGAGGCACAGCTCAAGTTTTTTGCCCTGGCTCTTTGGCTGTGGGAGCAGAGGCCAACCGTTCGTGCTCTACTCCCTAGGATGCTGGGCAGCCCAGCACGGGTGCCAAAGAGGTTCCATTGTAATGGACTTTGAGTTGGTAAATCGAGGAGCGACAGCAATGCGGATGGCACCGTTGCAAAGCTGACTTTCTGCAGAAGAGGCACAGCTCAAGTTTTTTGCCCTGGCTCTTCGGCTGTGGGAGCAGAGGCCAACCGTTCGTGCTCTACTCCCTGGGATGCTGGGCAGCCGGGCACGGGTGCCAAAGAGGTTCCATTGTAATGGACTTTGAGTTGGGAAATCGAGGAGCGACAGCAATGCGGATGGCACCGTTGCAAAGCTGACTTTCTGCAGAAGAGGCACAGCTCAAGTTTTTTGCCCTGGCTCTTCGTCTGTGGGAGCAGAAGCCAACCGTTCGTGCTCTACTCCCTGGGATGCTGGGCAGGCCAGCACGGGTGCCAAAGAGGTTCCATTGTAATGGACTTTGAGTTGGGAAATCGAGGAGCGACAGCAATGCGGATGGCACCGTTGCAAAGCTGACTTTCTGCAGAAGAGGCACAGCTCAAGTTTTTTTCCCTGGCTCTTCGGCTGTGGGAGCAGAGGCCAACCGTTCGTGCTCCAATCCCTGGGATGCTGGGCAGCCAAGCACGGGTGCCAAAGAGGTTCCATTGTAATGGACTTTGAGTTGGGAAATCGAGGAGCGACAGCAATGCGGATGGCACCGTTGCAAAGCTGACTTTCTGCAGAAGAGGCACAGCTCAAGTTTTTTGCCCTGGCTCTTCGGCTGTGGGAGCAGAGGTCAACCGTTCGTGCTCTACTCCCTGGGATGCTGGGCAGCCGAGCACGGGTGCCAAAGAGGTTCCATTGTAATGGACTTTGAGTTGGGAAATCGAGGAGCGACAGCAATGCGGATGGCACCGTTGCAAAGCTGACTTTCTGCAGAAGAGGCACAGCTCAAGTTTTTTGCCCTGGCTCTTCGGCTGTGGGAGCAGAGGCCAACCCTTCGTGCTCTACTCCCTGGGATGCTGGGCAGCACAGCACGCGTGCCAAAGAGGTTCCATTGTAATGGACTTTGAGTTGGGAAATCGAGGAGCGACAGCAATGCGGATGGCACTTTTGCAAAGCTGACTTTCTGCAGAAGAGGCACAGCTCAAGTTTTTTGCCCTGGCTCTTCGGCTGTGGGAGCAGAGGCCAACCCTTCGTGCTCTACTCCCTGGGATGCTGGGCAGCCGGGCACGGGTGCCAAAGAGGTTCCATTGTAATGGACTTTGAGTTGGGAAATCGAGGAGCGACAGCAATGCGGATGGCACCGTTGCAAAGCTGACTTTCTGCAGAAGAGGCACAGCTCAAGTTTTTTGCCCTGGATCTTCGGCTGTGGGAGCAGAGGCCAAATGTTCGTGCCCTACTCCCTGGAATGCTGGGCAGCCCAGCATGGGTGCCAAAGAGGTTCCATTGTAATGGACTTTGAGTTGGGAAATCGAGGAGCGACAGCAATGCGGATGGCACCGTTGCAAAGCTGACTTTCTGCAGAAGAGGCACAGCTCAAGTTTTTTGCCCTGGCTCTTCGGCTGTGGGAGCAGAGGCCAACCGTTCGTGCTCTACTCCCTGGGATGCTGGGCCGCCCGGCACGGGTGCCAAAGAGGTTCCATTGTAATGGACTTTGAGTTGGGAAATCGAGGAGCGACAGCAATGCGGATGGCACCGTTGCAAAGCTGACTTTCTGCAGAAGAGGCACAGCTCAAGTTTTTTGCCCTGGCTCTTCGGCTGTGGGAGCAGAGGCCAACCGTTCGTGCTCTACTCCCTGGGATGCTGGGCAGGCCAGCACGGGTGCTTAAGAGGTTCCATTGTAATGGACTTTGAGTTGGGAAATCGAGGAGCGACAGCAATGCGGATGGCACCGTTGCAAAGCTGACTTTCTGCAGAAGAGGCACAGCTCAAGTTTTTTGCCCTGGCTCTTCGGCTGTGGGAGCAGAGGCCAACCGTTCGTGCTCCAATCCCTGGGATGCTGGGCAGCCGAGCACGGGTGCCAAAGAGGTTCCATTGTAATGGACTTTGAGTTGGGAAATCGAGGAGCGACAGCAATGCGGATGGCACCGTTGCAAAGCTGACTTTCTGCAGAAGAGGCACAGCTCAAGTTTTTTGCCCTGGCTCTTCGGCTCTGGGAGCAGAGGTCAACCGTTCGTGCTCTACTCCCTGGGATGCTGGGCAGCCCGGCACGGGTGCCAAAGAGGTTCCATTGTAATGGACTTTGAGTTGGGAAATCGAGGAGCGACAGCAATGCGGATGGCACCGTTGCAAAGCTGACTTTCTGCAGAAGAGGCACAGCTCAAGTTTTTTGCCCTGGCTCTTCGGCTGTGGGAGCAGAGGCCAACCGTTCGTGCTCTACTCCCTGGGATGCTGGGCAGCCCAGCACGGGTGCCAAAGAGGTTCCATTGTAATGGACTTTGAGTTGGGAAATCGAGGAGCGACAGCAATGCGGATGGCACTTTTGCAAAGCTGACTTTCTGCAGAAGAGGCACAGCTCAAGTTTTTTGCCCTGGCTCTTCGGCTGTGGGAGCAGAGGCCAACCGTTCGTGCTCTACTCCCTGGGATGCTGGGCAGCCGAGCACGGGTGCCAAAGAGGTTCCATTGTAATGGACTTTGAGTTGGGAAATCGAGGAGCGACAGCAATGCGGATGGCACCGTTGCAAAGCTGACTTTCTGCAGAAGAGGCACAGCTCAAGTTTTTTGCCCTGGCTCTTCGGCTGTGGGAGCAGAGGCCAACCGTTCGTGCCCTGCTCCCTGGGATGCTGGGCAGCCCGGCAAGGGTGCCAAAGAGGTTCCATTGTAATGGACTTTGAGTTGGGAAATCGAGGAGCGACAGCAATGCGGATGGCACCGTTGCAAAGCTGACTTTCTGCAGAAGAGGCACAGCTCAAGTTTTTTACCCTGGCTCTTCGGCTGTGGGAGCAGAGGCCAACCCTTCGTGCTCTACTCCCTGGGATGCTGGGCAGCCCGGCACGGGTGCCAAAGAGGTTCCATTGTAATGGACTTTGAGTTGGGAAATCGAGGAGCGACAGCAATGCGGATGGCACCGTTGCAAAGCTGACTTTCTGCAGAAGAGGCACAGCTCAAGTTTTTTGCCCTGGCTCTTCGGCTGTGGGAGCAGAGGCCAACCGTTCGTGCTCCAATCCCTGGGATGCTGGGCAGCCCAGCACGGGTGCCAAAGAGGTTCCATTGTAATGGACTTTGAGTTGGGAAATCGAGGAGCGACAGCAATGCGGATGGCACCGTTGCAAAGCTGACTTTCTGCAGAAGAGGCACAGCTCAAGTTTTTTGCCCTGGCTCTTCGGCTGTGGGAGCAGAGGCCAACCGTTCGTGCTCTACTCCCTGGGATGCTGGGCAGCCGAGCACGGGTGCCAAAGAGGTTCCATTGTAATGGACTTTGAGTTGGGAAATCGAGGAGCGACAGCAATGCGGATGGCACCGTTGCAAAGCTGACTTTCTGCAGAAGAGGCACAGCTCAAGTTTTTTGCCCTGGCTCTTTGGCTGTGGGAGCAGAGGCCAACCGTTCCTGCCCTACTCCCTGGGATGCTGGGCAGCCCGGCAAGGGTGCCAAAGAGGTTCCATTGTAATGGACTTTGAGTTGGGAAATCGAGGAGCGACAGCAATGCGGATGGCACCGTTGCAAAGCTGACTTTCTGCAGAAGAGGCACAGCTCAAGTTTTTTGCCCTGGCTCTTCGGCTGTGGGAGCAGAGGCCAACCGTTCGTGCTCTACTCCCTGGGATGCTGGGCAGCCGGGCACGGGTGCCAAAGAGGTTCCATTGTAATGGACTTTGAGTTGGGAAATCGAGGAGCGACAGCAATGCGGATGGCACCGTTGCAAAGCTGACTTTCTGCAGAAGAGGCACAGCTCAAGTTTTTTGCCCTGGCTCTTTGGCCGTGGGAGCAGAGGCCAACCGTTCGTGCCCTACTCCCTGGGATGCTGGGCAGCCGGGCACGGGTGCCAAAGAGGTTCCATTGTAATGGACTTTGAGTTGGGAAATTGAGGAGCGACAGCAATGCGGATGGCACCGTTGCAAAGCTGACTTTCTGCAGAAGAGGCACAGCTCAAGTTTTTTGCCCTGGCTCTTCGGCTGTGGGAGCAGAGGCCAAATGTTCGTGCCCTACTCCCTGGGATGCTGGGCAGCCCAGCACGGGTGCCAAAGAGGTTCCATTGTAATGGACTTTGAGTTGGGAAATCGAGGAGTGACAGCAATGCGGATGGCACCGTTGCAAAGCTGACTTTCTGCAGAAGAGGCACAGCTCAAGTTTTTTGCCCTGGCTCTTCGGCTGTGGGAGCAGAGGCCAAATGTTCGTGCCCTACTCCCTAGGATGCTGGGCAGCCCAGCACGGGTGCCTAAGAGGTTCCACTGAAAATGGACTTTGAGTTGGGAAATCGAGGAGCGACAGCAATGCGGATGGCACCGTTGCAAAGCTGACTTTCTGCAGAAGAGGCACAGCTCAAGTTTTTTGCCCTGGCTCTTCGGCTGTGGGAGCAGAGGCCAAATGTTCGTGCCCTACTCCCTAGGATGCTGGGCAGCCCAGCACGGGTGCCTAAGAGGTTCCACTGAAAATGGACTTTGAGTTGGGAAATCGAGGAGCGACAGCAATGCGGATGGCACCGTTGCAAAGCTGACTTTCTGCAGAAGAGGCAGAGCTCAAGGTTTTTGCCCTGGCTCTTCGGCTGTGGGAGCAGAGGCCAACCGTTCGTGCTCTACTCCCTGGGATGCTGGGCAGCCCAGCACGGGTGCCAAAGAGGTTCCATTGTAATGGACTTTGAGTTGGGAAATCGAGGAGCGACAGCAATGCGGATGGCACCGTTGCAAAGCTGACTTTCTGCAGAAGAGGCACAGCTCAAGTTTTTTGCCCTGGCTCTTCGGCTGTGGGAGCAGAGGCCAACCGTTCGTGCTCTACTCCCTGGGATGCTGGGCAGCCGGGCACGGGTGCCAAAGAGGTTCCATTGTAATGGACTTTGAGTTGGGAAATCGAGGAGCGACAGCAATGCGGATGGCACCGTTGCAAAGCTGACTTTCTGCAGAAGAGGCACAGCTCAAGTTTTTTGCCCTGGCTCTTCGGCTGTGGGAGCAGAGGCCAACCGTTCGTGCTCTACTCCCTGGGATGCTGGGCAGCCGGGCACGGGTGCCAAAGAGGTTCCATTGTAATGGACTTTGAGTTGGGAAATCGAGGAGCGACAGCAATGCGGATGGCACCGTTGCAAAGCTGACTTTCTGCAGAAGAGGCACAGCTCAAGTTTTTTGCCCTGGCTCTTCGGCTGTGGGAGCAGAGGCCAACCGTTCGTGCTCTACTCCCTGGGATGCTGGGCAGCCGGGCACGGGTGCCAAAGAGGTTCCATTGTAATGGACTTTGAGTTGGGAAATCGAGGAGCGACAGCAATGCGGATGGCACCGTTGCAAAGCTGACTTTCTGCAGAAGAGGCACAGCTCAAGTTTTTTGCCCTGGCTCTTCGGCTGTGGGAGCAGAGGCCAACCGTTCGTGCTCTACTCCCTGGGATGCTGGGCAGCCGGGCACGGGTGCCAAAGAGGTTCCATTGTAATGGACTTTGAGTTGGGAAATCGAGGAGCGACAGCAATGCGGATGGCACCGTTGCAAAGCTGACTTTCTGCAGAAGAGGCACAGCTCAAGTTTTTTGCCCTGGCTCTTTGGCTGTGGGAGCAGAGGCCAACCGTTCGTGCTCTACTCCCTGGGATGCTGGGCAGACCAGCATGGGTGCCAAAGAGGTTCCATTGTAATGGACTTTGAGTTGGGAAATCGAGGAGCGACAGCAATGCGGATGGCACCGTTGCAAAGCTGACTTTCTGCAGAAGAGGCACAGCTCAAGTTTTTTGCCCTGGCTCTTCGGCTGTGGGAGCAGAGGCCAACCGTTCGTGCTCTACTCCCTGGGATGCTGGGCAGCCCGGCACGGGTGTCAAAGAGGTTCCATTGTAATGGACTTTGAGTTGGGAAATGGAGGAGCGACAGCAATGCGGATGGCACCGTTGCAAAGCTGACTTTCTGCAGAAGAGGCACAGCTCAAGTTTTTTGCCCTGGCTCTTCGGCTGTGGGAGCAGAGGCCAACCGTTCGTGCTCTACTCCCTGGGATGCTGGGCAGCCGGGCACGGGTGCCAAAGAGGTTCCATTGTAATGGACTTTGAGTTGGGAAATCGAGGAGTGACAGCAATGCGGATGGCACCGTTGCAAAGCTGACTTTCTGCAGAAGAGGCACAGCTCAAGTTTTTTGCCCTGGCTCTTCGGCTGTGGGAGCAGAGGCCATCCGTTCGTGCTCTACTCCCTGGGATGCTGGGCAGCCCAGCATGGGTGCCAAAGAGGTTCCATTGTAATGGACTTTGAGTTGGGAAATCGAGGAGCGACAGCAATGCGGATGGCACCGTTGCAAAGCTGACTTTCTGCAGAAGAGGCACAGCTCAAGTTTTTTGCCCTGGCTCTTCGGCTGTGGGAGCAGAGGCCAACCGTTCGTGCTCTACTCCCTGGGATGCTGGGCAGCCGAGCACGGGTGCCAAAGAGGTTCCATTGTAATGGACTTTGAGTTGGGAAATGGAGGAGCGACAGCAATGCGGATGGCACCGTTGCAAAGCTGACTTTCTGCAGAAGAGGCACAGCTCAAGTTTTTTGCCCTGGCTCTTCGGCTGTGGGAGCACAGGCCAACCGTTCGTGCTCTACTCCCTGGGATGCTGGGCAGCCCAGCACGGGTGCCAAAGAGGTTCCATTGTAATGGACTTTGAGTTGGGAAATCGAGGAGCGACAGCAATGCGGATGGCACCGTTGCAAAGCTGACTTTCTGCAGAAGAGGCACAGCTCAAGTTTTTTGCCCTGGCTCTTCGGCTCTGGGAGCAGAGGCCAACCGTTCGTGCTCTACTCCCTGGGATGCTGGGCAGCTGAGAACGGGTGCCAAAGAGGTTCCATTGTAATGGACTTTGAGTTGGGAAATCGAGGAGTGACAGCAATGCGGATGGCACCGTTGCAAAGCTGACTTTCTGCAGAAGAGGCACAGCTCAAGTTTTTTGCCCTGGCTCTTCGGCTGTGGGAGCAGAGGCCAATCGTTCGTGCTCTACTCCCTGGGATGCTGGGCAGCCCAGCACGGGTGCCAAAGAGGTTCCATTGTAATGGACTTTGAGTTGGGAAATCGAGGAGCGACAGCTATGCGGATGGCACCGTTGCAAAGCTGACTTTCTGCAGAAGAGGCACAGCTCAAGTTTTTTGCCCTGGCTCTTCGGCTGTGGGAGCAGAGGCCAACCGTTCGTGCTCTACTCCCTGGGATGCTGGGCAGCCCAGCACGGGTGCCAAAGAGGTTCCATTGTAATGGACTTTGAGTTGGGAAATCGAGGAGCGACAGCAATGCGGATGGCACCGTTGCAAAGCTGACTTTCTGCAGAAGAGGCACAGCTCAAGTTTTTTGCCCTGGCTCTTCGGCTGTGGGAGCAGAGGCCAACCGTTCGTGCTCTACTCCCTGGGATGCTGGGCAGCTGAGCACGGGTGCCAAAGAGGTTCCATTGTAATGGACTTTGAGTTGGGAAATCGAGGAGTGACAGCAATGCGGATGGCACCGTTGCAAAGCTGACTTTCTGCAGAAGAGGCACAGCTCAAGTTTTTTGCCCTGGCTCTTCGGCTGTGGGAGCAGAGGCCAACCGTTCGTGCTCTACTCCCTGGGATGCTGGGCAGCCCAGCATGGGTGCCAAAGAGGTTCCATTGTAATGGACTTTGAGTTGGGAAATCGAGGAGCGACAGCAATGCGGATGGCACCGTTGCAAAGCTGACTTTCTGCAGAAGAGGCACACCTCAAGTTTTTTGCCCTGGCTCTTCGGCTGTGGGAGCAGAGGCCAACCGTTCGTGCTCTACTCCCTGGGATGCTGGGCAGCCGAGCACGGGTGCCAAAGAGGTTCCATTGTAATGGACTTTGAGTTGGGAAATGGAGGAGCGACAGCAATGCGGATGGCACCGTTGCAAAGCTGACTTTCTGCAGAAGAGGCACAGCTCAAGTTTTTTGCCCTGGCTCTTCGGCTGTGGGAGCAGAGGCCAACCGTTCGTGCTCTACTCCCTGGGATGCTGGCAGCCCGGCAAGGGTGCCAAAGAGGTTCCATTGTAATGGACTTTGAGTTGGGAAATCGAGGAGCGACAGCAATGCGGATGGCACCGTTGCAAAGCTGACTTTCTGCAGAAGAGGCACAGCTCAAGTTTTTTGCCCTGGCTCTTCGGCTGTGGGAGCAGAGGCCAACCGTTCGTGCTCTACTCCCTGGGATGCTGGGCAGCCGGGCACGGGTGCCAAAGAGGTTCCATTGTAATGGACTTTGAGTTGGGAAATCGAGGAGCGACAGCAATGCGGATGGCACCGTTGCAAAGCTGACTTTCTGCAGAAGAGGCACAGCTCAAGTTTTTTGCCCTGGCTCTTCGGCTGTGGGAGCAGAGGCCAACCGTTCGTGCTCTACTCCCTGGGATGCTGGGCAGCCGGGCACGGGTGCCAAAGAGGTTCCATTGTAATGGACTTTGAGTTGGGAAATCGAGGAGCGACAGCAATGCGGATGGCACCGTTGCAAAGCTGACTTTCTGCAGAAGAGGCAGAGCTCAAGTTTTTTGCCCTGGCTCTTTGGCTGTGGGAGCAGAGGCCATCCGTTCGTGCTCTACTCCCTGGGATGCTGGGCAGCCCAGCATGGGTGCCAAAGAGGTTCCATTGTAATGGACTTTGAGTTGGGAAATCGAGGAGCGACAGCAATGCGGATGGCACCGTTGCAAAGCTGACTTTCTGCAGAAGAGGCACAGCTCAAGTTTTTTGCCCTGGCTCTTCGGCTGTGGGAGCAGAGGCCAACCGTTCGTGCTCTACTCCCTGGGATGCTGGGCAGCCCAGCATGGGTGTCAAAGAGGTTCCATTGTAATGGACTTTGAGTTGGGAAATGGAGGAGCGACAGCAATGCGGATGGCACCGTTGCAAAGCTGACTTTCTGCAGAAGAGGCACAGCTCAAGTTTTTTGCCCTGGCTCTTCGGCTGTGGGAGCAGAGGCCAACCGTTCGTGCTCTACTCCCTGGGATGCTGGGCAGCCGGGCACGGGTGCCAAAGAGGTTCCATTGTAATGGACTTTGAGTTGGGAAATGGAGGAGCGACAGCAATGCGGATGGCACCGTTGCAAAGCTGACTTTCTGCAGAAGAGGCACAGCTCAAGTTTTTTGCCCTGGCTCTTCGGCTGTGGGAGCAGAGGCCAACCGTTCGTGCTCTACTCCCTGGGATGCTGGGCAGCCGGGCACGGGTGCCAAAGAGGTTCCATTGTAATGGACTTTGAGTTGGGAAATCGAGGAGCGACAGCAATGCGGATGGCACCGTTGCAAAGCTGACTTTCTGCAGAAGAGGCACACCTCAAGTTTTTTGCCCTGGCTCTTTGGCTGTGGGAGCAGAGGCCAACCGTTCGTGCTCTACTCCCTGGGATGCTGGGCAGCCGGGCACGGGTGCCAAAGAGGTTCCATTGTAATGGACTTTGAGTTGGGAAATCGAGGAGTGACAGCAATGCGGATGGCACCGTTGCAAAGCTGACTTTCTGCAGAAGAGGCACAGCTCAAGTTTTTTGCCCTGGCTCTTCGGCTGTGGGAGCAGAGGCCATCCGTTCGTGCTCTACTCCCTGGGATGCTGGGCAGCCCAGCATGGGTGCCAAAGAGGTTCCATTGTAATGGACTTTGAGTTGGGAAATCGAGGAGCGACAGCAATGCGGATGGCACCGTTGCAAAGCTGACTTTCTGCAGAAGAGGCACAGCTCAAGTTTTTTGCCCTGGCTCTTCGGCTGTGGGAGCAGAGGCCAACCGTTCGTGCTCTACTCCCTGGGATGCTGGGCAGCCGAGCACGGGTGCCAAAGAGGTTCCATTGTAATGGACTTTGAGTTGGGAAATGGAGGAGCGACAGCAATGCGGATGGCACCGTTGCAAAGCTGACTTTCTGCAGAAGAGGCACAGCTCAAGTTTTTTGCCCTGGCTCTTCGGCTGTGGGAGCAGAGGCCAACCGTTCGTGCTCTACTCCCTGGGATGCTGGGCAGCCCAGCACGGGTGCCAAAGAGGTTCCATTGTAATGGACTTTGAGTTGGGAAATCGAGGAGCGACAGCAATGCGGATGGCACCGTTGCAAAGCTGACTTTCTGCAGAAGAGGCACAGCTCAAGTTTTTTGCCCTGGCTCTTCGGCTCTGGGAGCAGAGGCCAACCGTTCGTGCTCTACTCCCTGGGATGCTGGGCAGCCGGGCACGGGTGCCAAAGAGGTTCCATTGTAATGGACTTTGAGTTGGGAAATCGAGGAGTGACAGCAATGCGGATGGCACCGTTGCAAAGCTGACTTTCTGCAGAAGAGGCACAGCTCAAGTTTTTTGCCCTGGCTCTTCGGCTGTGGGAGCAGAGGCCATCCGTTCGTGCTCTACTCCCTGGGATGCTGGGCAGCCCAGCATGGGTGCCAAAGAGGTTCCATTGTAATGGACTTTGAGTTGGGAAATCGAGGAGCGACAGCAATGCGGATGGCACCGTTGCAAAGCTGACTTTCTGCAGAAGAGGCACAGCTCAAGTTTTTTGCCCTGGCTCTTCGGCTGTGGGAGCAGAGGCCAACCGTTCGTGCTCTACTCCCTGGGATGCTGGGCAGCCGAGCACGGGTGCCAAAGAGGTTCCATTGTAATGGACTTTGAGTTGGGAAATGGAGGAGCGACAGCAATGCGGATGGCACCGTTGCAAAGCTGACTTTCTGCAGAAGAGGCACAGCTCAAGTTTTTTGCCCTGGCTCTTCGGCTGTGGGAGCAGAGGCCAACCGTTCGTGCTCTACTCCCTGGGATGCTGGGCAGCCCAGCACGGGTGCCAAAGAGGTTCCATTGTAATGGACTTTGAGTTGGGAAATCGAGGAGCGACAGCAATGCGGATGGCACCGTTGCAAAGCTGACTTTCTGCAGAAGAGGCACACCTCAAGTTTTTTGCCCTGGCTCTTCGGCTGTGGGAGCAGAGGCCAACCGTTCGTGCTCTACTCCCTGGGATGCTGGGCAGCCGAGCACGGGTGCCAAAGAGGTTCCATTGTAATGGACTTTGAGTTGGGAAATGGAGGAGCGACAGCAATGCGGATGGCACCGTTGCAAAGCTGACTTTCTGCAGAAGAGGCACAGCTCAAGTTTTTTGCCCTGGCTCTTCGGCTGTGGGAGCAGAGGCCAACCGTTCGTGCTCTACTCCCTGGGATGCTGGGCAGCCGAGCACCGGTGCCAAAGAGGTTCCATTGTAATGGACTTTGAGTTGGGAAATCGAGGAGCGACAGCAATGCGGATGGCACCGTTGCAAAGCTGACTTTCTGCAGAAGAGGCACAGCTCAAGTTTTTTGCCCTGGCTCTTCGGCTGTGGGAGCAGAGGCCAACCGTTCGTGCTCTACTCCCTGGGATGCTGGGCAGCCGGGCACGGGTGCCAAAGAGGTTCCATTGTAATGGACTTTGAGTTGGGAAATCGAGGAGCGACAGCAATGCGGATGGCACCGCTGCAAAGCTGACTTTCTGCAGAAGAGGCACAGCTCAAATTTTTTGTCCTGGCTCTTCGGCTGTGGGAGCAGAGGCCAACCGTTCGTGCTCTACTCCCTGGGATGCTGGGCAGCCGGGCACGGGTGCCAAAGAGGTTCCATTGTAATGGACTTTGAGTTGGGAAATCGAGGAGCGACAGCAATGCGGATGGCACCGTTGCAAAGCTGACTTTCTGCAGAAGAGGCACAGCTCAAGTTTTTTGCCCTGGCTCTTCGGCTGTGGGAGCAGAGGCCAACCATTCGTGCTCTACTCCCTGGGATGCTGGGCAGCCGAGCACCGGTGCCAAAGAGGTTCCATTGTAATGGTCTTTGAGTTGGGAAATCGAGGAGCGACAGCAATGCGGATGGCACCGTTGCAAAGCTGACTTTCTGCAGAAGAGGCACAGCTCAAGTTTTTTGCCCTGGCTCTTCGGCTGTGGGAGCAGAGGCCAACCGTTCGTGCTCTACTCCCTGGGGTGCTGGCAGCCCGGCAAGGGTGCCAAAGAGGTTCCATTGTAATGGACTTTGAGTTGGGAAATCGAGGAGCGACAGCAATGCGGATGGCACCGTTGCAAAGCTGACTTTCTGCAGAAGAGGCACAGCTCAAGTTTTTTGCCCTGGCTCTTCGGCTGTGGGAGCAGAGGCTATCCGTTCGTGCTCTACTCCCTGGGATGCTGGGCAGCCGTGCATGGGTGCCAGAGGTTCCATTGTAATGGACTTTGAGTTGGGAAATCGAGGAGCGACAGCAATGCGGATGGCACCGTTGCAAAGCTGACTTTCTGCAGAAGAGGCACAGCTCAAGTTTTTTGCCCTGGCTCTTCGGCTGTGGGAGCAGAGGCCAACCATTCGTGCTCTACTCCCTGGGATGCTGGGCAGCCGAGCACCGGTGCCAAAGAGGTTCCATTGTAATGGTCTTTGAGTTGGGAAATCGAGGAGCGACAGCAATGCGGATGGCACCGTTGCAAAGCTGACTTTCTGCAGAAGAGGCACAGCTCAAGTTTTTTGCCCTGGCTCTTCGGCTGTGGGAGCAGAGGCCAACCGTTCGTGCTCTACTCCCTGGGATGCTGGGCAGCCGGGCACGGGTGCCAAAGAGGTTCCATTGTAATGGACTTTGAGTTGGGAAATCGAGGAGCGACAGCAATGCGGATGGCACCGTTGCAAAGCTGACTTTCTGCAGAAGAGGCACAGCTCAAGTTTTTTGCCCTGGCTCTTCGGCTGTGGGAGCAGAGGCCAACCGTTCGTGCTCTACTCCCTGGGATGCTGGGCAGCCCAGCACGGGTGCCAAAGAGGTTCCATTGTAATGGACTTTGAGTTGGGAAATCGAGGAGCGACAGCAATGCGGATGGCACCGTTGCAAAGCTGACTTTCTGCAGAAGAGGCACAGCTCAAATTTTTTGCCCTGGCTCTTCGGCTGTGGGAGCAGAGGCCATCCGTTCGTGCTCTACTCCCTGGGATGCTGGGCAGCCGAGCACGGGTGCCAAAGAGGTTCCATTGTAATGGACTTTGAGTTGGGAAATCGAGGAGCGACAGCAATGCGGATGGCACCGTTGCAAAGCTGACTTTCTGCAGAAGAGGCACAGCTCAAGTTTTTTGCCCTGGCTCTTCGGCTGTGGGAGCAGAGGCCAACCGTTCGTGCTCTACTCCCTGGGATGCTGGGCAGCCGGGCACGGGTGCCAAAGAGGTTCCATTGTAATGGACTTTGAGTTGGGAAATCGAGGAGCGACAGCAATGCGGATGGCACCGTTGCAAAGCTGACTTTCTGCAGAAGAGGCACAGCTCAAGTTTTTTGCCCTGGCTCTTCGGCTGTGGGAGCAGAGGCCAACGGTTCGTGCTCTACTCCCTGGGATGCTGGGCAGCCCAGCACAGGTGCCAAAGAGGTTCCATTGTAATGGACTTTGAGTTGGGAAATCGAGGAGCGACAGCAATGCGGATGGCACCGTTGCAAAGCTGACTTTCTGCAGAAGAGGCACAGCTCAAGTTTTTTGCCCTGGCTCTTCGGCTGTGGGAGCAGAGGCCAACCGTTCGTGCTCTACTCCCTGGGATGCTGGGCAGCCGGGCACGGGTGCCAAAGAGGTTCCATTGTAATGGACTTTGAGTTGGGAAATCGAGGAGCGACAGCAATGCGGATGGCACCGTTGCAAAGCTGACTTTCTGCAGAAGAGGCACAGCTCAAGTTTTTTGCCCTGGCTCTTCGGCTGTGGGAGCACAGGCCAACCGTTCGTGCTCTCCTCCCTGGGATGCTGGGCAGCCGGGCACGGGTGCCAAAGAGGTTCCATTGTAATGGACTTTGAGTTGGGAAATAGAGGAGCGACAGCAATGCGGATGGCACCGTTGCAAAGCTGACTTTCTGCAGAAGAGGCACAGCTCAAGTTTTTTGCCCTGGCTCTTTGGCTGTGGGAGCAGAGGCCAACCGTTCGTGCTCTACTCCCTGGGGTGCTGGCAGCCCGGCAAGGGTGCCAAAGAGGTTCCATTGTAATGGACTTTGAGTTGGCAAATCGAGGAGCGACAGCAATGCGGATGGCACCGTTGCAAAGCTGACTTTCTGCAGAAGAGGCACAGCTCAAGTTTTTTGCCCTGGCTCTTCGGCTGTGGGAGCAGAGGCCAACCGTTCGTGCTCTACTCCCTGGGATGCTGGGCAGCCGGGCACGGGTGCCAAAGAGGTTCCATTGTAATGGACTTTGAGTTGGGAAATCGAGGAGCGACAGCAATGCGGATGGCACCGTTGCAGAGCTGACTTTCTGCAGAAGAGGCACAGCTCAAGTTTTTTGCCCTGGCTCTTTGGCTGTGCGAGCAGAGGCCAACCGTTCGTGCTCTACTCCCTGGGATGCTGGGCAGCCGAGCACCGGTGCCAAAGAGGTTCCATTGTAATGGACTTTGAGTTGGGAAATCGAGGAGCGACAGCAATGCGGATGGCACCGTTGCAAAGCTGACTTTCTGCAGAAGAGGCACAGCTCAAGTTTTTTGCCCTGGCTCTTCGGCTGTGGGAGCAGAGGCCAACCGTTCGTGCTCTACTCCCTGGGATGCTGGGCAGCCCGGCACGGGTGAAAAAGAGGTTCCATTGTAATGGACTTTGAGTTGGGAAATCGAGGAGCGACAGCAATGCGGATGGCACCGTTGCAAAGCTGACTTTCTGCAGAAGAGGCACAGCTCAAGTTTTTTGCCCTGGCTCTTCGGCTGTGGGAGCAGAGGCCAACCGTTCGTGCTCTACTCCCTGGGATGCTGGGCAGCCCAGCACGAGTGCCAAAGAGGTTCCATTGTAATGGACTTTGAGTTGGGAAATGGAGGAGCGACAGCAATGCGGATGGCACCGTTGAAAAGCTGACTTTCTGCAGAAGAGGCACAGCTCAAGTTTTTTGCCCTGGCTCTTCGGCCCTGGGAGCAGAGGCCAACCGTTCGTGCTCTACTCCCTGGGATGCTGGGCAGCCGAGCACGGGTGCCAAAGAGGTTCCATTGTAATGGACTTTGAGTTGGGAAATCGAGGAGCGACAGTAATGCGGATGGCACCGTTGCAAAGCTGACTTTCTGCAGAAGAGGCACAGCTCAAGTTTTTTGCCCTGGCTCTTCGGCTGTGGGAGCAGAGGCCAACCGTTCGTGCTCTACTCCCTGGGATGCTGGGCAGCCGAGCACCGGTGCCAAAGAGGTTCCATTGTAATGGACTTTGAGTTGGGAAATCGAGGAGCGACAGTAATGCGGATGGCACCGTTGCAAAGCTGACTTTCTGCAGAAGAGGCACAGCTCAAGTTTTTTGCCCTGGCTCTTCGGCTGTGGGAGCAGAGGCCAACCGTTCGTGCTCTACTCCCTGGGATGCTGGGCAGCCGGGCACGGGTGCCAAAGAGGTTCCATTGTAATGGACTTTGAGTTGGGAAATCGAGGAGCGACAGCAATGCGGATGGCACCGTTGCAAAGCTGACTTTCTGCAGAAGAGGCACAGCTCAAGTTTTTTGCCCTGGCTGTTCGGCTGTGGGAGCAGAGGCCAACCGTTCGTGCCCTACTCCCTGGGATGCTGGGCAGCCCAGCACGGGTGCCAAAGAGGTTCCATTGTAATGGACTTTGAGTTGGGAAATCGAGGAGCGACAGCAATGCGGATGGAACCGTTGCAAGGCTGACTTTCTGCAGAAGAGGCACAGCTCAAGTTTTTTGCCCTGGCTCTTCGGCTGTGGGAGCAGAGGCCAACCGTTCGTGCTCTACTCCCTGGGATGCTGGGCAGCCGGGCACGGGTGCCAAAGAGGTTCCATTGTAATGGACTTTGAGTTGGGAAATCGAGGAGCGACAGCAATGCGGATGGCACCGTTGCAAAGCTGACTTTCTGCAGAAGAGGCACAGCTCAAGTTTTTTGCCCTGGCTCTTCGGCTGTGGGAGCAGAGGCCAACCGTTCGTGCTCTACTCCCTGGGATGCTGGGCAGCCGAGCACGGGTGCCAAAGAGGTTCCATTGTAATGGACTTTGAGTTGGGAAATCGAGGAGCGACAGCAATGCGGATGGCACCATTGCAAAGCTGACTTTCTGCAGAAGAGGCACAGCTCAAGTTTTTTGCCCTGGCTCTTCGGCTGTGGGAGCAGAGGCCAACCGTTCGTGCTCTACTCCCTGGGATGCTGGGCAGCCCAGCACGGGTGCCAAAGAGGTTCCATTGTAATGGACTTTGAGTTGGGAAATCGAGGAGCGACAGCAATGCGGATGGCACCGTTGCAAAGCTGACTTTCTGCAGAAGAGGCACAGCTCAAGTTTTTTGCCCTGGCTCTTTGGCTGTGGGAGCAGAGGCCAACCGTTCGTGCTCTACTCCCTGGGATGCTGGGCAGCCGGGCACGGGTGCCAAAGAGGTTCCATTGTAATGGACTTTGAGTTGGGAAATCGAGGAGCGACAGCAATGCGGATGGCACCGTTGCAAAGCTGACTTTCTGCAGAAGAGGCACAGCTCAAGTTTTTTGCCCTGGCTCTTCGGCTGTGGGAGCAGAGGCCAACCGTTCGTGCTCTACTCCCTGGGATGCTGGGCAGCCCAGCACGGGTGCCAAAGAGGTTCCATTTTAATGGACTTTGAGTTGGGAAATCGAGGAGCGACAGCAATGCGGATGGCACCGTTGCAAAGCTGACTTTCTGCAGAAGAGGCACACCTCAAGTTTTTTGCCCTGGCTCTTCGGCTGTGGGAGCAGAGGCCATCCGTTCGTGCTCTCCTCCCTGGGATGCTGGGCAGCCGTGCATGGGTGCCAGAGGTTCCATTGTAATGGACTTTGAGTTGGGAAATCGAGGAGCGACAGCAATGCGGATGGCACCGTTGCAAAGCTGACTTTCTGCAGAAGAGGCACAGCTCAAGTTTTTTGCCCTGGCTCTTCGGCCCTGGGAGCAGAGGCCAACCGTTCGTGCTCTACTCCCTGGGATGCTGGGCAGCCGGGCACGGGTGCCAAAGAGGTTCCATTGTAATGGACTTTGAGTTGGGAAATCGAGGAGCGACAGCAATGCGGATGGCACCGTTGCAAAGCTGACTTTCTGCAGAAGAGGCACAGCTCAAGTTTTTTGCCCTGGCTCTTCGGCTGTGGGAGCAGAGGCCAACCGTTCGTGCTCTACTCCCTGGGATGCTGGGCAGCCGGGCACGGGTGCCAAAGAGGTTCCATTGTAATAGACTTTGAGTTGGGAAATCGAGGAGCGACAGCAATGCGGATGGCACCGTTGCAAAGCTGACTTTCTGCAGAAGAGGCACAGCTCAAGTTTTTTGCCCTGGCTCTTCGGCTGTGGGAGCAGAGGCCAACCGTTCGTGCTCTACTCCCTGGGATGCTGGGCAGCCGGGCACGGGTGCCAAAGAGGTTCCATTGTAATGGACTTTGAGTTGGGAAATCGAGGAGCGACAGCAATGCGGATGGCACCGTTGCAAAGCTGACTTTCTGCAGAAGAGGCACAGCTCAAGTTTTTTGCCCTGGCTCTTCGGCTGTGGGAGCAGAGGCCAACCGTTCGTGCTCTACTCCCTGGGATGCTGGGCAGCCGGGCACGGGTGCCAAAGAGGTTCCATTGTAATGGACTTTGAGTTGGGAAATCGAGGAGCGACAGCAATGCGGATGGCACCGTTGCAAAGCTGACTTTCTGCAGAAGAGGCACAGCTCAAGTTTTTTGCCCTGGCTCTTCGGCTGTGGGAGCAGAGGCCAACCGTTCGTGCTCTACTGCCTGGTTTGCTGGGCAGCCGAGCACGGGTGCCAAAGAGGTTCCATTGTAATGGACTTTGAGTTGGGAAATCGAGGAGCGACAGCAATGCGGATGGCACCGTTGCAAAGCTGACTTTCTGCAGAAGAGGCACAGCTCAAGTTTTTTGCCCTGGCTCTTCGGCTGTGGGAGCAGAGGCCAACCGTTCGTGCTCTCCTCCCTGGGATGCTGGGCAGCCGGGCACGGGTGCCAAAGAGGTTCTATTGTAATGGACTTTGAGTTGGTAAATCGAGGAGCGACAGCAATGCGGATGGCACCGTTGCAAAGCTGACTTTCTGCAGAAGAGGCACAGCTCAAGTTTTTTGCCCTGGATCTTCGGCCCTGGGAGCAGAGGCCAACCGTTCGTGCTCTACTCCCTGGGATGCTGGGCAGCCCAGCACGGGTGCCAAAGAGGTTCCATTGTAATGGACTTTGAGTTGGGAAATCGAGGAGCGACAGTAATGCGGATGGCACCGTTGCAAAGCTGACTTTCTGCAGAAGAGGCACAGCTCAAGTTTTTTGCCCTGGCTCTTCGGCTGTGGGAGCAGAGGCCAACCGTTCGTGCTCTACTCCCTGGGATGCTGGGCAGCCGAGCACGGGTGCCAAAGAGGTTCCATTGTAATGGACTTTGAGTTGGGAAATCGAGGAGCGACAGCAATGCGGATGGCACCATTGCAAAGCTGACTTTCTGCAGAAGAGGCACAGCTCAAGTTTTTTGCCCTGGCTCTTCGGCTGTGGGAGCAGAGGCCAACCGTTCGTGCTCTACTCCCTGGGATGCTGGGCAGCCCAGCACGGGTGCCAAAGAGGTTCCATTGTAATGGACTTTGAGTTGGGAAATCGAGGAGCGACAGCAATGCGGATGGCACCGTTGCAAAGCTGACTTTCTGCAGAAGAGGCACAGCTCAAGTTTTTTGCCCTGGCTCTTTGGCTGTGGGAGCAGAGGCCAACCGTTCGTGCTCTACTCCCTGGGATGCTGGGCAGCCGGGCACGGGTGCCAAAGAGGTTCCATTGTAATGGACTTTGAGTTGGGAAATCGAGGAGCGACAGCAATGCGGATGGCACCGTTGCAAAGCTGACTTTCTGCAGAAGAGGCACAGCTCAAGTTTTTTGCCCTGGCTCTTCGGCTGTGGGAGCAGAGGCCAACCGTTCGTGCTCTACTCCCTGGGATGCTGGGCAGCCGGGCACGGGTGCCAAAGAGGTTCCATTTTAATGGACTTTGAGTTGGGAAATCGAGGAGCGACAGCAATGCGGATGGCACCGTTGCAAAGCTGACTTTCTGCAGAAGAGGCACAGCTCAAGTTTTTTGCCCTGGCTCTTCGGCTGTGGGAGCAGAGGCCATCCGTTCGTGCTCTCCTCCCTGGGATGCTGGGCAGCCGTGCATGGGTGCCAGAGGTTCCATTGTAATGGACTTTGAGTTGGGAAATCGAGGAGCGACAGCAATGCGGATGGCACCGTTGCAAAGCTGACTTTCTGCAGAAGAGGCACAGCTCAAGTTTTTTGCCCTGGCTCTTCGGCTGTGGGAGCAGAGGCCAACCGTTAGTGCTCTACTCCCTGGGATGCTGGGCAGCCCAGCACCGGTGCCAAAGAGGTTCCATTGTAATAGACTTTGAGTTGGGAAATCGAGGAGCGACAGCAATGCGGATGGCACCGTTGCAAAGCTGACTTTCTGCAGAAGAGGCACAGCTCAAGTTTTTTGCCCTGGCTCTTCGGCTGTGGGAGCAGAGGCCAACCGTTCGTGCTCTACTCCCTGGGATGCTGGGCAGCCGGGCACGGGTGCCAAAGAGGTTCCATTGTAATGGACTTTGAGTTGGGAAATCGAGGAGCGACAGCAATGCGGATGGCACCGTTGCAAAGCTGACTTTCTGCAGAAGAGGCACAGCTCAAGTTTTTTGCCCTGGCTCTTCGGCTGTGGGAGCAGAGGCCAACCGTTCGTGCTCTACTCCCTGGGATGCTGGGCAGCCGGGCACGGGTGCCAAAGAGGTTCCATTGTAATGGACTTTGAGTTGGGAAATCGAGGAGCGACAGCAATGCGGATGGCACCGTTGCAAAGCTGACTTTCTGCAGAAGAGGCACAGCTCAAGTTTTTTGCCCTGGCTCTTCGGCTGTGGGAGCAGAGGCCAACCGTTCGTGCTCTACTGCCTGGTTTGCTGGGCAGCCGAGCACGGGTGCCAAAGAGGTTCCATTGTAATGGACTTTGAGTTGGGAAATCGAGGAGCTACAGCAATGCGGATGGCACCGTTGCAAAGCTGACTTTCTGCAGAAGAGGCACAGCTCAAGTTTTTTGCCCTGGCTCTTCGGCTGTGGGAGCAGAGGCCAACCGTTCGTGCTCTCCTCCCTGGGATGCTGGGCAGGCGGGCACGGGTGCCAAAGAGGTTCTATTGTAATGGACTTTGAGTTGGTAAATCGAGGAGCGACAGCAATGCGGATGGCACCGTTGCAAAGCTGACTTTCTGCAGAAGAGGCACAGCTCAAGTTTTTTGCCCTGGCTCTTCGGCCCTGGGAGCAGAGGCCAACCGTTCGTGCTCTACTCCCTGGGATGCTGGGCAGCCCAGCACGGGTGCCAAAGAGGTTCCATTTTAATGGACTTTGAGTTGGGAAATCGAGGAGCGACAGCAATGCGGATGGCACCGTTGCAAAGCTGACTTTCTGCAGAAGAGGCACAGCTCAAGTTTTTTGCCCTGGCTCTTCGGCTGTGGGAGCAGAGGCCATCCGTTCGTGCTCTCCTCCCTGGGATGCTGGGCAGCCGTGCATGGGTGCCAGAGGTTCCATTGTAATGGACTTTGAGTTGGGAAATCGAGGAGCGACAGCAATGCGGATGGCACCGTTGCAAAGCTGACTTTCTGCAGAAGAGGCACAGCTCAAGTTTTTTGCCCTGGCTCTTCGGCTGTGGGAGCAGAGGCCAACCGTTCGTGCTCTACTCCCTGGGATGCTGGGCAGCCCAGCACGGGTGCCAAAGAGGTTCCATTGTAATGGACTTTGAGTTGGGAAATCGAGGAGCGACAGCAATGCGGATGGCACCGTTGCAAAGCTGACTTTCTGCAGAAGAGGCACAGCTCAAGTTTTTTGCCCTGGCTCTTCGGCTGTGGGAGCAGAGGCCAACCGTTCGTGCTCTACTCCCTGGGATGCTGGGCAGCCGGGCACGGGTGCCAAAGAGGTTCCATTGTAATGGACTTTGAGTTGGGAAATCAAGGAGCGACAGCAATGCGGATGGCACCGTTGCAAAGCTGACTTTCTGCAGAAGAGGCACAGCTCAAGTTTTTTGCCCTGGCTCTTCGGCTGTGGGAGCAGAGGCCAACCGTTAGTGCTCTACTCCCTGGGATGCTGGGCAGCCCAGCACCGGTGCCAAAGAGGTTCCATTGTAATAGACTTTGAGTTGGGAAATCGAGGAGCGACAGCAATGCGGATGGCACCGTTGCAAAGCTGACTTTCTGCAGAAGAGGCACAGCTCAAGTTTTTTGCCCTGGCTCTTCGGCTGTGGGAGCAGAGGCCAACCGTTCGTGCTCTACTCCCTGGGATGCTGGGCAGCCGGGCACGGGTGCCAAAGAGGTTCCATTGTAATGGACTTTGAGTTGGGAAATCGAGGAGCGACAGCAATGCGGATGGCACCGTTGCAAAGCTGACTTTCTGCAGAAGAGGCACAGCTCAAGTTTTTTGCCCTGGCTCTTCGGCTGTGGGAGCAGAGGCCAACCGTTCGTGCTCTACTCCCTGGGATGCTGGGCAGCCGGGCACGGGTGCCAAAGAGGTTCCATTGTAATGGACTTTGAGTTGGGAAATCGAGGAGCGACAGCAATGCGGATGGCACCGTTGCAAAGCTGACTTTCTGCAGAAGAGGCACAGCTCAAGTTTTTTGCCCTGGCTCTTCGGCTGTGGGAGCAGAGGCCAACCGTTCGTGCTCTACTGCCTGGTTTGCTGGGCAGCCGAGCACGGGTGCCAAAGAGGTTCCATTGTAATGGACTTTGAGTTGGGAAATCGAGGAGCTACAGCAATGCGGATGGCACCGTTGCAAAGCTGACTTTCTGCAGAAGAGGCACAGCTCAAGTTTTTTGCCCTGGCTCTTCGGCTGTGGGAGCAGAGGCCAACCGTTCGTGCTCTCCTCCCTGGGATGCTGGGCAGCCGGGCACGGGTGCCAAAGAGGTTCTATTGTAATGGACTTTGAGTTGGTAAATCGAGGAGCGACAGCAATGCGGATGGCACCGTTGCAAAGCTGACTTTCTGCAGAAGAGGCACAGCTCAAGTTTTTTGCCCTGGCTCTTCGGCCCTGGGAGCAGAGGCCAACCGTTCGTGCTCTACTCCCTGGGATGCTGGGCAGCCCAGCACGGGTGCCAAAGAGGTTCCATTTTAATGGACTTTGAGTTGGGAAATCGAGGAGCGACAGCAATGCGGATGGCACCGTTGCAAAGCTGACTTTCTGCAGAAGAGGCACAGCTCAAGTTTTTTGCCCTGGCTCTTCGGCTGTGGGAGCAGAGGCCATCCGTTCGTGCTCTCCTCCCTGGGATGCTGGGCAGCCGTGCATGGGTGCCAGAGGTTCCATTGTAATGGACTTTGAGTTGGGAAATCGAGGAGCGACAGCAATGCGGATGGCACCGTTGCAAAGCTGACTTTCTGCAGAAGAGGCACAGCTCAAGTTTTTTGCCCTGGCTCTTCGGCTGTGGGAGCAGAGGCCAACCGTTCGTGCTCTACTCCCTGGGATGCTGGGCAGCCCAGCACGGGTGCCAAAGAGGTTCCATTGTAATGGACTTTGAGTTGGGAAATCGAGGAGCGACAGCAATGCGGATGGCACCGTTGCAAAGCTGACTTTCTGCAGAAGAGGCACAGCTCAAGTTTTTTGCCCTGGCTCTTCGGCTGTGAGTGCAGAGGCCAACCGTTCGTGCTCTACTCCCTGGGATGCTGGGCAGCCGGGCACGGGTGCCAAAGAGGTTCCATTGTAATGGACTTTGAGTTGGGAAATCTAGGAGCGACAGCAATGCGGATGGCACCGTTGCAAAGCTGACTTTCTGCAGAAGAGGCACAGCTCAAGTTTTTTGCCCTGGCTCTTCGGCTGTGGGAGCAGAGGCCAACCGTTCGTGCTCTACTCCCTGGGATGCTGGGCAGCCGGGCACGGGTGTCAAAGAGGTTCCATTGTAATGAAATTTGAGTTGGGAAATCGAGGAGCGACAGCAATGCGGATGGCACCGTTGCAAAGCTGACTTTCTGCAGAAGAGGCACAGCTCAAGTTTTTTGCCCTGGCTCTTCGGCTGTGGGAGCAGAGGCCATCCGTTCGTGCTCTCCTCCCTGGGATGCTGGGCAGCCGTGCATGGGTGCCAGAGGTTCCATTGTAATGGACTTTGAGTTGGGAAATCGAGGAGCGACAGCAATGCGGATGGCACCGTTGCAAAGCTGACTTTCTGCAGAAGAGGCACAGCTCAAGTTTTTTGCCCTGGCTCTTCGGCTGTGGGAACAGAGGCCAACCGTTCGTGCTGTACTCCCTGGGATGCTGGGCAGCCCAGCACGGGTGCCAAAGAGGTTCCATTGTAATGGACTTTGAGTTGGGAAATGGAGGAGCGACAGCAATGCGGATGGCACCGTTGCAAAGCTGACTTTCTGCAGAAGAGGCACAGCTCAAGTTTTTTGCCCTGGCTCTTCGGCTGTGAGTGCAGAGGCCAACCGTTCGTGCTCTACTCCCTGGGATGCTGGGCAGCCGGGCACGGGTGCCAAAGAGGTTCCATTGTAATGGACTTTGAGTTGGGAAATCTAGGAGCGACAGCAATGCGGATGGCACCGTTGCAAAGCTGACTTTCTGCAGAAGAGGCACAGCTCAAGTTTTTTGCCCTGGCTCTTCGGCTGTGGGAGCAGAGGCCAACCGTTCGTGCTCTACTCCCTGGGATGCTGGGCAGCCGGGCACGGGTGTCAAAGAGGTTCCATTGTAATGAAATTTGAGTTGGGAAATCGAGGAGCGACAGCAATGCGGATGGCACCGTTGCAAAGCTGACTTTCTGCAGAAGAGGCACAGCTCAAGTTTTTTGCCCTGGCTCTTCGGCTGTGGGAGCAGAGGCCAACCGTTCGTGCTCTACTCCCTGGGATGCTGGGCAGCCAGGCACGGGTGCCAAAGAGGTTCCATTGTAATGGACTTTGAGTTGGGAAATCGAGGAGCGACAGCAATGCGGATGGCACCGTTGCAAAGCTGACTTTCTGCAGAAGAAGCACAGCTCAAGTTTTTTGCCCTGGCTCTTCGGCTGTGGGAGCAGAGGCCAACCGTTCGTGCTCTACTCCCTGGTATGCTGGGCACCCTAGCACGGGTGCCAAAGAGGTTCCATTGTAATGGACTTTGAGTAGGGAAATCGAGGAGCGACAGCAATGCGGATGGCACCGTTGCAAAGCTGACTTTCTGCAGAAGAGGCACAGCTCCATTTTTTTGCCCTGGCTCTTCGGCTGTGGGAGCAGAGGCCAACCGTTCGTGCTCTACTCCCTGGGATGCTGGGCAGCCGGGCACGGGTGCCAAAGAGGTTCCATTGTAATGGACTTTGAGTTGGGAAATCGAGGAGCGACAGCAATGCGGATGGCACCGTTGCAAAGCTGACTTTCTGCAGAAGAGGCACAGCTCAAGTTTTTTGCCCTGGCTCTTCGGCTGTGGGAGCAGAGGCCAAATGTTCGTGCTCTACTCCCTGGGATGCTGAGCAGCCGAGCACGGGTGCCAAAGAGGTTCCATTGTAATGGACTTTGAGTTGGGAAATCGAGGAGCGACAGCAATGCGGATGGCACCGTTGCAAAGCTGACTTTCTACAGAAGAGGCACAGCTCAAGTTTTTTGCCCTGGCTCTTCGGCTGTGGGAGCAGAGGCCAACCGTTCGTGCTCTACTCCCTGGGATGCTGGGCAGCCCAGCACGGGTGCCAAAGAGGTTCCATTGTAATGGACGTTGAGTTGGGAAATCGAGGAGCGACAGCAATGCGGATGGCACCATTGCAAAGCTGACTTTCTGCAGAAGAGGCACAGCTCAAGTTTTTTGCCCTGGCTCTTCGGCTGTGGGAGCAGAGGCCAACTGTTCGTGCTCTACTCCCTGGGATGCTGGGCAGCCGAGCACGGGTGCCAAAGAGGTTCCATTGTAATGGACTTTGAGTTGGGAAATCGAGGAGCGACAGCAATGCGGATGGCACCGTTGCAAAGCTGACTTTCTGCAGAAGAGGCACAGCTCAAGTTTTTTGCCCTGGCTCTTTGGCTGTGGGAGCAGAGGCCAACCGTTCGTGCTCTACTCCCTGGGATGCTGGGCAGCCGGGCACGGGTGCCAAAGAGGTTCCATTGTAATGGACTTTGAGTAGGGAAATCGAGGAGCGACAGCAATGCGGATGGCACCGTTGCAAAGCTGACTTTCTGCAGAAGAGGCACAGCTCAAGTTTTTGCTTTGGCTCTTCGGCTGTGGGAGCAGAGGCCAACCGTTCGTGCCCTACTCCCTGGGATGCTGGGCAGCCCAGCACGGGTGCCTAAGAGGTTCCATTGTAATGGACTTTGAGTTGGGAAATCGAGGAGCGACAGCAATGCGGATGGCACCGTTGCAAAGCTGACTTTCTGCAGAAGAGGCACAGCTCAAGTTTTTTGCCCTGGCTCTTCGGCTGTGGGAGCAGAGGCCAACCGTTCGTGCTCTACTCCCTGGGATGCTGGGCAGCCCAGCACGGGTGCCAAAGAGGTTCCATTGTAATGGACTTTGAGTTGGGAAATCGAGGAGCGACAGCAATGCGGATGGCACCGTTGCAAAGCTGACTTTCTGCAGAAGAGGCACAGCTCAAGTTTTTTGCCCTGGCTCTTCGGCTGTGGGAGCAGAGGCCAACCGTTCGTGCTCTACTCCCTGGGATGCTGGGCAGCCCAGCACGGGTGCCAAAGAGGTTCCATTGTAATGGACTTTGAGTTGGGAAATCGAGGAGCGACAGCTATGCGGATGGCACCGTTGCAAAGCTGACTTTCTGCAGAAGAGGCACAGCTCAAGTTTTTTGCCCTGGCTCTTCGGCTGTGGGAGCAGAGGCCAACCGTTCGTGCTCTACTCCCTGGGATGCTGGGCAGCCGGGCACGGGTGCCAAAATGGTTCGATTGTAATGGACTTTGAGTTGGGAAATCGAGGAGCGACAGCAATGCGGATGGCACCGTTGCAAAGCTGACTTTCTGCAGAAGAGGCACAGCTCAAGTTTTTTGCCCTGGCTCTTCGGCTGTGGGAGCACAGGCCAAATGTTCGTGCCCTACTCCCTGGGATGCTGGGCAGCCCAGCACGGGTGCCAAAGAGGTTCCATTGTAATGGACTTTGAGTTGGGAAATCGAGGAGCGACAGCGATGCGGATGGCACCGTTGCAAAGCTGACTTTCTGCAGAAGAGGCACAGCTCAAGTTTTTTGCCCTGGCTCTTCGGCTGTGGGAGCAGAGGCCAACCGTTCGTGCTCTACTCCCTGGGATGCTGAGCAGACCAGCACGGGTGCCAAAGAGTTTCCATTGTAATCGACGTTGAGTTGGGAAATCGAGGAGCGACAGCAATGCGGATGGCACCGTTGCAAAGCTGACTTTCTGCAGAAGAGGCACAGCTCAAGTTTTTTGCCCTGGCTCTTCGGCTGTGGGAGCAGAGGCCAACCGTTCGTGCTCTACTCCCTGGGATGCTGGGCAGCCGGGCACGGGTGCCAAAGAGGTTCCATTGTAATGGACTTTGAGTTGGGAAATCGAGGAGCGACAGCAATGCGGATGGCACCGTTGCAAAGCTGACTTTCTACAGAAGAGGCACAGCTCAAGTTTTTTGCCCTGGCTCTTCGGCTGTGGGAGCAGAGGCCAACCGTTCGTGCTCTACTCCCTGGGATGCTGGGCAGCCCAGCATGGGTGCCAAAGAGGTTCCATTGTAATGGACTTTGAGTTGGGAAATCGAGGAGCGACAGCAATGCGGATGGCACCGTTGCAAAGCTGACTTTCTGCAGAAGAGGCACAGCTCAAGTTTTTTGCCCTGGCTCTTCGGCTGTGGGAGCAGAGGCCAACCGTTCGTGCTCTACTCCCTGGGATGCTGGGCAGCCGGGCACGGGTGCCAAAGAGGTTTCATTGTAATGGACTTTGAGTTGGGAAATCGAGGAGCGACAGCAATGCGGATGGCACCGTTGCAAAGCTGACTTTCTGCAGAAGAGGCACAGCTCAAGTTTTTTGCCCTGGCTCTTCGGCTGTGGGAGCAGAGGCCAACCGTTCGTGCTCTACTCCCTGGGATGCTGGGCAGCCCAGCACGGGTGCCAAAGAGGTTCCATTGTAATGGACGTTGAGTTGGGAAATCGAGGAGCGACAGCAATGCGGATGGCACCGTTGCAAAGCTGACTTTCTGCAGAAGAGGCACAGCTCAAGTTTTTTGCCCTGGCTCTTCGGCAGTGGGAGCAGAGGCCAACCGTTCGTGCTCTACTCCCTGGGATGCTGGGCAGCCCAGCACGGGTGCCAAAGAGGTTCCATTGTAATGGACTTTGAGTTGGGAAATCGAGGAGCGACAGCAATGCGGATGGCACCGTTGCAAAGCTGACTTTCTGCAGAAGAGACACAGCTCAAGTTTTTTGCCCTGGCTCTTTGGCTGTGGGAGCAGAGGCCAACCGTTCGTGCTCTACTCCCTTGGATGCTGGGCAGCCGAGCACGGGTGCCAAAGAGGATCCATTGTAATGGACTTTGAGTTGGGAAATGGAGGAGCGACAGCCATGCGGATGGCACCGTTGCAAAGCTGACTTTCTACAGAAGAGGCACAGCTCAAGATTTTTGCCCTGGCTCTTCGGCTGTGGGAGCAGAGGCCAACCGTTCGTGCTCTACTCCCTGGGATGCTGGGCAGGCCAGCACGGGTGCCAAAGAGGTTCCATTGTAAATGGACTTTGAGTTGGGAAATCGAGGAGCGACAGCAATGCGGATGGCACCGTTGCAAAGCTGACTTTCTGCAGAAGAGGCACAGCTCAAGTTTTTTGCCCTGGCTCTTCGGCTGTGGGAGCAGAGGCCAACCGTTCGTGCTCTACTCCCTGGGATGCTGGCAGCCGGGCACGGGTGCCAAAGATGTTCCATTGTAATGGACTTTGAGTTGGGAAATCGAGGAGCGACAGCAATGCGGATGGCACCGTTGCAAAGCTGACTTTCTGCAGAAGAGGCACAGCTCAAGTTTTTTGCCCTGGCTCTTCGGCTGTGGGAGCAGAGGCCAAATGTTCGTGCCCTACTCCCTGGGATGCTGGGCAGCCGGGCACGGGTGCCAAAGAGGTTCCATTGTAATGGACCTTGAGTTGGGAAATCGAGGAGCGACAGCAATGCGGATGGCACTGTTGCAAAGCTGACTTTCTGCAGAAGAGGCACAGTTCAATTTTTTTGCCCTGGCTCTTCGGCTGTGGGAGCAGAGTCCAACTGTTCGTGCTCTACTCCCTGGGATGCTGGGCAGGCGGGCACGGGTGCCAAAGAGGTTCCATTTTAATGGACTTTGAGTTGGGAAATCGAGGAGCGACAGCAATGCGGATGGCACCGTTGCAAAGCTGACTTTCTGCAGAAGAGGCACAGCTCCAGTTTTTTGCCCTGGCTCTTCGGCTGTGGGAGCAGAGTCCAACTGTTCGTGCTCTACTCCCTGGGATGCTGGGCAGGCGGGCACGGGTGCCAAAGAGGTTCCATTTTAATGGACGTTGAGTTGGGAAATCGAGGAGCGACAGCAATGCGGATGGCACCATTGCAAAGCTGACTTTCTGCAGAAGAGGCACAGCTCAAGTTTTTTGCCCTGGCTCTTCGGCTGTGGGAGCAGAGGCCAACTGTTCGTGCTCTACTCCCTGGGATGCTGGGCAGCCGAGCACGGGTGCCAAAGAGGTTCCATTGTAATGGACTTTGAGTTGGGAAATCGAGGAGCGACAGCAATGCGGATGGCACCGTTGCAAAGCTGACTTTCTGCAGAAGAGGCACAGCTCAAGTTTTTTGCCCTGGCTCTTTGGCTGTGGGAGCAGAGGCCAACCGTTCGTGCTCTACTCCCTGGGATGCTGGGCAGCCGGGCACGGGTGCCAAAGAGGTTCCATTGTAATGGACTTTGAGTAGGGAAATCGAGGAGCGACAGCAATGCGGATGGCACCGTTGCAAAGCTGACTTTCTGCAGAAGAGGCACAGCTCAAGTTTTTGCTTTGGCTCTTCGGCTGTGGGAGCAGAGGCCAACCGTTCGTGCCCTACTCCCTGGGATGCTGGGCAGCCCAGCACGGGTGCCTAAGAGGTTCCATTGTAATGGACTTTGAGTTGGGAAATCGAGGAGCGACAGCAATGCGGATGGCACCGTTGCAAAGCTGACTTTCTACAGAAGAGGCACAGCTCAAGTTTTTTGCCCTGGCTCTTCGGCTGTGGGAGCAGAGGACAACCGTTCGTGCTCTACTCCCTGGGATGCTGGGCAGCCCAGCATGGGTGCCAAAGAGGTTCCATTGTAATGGACTTTGAGTTGGGAAATCGAGGAGCGACAGCAATGCGGATGGCACCGTTGCAAAGCTGACTTTCTGCAGAAGAGGCACAGCTCAAGTTTTTTGCCCTGGCTCTTCGGCTGTGGGAGCAGAGGCCAACCGTTCGTGCTCTACTCCCTGGGATGCTGGGCAGCCGGGCACGGGTGCCAAAGAGGTTTCATTGTAATGGACTTTGAGTTGGGAAATCGAGGAGCGACAGCAATGCGGATGGCACCGTTGCAAAGCTGACTTTCTGCAGAAGAGGCACAGCTCAAGTTTTTTGCCCTGGCTCTTCGGCTGTGGGAGCAGAGGCCAACCGTTCGTGCTCTACTCCCTGGGATGCTGGGCAGCCCGGCAAGGGTGCCAAAGAGGTTCCATTGTAATGGACTTTGAGTTGGGAAATCGAGGAGCGACAGCAATGCGGATGGCACCGTTGCAAAGCTGACTTTCTGCAGAAGAGGCACAGCTCAAGTTTTTTGCCCTGGCTCTTCGGCTGTGGGAGCAGAGGCCAACCGTTCGTGCTCTACTCCCTGGGATGCTGGAAACCGGGCACGGTTGCCAAAGAGGTTCCATTGTAATGGACTTTGAGTTGGGAAATCGAGGAGCGACAGCTATGCGGATGGCACCGTTGCAAAGCTGACTTTCTGCAGAAGAGGCACAGCTCAAGTTTTTTGCCCTGGCTCTTTGGCTGTGGGAGCAGAGGCCAACTGTTCGTGCTCTACTCCCTGGGATGCTGGGCAGCCGAGCACGGGTGCCAAAGAGGATCCATTGTAATGGACTTTGAGTTGGGAAATGGAGGAGCGACAGCAATGCGGATGGCACCGTTGCAAAGCTGACTTTCTACAGAAGAGGCACAGCTCAAGATTTTTGCCCTGGCTCTTCGGCTGTGGGAGCAGAGGCCAACCGTTCGTGCTCTACTCCCTGGGATGCTGGGCAGGACAGCACGGGTGCCAAAGAGGTTCCATTGTAAATGGACTTTGAGTTGGGAAATCGAGGAGCGACAGCAATGCGGATGGCACCGTTGCAAAGCTGACTTTCTGCAGAAGAGGCACAGCTCAAGTTTTTTGCCCTGGCTCTTCGGCTGTGGGAGCAGAGGCCAACCGTTCGTGCTCTACTCACTGGGATGCTGGCAGCCCGGCAAGGGTGCCAAAGAGGTTCCATTGTAATGGACTTTGAGTTGGGAAATCGAGGAGCGACAGCAATGCGGATGGCACCGTTGCAAAGCTGACTTTCTGCAGAAGAGGCACAGCTCAAGTTTTTTGCCCTGGCTCTTCGGCTGTGGGAGCAGAGGCCAACCGTTCGTGCTCTACTCCCTGGGATGCTGGGCAGCCCAGCACGGGTGCCAAAGAGGTTCCATTGTAATGGACGTTGAGTTGGGAAATCGAGGAGCGACAGCAATGCGGATGGCACCGTTGCAAAGCTGACTTTCTGCAGAAGAGGCACAGCTCAAGTTTTTTGCCCTGGCTCTTCGGCTGTGGGAGCAGAGGCCAACCGTTCGTGCTCTACTCCCTGGGATGGTGGAAAGCGGGCACGGGTGCCAAAGAGGTTCCATTGTAATGGACTTTGAGTTGGGAAATCGAGGAGCGACAGCAATGCGGATGGCACCGTTGCAAAGCTGACTTTCTGCAGAAGAGGCACAGCTCAAGTTTTTTGCCCTGGCTCTTTGGCTGTGGGAGCAGAGGCCAACCGTTCGTGCTCTACTCCCTGGGATGCTGGGCAGCCCAGCACGGGTGCCAAAGAGGATCCATTGTAATGGACTTTGAGTAGGGAAATCGAGGAGCGACAGCAATGCGGATGGCACCGTTGCAAAGCTGACTTTCTGCAGAAGAGGCACAGCTCAAGTTTTTTGCCCTGGCTCTTCGGCTGTGGGAGCAGAGGCCAACCGTTCGTGCTCTACTCCCTGGGATGCTGGGCTGCCGGGCACAGGTGCCAAAGAGGTTCCATTGTAATGGACTTTGAGTTGGGAAATCGAGGAGCGACAGCAATGCGGATGGCACCGTTGCAAAGCTGACTTTCTGCAGAAGAGGCAGAGCTCAAGTTTTTTGCCCTGGCTCTTCGGCTGTGGGAGCAGAGGCCAACCGTTCGTGCCCTACTCCCTGGGATGCTGGGCAGCCCAGCACCGGTGCCAAAGAGGTTCCATTGTAATGGACTTTGAGTTGGGAAATCGAGGAGCGACAGCAATGCGGATGGCACCGTTGCAAAGCTGACTTTCTACAGAAGAGGCACAGCTCAAGTTTTTTGCCCTGGCTCTTCGGCTGTGGGAGCAGAGGACAACCGTTCGTGCTCTACTCCCTGGGATGCTGGGCAGCCCAGCACGGGTGCCAAAGAGGTTCCATTGTAATGGACTTTGAGTTGGGAAATCGAGGAGCGACAGCAATGCGGATGGCACCGTTGCAAAGCTGACTTTCTGCAGAAGAGGCACAGCTCAAGTTTTTTGCCCTGGCTCTTCGGCTGTGGGAGCAGAGGCCAACCGTTCGTGCTCTACTCCCTGGGATGCTGGAAACCGGGCACGGGTGCCAAAGAGGTTCCATTGTAATGGACTTTGAGTTGGGAAATCGAGGAGCGACAGCAATGCGGATGGCACCATTGCAAAGCTGACTTTCTGCAGAAGAGGCACAGCTCAAGTTTTTTGCCCTGGCTCTTCGGCTGTGGGAGCAGAGGCCAACCGTTCGTGCTCTACTCCCTGGGATGCTGGGCAGCCGGGCACGGGTGCCAAAGAGGTTCCATTGTAATGGACTTTGAGTTGGGAAATCGAGGAGCGACAGCTATGCGGATGGCACCGTTGCAAAGCTGACTTTCAGCAGTAGAGGCACAGCTCAAGTTTTTTGCCCTGGCTCTTCGGCTGTGGGAGCAGAGGCCAACCGTTCGTGCTCTACTCCCTGGGATGCTGGGCTGCCGGGCACGGGTGCCAAAGAGGTTCCATTGTAATGGACTTTGAGTTGGGAAATCGAGGAGCGACAGCAATGCGGATGGCACCGTTGCAAAGCTGACTTTCTGCAGAAGAGGCACAGCTCAAGTTTTTTGCCCTGGCTCTTCGGCTGTGGGAGCACAGGCCAACCGTTCGTGCTCTACTCCCTGGGATGCTGGCAGCCCGGCAAGGGTGCCAAAGAGGTTCCATTGTAATGGACTTTGAGTTGGGAAATCGAGGAGCGACAGCATTGCGGATGGCACCGTTGCAAAGCTGACTTTCTGCAGAAGAGGCACAGCTCAAGTTTTTTGCCCTGGCTCTTCGGCTATGGGAGCAGAGGCCAACCGTTCGTGCTCTACTCCCTGGGATGCTGGGCAGCCGAGCACGGGTGCCAAAGAGGTTCCATTGTAATGGACTTTGAGTTGGGATATCGAGGAGCGACAGCAATGCGGATGGCACCGTTGCAAAGCTGACTTTCTGCAGAAGAGGCACAGCTCCAGTTTTTTGCCCTGGCTCTTCGGCTGTGGGAGCAGAGGCCAACCGTTCGTGCTCTACTCCCTGGGATGCTGGGCAGCCCGGCACGGGTGCCAAAGAGGTTCCATTGTAATGGACATTGAGTAGGGAAATCGAGGAGCGACAGCAATGCGGATGGCACCGTTGCAAAGCTGACTTTCTGCAGAAGAGGCACAGCTCAAGTTTTTTGCCCTGGCTCTTCGGCTGTGGGAGCAGAGACCAACCGTTCGTGCTCTACTCCCTGGGATGCTGGGCTGCCGGGCACGGGTGCCAAAGAGGTTCCATTGTAATGGACTTTGAGTAGGGAAATCGAGGAGCGACAGCAATGCGGATGGCACCGTTGCAAAGCTGACTTTCTGCAGAAGAGGCACAGCTCAAGTTTTTTGCCCTGGCTCTTCGGCTGTGGGAGCAGAGGCCAACCGTTCGTGCCCTACTCCCTGGGATGCTGGGCAGCCCGGCACGGGTGCCAATGAGGATCCATTGTAATGGACTTTGAGTTGGGAAATGGAGGAGCGACAGCAATGCGGATGGCACCGTTGCAAAGCTGACTTTCTGCAGAAGAGGCACAGCTCAAGTTTTTTGCCCTGGCTCTTCGGCTGTGGGAGCAGAGGCCAACCGTTCGTGCTCTACTCCCTGGGATGCTGGGCAGCCGAGCACGGGTGCCAAAGAGGTTCCATTGTAATGGACTTTGAGTTGGGAAATGGAGGAGCGACAGCAATGCGGATGGCACCGTTGCAAAGCTGACTTTCTGCAGAAGAGGCACAGCTCAAGTTTTTTGCCCTGGCTCTTCGGCTGTGGGAGCAGAGGCCAACCGTTCGTGCTCTACTCCCTGGGATGCTGGAAACCGGGCACGGGTGCCAAAGAGGTTCCATTGTAATGGACTTTGAGTTGGGAAATAGAGGAGCGACAGCAATGCGGATGGCACCATTGCAAAGCTGACTTTCTGCAGAAGAGGCACAGCTCAAGTTTTTTGCCCTGGCTCTTCGGCTGTGGGAGCAGAGGCCAACCGTTCGTGCTCTACTCCCTGGGATGCTGGGCAGCCGGGCACGGGTGCCAAAGAGGTTCCATTGTAATGGACTTTGAGTTGGGAAATCGAGGAGCGACTGCAATGCGGATGGCACCGTTGCAAAGCTGACTTTCTGCAGAAGAGGCACAGCTCAAGTTTTTTGCCCTGGCTCTTCGGCTGTGGGAGCAGAGGCCAACCGTTCGTGCTCTACTCCCTGGGATGCTGGGCAGCCCAGCACGGGTGCCAAAGAGGTTCCATTGTAATGGACTTTGAGTTGGGAAATCGAGGAGCGACAGCAATGCGGATGGCACCGTTGCAAAGCTGACTTTCTGCAGAAGAGGCACAGCTCAAGTTTTTTGCCCTGGCTCTTCGGCTGTGGGAGCAGAGGCCAACCGTTCGTGCTCTACTCCCTGGGATGCTGGGCAGCCGGGCACGGGTGCCAAAGAGGTTCCATTGTAATGGACTTTGAGTTGGGAAATCGAGGAGCGACAGCAATGCGGATGGCACCGTTGCAAAGCTGACTTTCTGCAGAAGAGGCAGAGCTCAAGTTTTTTGCCTTGGCTCTTCGGCTGTGGGAACAGAGGCCAACCGTTCGTGCCCTACTCCCTGAGATGCTGGGCAACCCGGCACGGGCGCCAAAGAGGTTCCATTGTAATGGACTTTGAGTTGGGAAATCGAGGAGCGACAGCAATGCGGATGGCACCGTTGCAAAGCCGACTTTCTGCAGAAGAGGCACAGCTCAAGTTTTTTGCCCTGGCTCTTCGGCTGTGGGAGCAGAGGCCAACCGTTCGTGCTCTACTCCCTGGGATGCTGGGCAGCCGGGCACGGGTGCCAAAGAGGTTCCATTGTAATGGACTTTGAGTTGGGATATCGAGGAGCGACAGCAATGCGGATGGCACCGTTGCAAAGCTGACTTTCTGCAGAAGAGGCACAGCTCAAGTTTTTTGCCCTGGCTCTTCGGCTGTGGGAGCAGAGGCCAACCGTTCGTGCTCTACTCCCTGGGATGCTGGGCAGCCGGGCACGGGTGCCAAAGAGGTTCCATTGTAATGGACTTTGAGTTGGGAAATCGAGGAGCGACAGCAATGCGGATGGCACCGTTGCAAAGCTGACTTTCTGCAGAAGAAGCACAACTCAAGTTTTTTGCCCTGGCTCTTCGGCTGTGGGAGCAGAGGCCAACCGTTCGTGCCCTACTCCCTGAGATGCTGGGCAACCCGGCACGGGCGCCAAAGAGGTTCCATTGTAATGGACTTTGAGTTGGGAAATCGAGGAGCGACAGCAATGCGGATGGCACCGTTGCAAAGCCGACTTTCTGCAGAAGAGGCACAGCTCAAGTTTTTTGCCCTGGCTCTTCGGCTGTGGGAGCAGAGGCCAACCGTTCGTGCTCTACTCCCTGGGATGCTGGGCAGCCGGGCATGGGTGCCAAAGAGGTTCCATTGTAATGGACTTTGAGTTGGGATATCGAGGAGCGACAGCAATGCGGATGGCACCGTTGCAAAGCTGACTTTCTGCAGAAGAGGCACAGCTCAAGTTTTTTGCCCTGGCTCTTCGGCTGTGGGAGCAGAGGCCAACCGTTCGTGCTCTACTCCCTGGGATGCTGGGCAGCCGGGCACGGGTGCCAAAGAGGTTCCATTGTAATGGACTTTGAGTTGGGAAATCGAGGAGCGACAGCAATGCGGATGGCACCGTTGCAAAGCTGACTTTCTGCAGAAGAAGCACAACTCAAGTTTTTTGCCCTGGCTCTTTGGCTGTGGGAGCAGAGGCCAACCGTTCGTGCTCTACTCCCTGGGATGCTGGAAACCGGGCACGGGTGCCAAAGAGGTTCCATTGTAATGGACTTTGAGTTGGGAAATCGAGGAGCGACAGCAATGCGGATGGCACCGTTGCAAAGCTGACTTTCTGCAGAAGAGGCACAGCTCAAGTTTTTTGCCCTGGCTCTTCGGCTGTGGGAGCAGAGGCCAACCGTTCGTGCTCTACTCCCTGGGATGCTGGGCAGCCCAGCACGGGTGCCTAAGAGGTTCCATTGTAATGGACTTTGAGTTGGGAAATCGAGGAGCGACAGCAATGCGGATGGCACCGTTGCAAAGCTGACTTTCTGCAGAAGAGGCACAGCTCAAGTTTTTTGCCCTGGCTCTTTGGCTGTGGGAGCAGAGGCCAACCGTTCGTGCTCTACTCCCTGGGATGCTGGGCAGCCGAGCACGGGTGCCAAAGAGGATCCATTGTAATGGACTTTGAGTAGGGAAATCGAGGAGCGACAGCAATGCGGATGGCACCGTTGCAAAGCTGACTTTCTGCAGAAGAGGCACAGCTCAAGTTTTTTGCCCTGGCTCTTCGGCTGTGGGAGCAGAGGCCAACCGTTCATGCCCTACTCCCTGGGATGCTGGGCAGCCCAGCACTGGTGCCTAAGAGGTTCCATTGTAATGGACTTTGAGTTGGGAAATCGAGGAGCGACAGCAATGCGGATGGCACCGTTGCAAAGCTGACTTTCTGCAGAAGAGGCACAGCTCAAGTTTTTTGCCCTGGCTCTTCGGCTGTGGGAGCAGAGACTAACCGTTCGTGCTCTACTCCCTGGGATGCTGGGCAGCCGGGCACGGGTGCCAAAGAGGTTCCATTGTAATGGACTTTGAGTTGGGAAATCGAGGAGCGACAGCAATGCGGATGGCACCGTTGCAAAGCTGACTTTCTGCAGAAGAGGCACAGCTCAAGTTTTTTGCCCTGGCTCTTCGGCTGTGGGAGCAGAGGCCAACCGTTCGTGCCCTACTCCCTGGGATGCTGGGCAGCCCGGCACGGGTGCCAAAGAGGTTCCATTGTAATGGACTTTGAGTAGGGAAATCGAGGAGCGACAGCAATGCGGATGGCACCGTTGCAAAGCTGACTTTCTGCAGAAGAGGCACAGCTCAAGTTTTTTGCCCTGGCTCTTCGGCTGTGGGAGCAGAGGCCAACCGTTCGTGCCCTACTCCCTGGGATGCTGGGCAGCCCGGCACGGGTGCCAAAGAGGTTCCATTGTAATGGACTTTGAGTTGGGAAATGGAGGAGCGACAGCAATGCGGATGGCACCGTTGCAAAGCTGACTTTCTACAGAAGAGGCACAGCTCAAGTTTTTTGCCCTGGCTCTTCGGCTGTGGGAGCAGAGGCCAACCGTTCGTGCTCTACTCCCTGGGATGCTGGGCAGCCGGGCACGGGTGCCAAAGAGGTTCCATTGTAATGGACTTTGAGTTGGGAAATCGAGGAGCGACAGCAATGCGGATGGCACCGTTGCAAAGCTGACTTTCTGCAGAAGAGGCACAGCTCAAGTTTTTTGCCCTGGCTCTTCGGCTGTGGGAGCAGAGGCCAACCGTTCGTGCCCTACTCCCTGGGATGCTGGCAGCGCGGCAAGGGTGCCAAAGAGGTTCCATTGTAATGGACTTTGAGTTGGGAAATGGAGGAGCGACAGCAATGCGGATGGCACCGTTGCAAAGCTGACTTTCTACAGAAGAGGCACAGCTCAAGTTTTTTGCCCTGGCTCTTCGGCTGTGGGAGCAGAGGCCAACCGTTCGTGCTCTACTCCCTGGGATGCTGGGCAGCCGGGCACGGGTGCCAAAGAGGTTCCATTGTAATGGACTTTGAGTTGGGAAATCGAGGAGCGACAGCAATGCAGATGGCACCGTTGCAAAGCTGACTTTCTGCAGAAGAGGCACAGCTCAAGTTTTTTGCCCTGGCTCTTCGGCTGTGGGAGCAGAGGCCAACCGTTCGTGCCCTACTCCCTGGGATGCTGGCAGCCCGGCAAGGGTGCCAAAGAGGTTCCATTGTAATGGACTTTGAGTTGGGAAATCGAGGAGCGACAGCAATGCGGATGGCACCGTTGCAAAGCTGACTTTCTGCAGAAGAGGCACAGCTCAAGTTTTTTGCCCTGGCTCTTCGGCTGTGGGAGCAGAGGCCAACCGTTCGTGCTCTACTCCCTGGGATGCTGGGCAGCCCGGCACGGGTGCCAAAGAGGTTCCATTGTAATGGACTTTGAGTTGGGAAATCGAGGAGCGACAGCAATGCGGATGGCACCGTTGCAAAGCTGACTTTCTGCAGAAGAGGCACAGCTCAAGTTTTTTGCCCTGGCTCTTCGGCTGTGGGAGCAGAGGCCAACCGTTCGTGCCCTACTCCCTGGGATGCTGGGCAGCCCGGCACGGGTGCCAAAGAGGTTCCATTGTAATGGACTTTGAGTTGGGAAATGGAGGAGCGACAGCAATGCGGATGGCACCGTTGCAAAGCTGACTTTCTACAGAAGAGGCACAGCTCAAGTTTTTTGCCCTGGCTCTTTGGCTGTGGGAGCAGAGGCCAACCGTTCGTGCTCTACTCCCTGGGATGCTGGGCAGCCGGGCACGGGTGCCAAAGAGGTTCCATTGTAATGGACTTTGAGTTGGGAAATCGAGGAGCGACAGCAATGCGGATGGCACCGTTGCAAAGCTGACTTTCTGCAGAAGAGGCACAGCTCAAGTTTTTTGCCCTGGCTCTTCGGCTGTGGGAGCAGAGGCCAACCGTTCGTGCCCTACTCCCTGGGATGCTGGCAGCCCGGCAAGGGTGCCAAAGAGGTTCCATTGTAATGGACTTTGAGTTGGGAAATCGAGGAGCGACAGCAATGCGGATGGCACCGTTGCAAAGCTGACTTTCTGCAGAAGAGGCACAGCTCAAGTTTTTTGCCCTGGCTCTTCGGCTGTGGGAGCAGAGGCCAACCGTTCGTGCTCTACTCCCTGGGATGCTGGGCAGCCGGGCACGGGTGCCAAAGAGGTTCCATTGTAATGGACTTTGAGTTGGGAAATCGAGGAGCGACAGCAATGCGGATGGCACCGTTGCAAAGCTGACTTTCTGCAGAAGAGGCACAGCTCAAGTTTTTTGCCCTGGCTCTTCGGCTGTGGGAGCAGAGGCCAACCGTTCGTGCCCTACTCCCTGGGATGCTGGGCAGCCCGGCACGGGTGCCAAAGAGGTTCCATTGTAATGGACTTTGAGTTGGGAAATCGAGGAGCGACAGCTATGCGGATGGCACCGTTGCAAAGCTGACTTTCTGCAGAAGAGGCACAGCTCAAGTTTTTTGCCCTGGCTCTTCGGCTGTGGGAGCAGAGGCCAACCGTTCGTGCTCTACTCCCTGGGATGCTGGGCAGCCCGGCACGGGTGCCAAAGAGGTTCCATTGTAATGGACTTTGAGTTGGGAAATCGAGGAGCGACAGCAATGCGGATGGCACCGTTGCAAAGCTGACTTTCTGCAGAAGAGGCACAGCTCAAGTTTTTTGCCCTGGCTCTTTGGCTGTGGGAGCAGAGGCCAACCGTTCGTGCTCTACTCCCTGGGATGCTGGGCAGCCCGGCACGGGTGCCAAAGAGGATCCATTGTAATGGACTTTGAGTTGGGAAATCGAGGAGCGACAGCAATGCGGATGGCACCGTTGCAAAGCTGACTTTCTGCAGAAGAGGCACAGCTCAAGTTTTTTGCCCTGGCTCTTCGGCTGTGGGAGCAGAGGCCAACCGTTCGTGCCCTACTCCCTGGGATGCTGGGCAGCCGGGCACGGGTGCCAAAGAGGTTCCATTGTAATGGACTTTGAGTTGGGAAATCGAGGAGCGACAGCAATGCGGATGGCACCGTTGCAAAGCTGACTTTCTACAGAAGAGGCACAGCTCAAGTTTTTTGCCCTGGCTCTTCGGCTGTGGGAGCAGAGGCCAACCGTTCGTGCTCTACTCCCTGGGATGCTGGAAACCGGGCACGGGTGCCAAAGAGGTTCCATTGTAATGGACTTTGAGTTGGGAAATCGAGGAGCGACAGCAATGCGGATGGCACCGTTGCAAAGCTGACTTTCTGCAGAAGAGGCACAGCTCAAGTTTTTTGCCCTGGCTCTTCGGCTGTGGGAGCAGAGGCCAACCGTTCGTGCTCTACTCCCTGGGATGCTGGGCAGCCGGGCACGGGTGCCAAAGAGGTTCCATTGTAATGGACTTTGAGTTGGGAAATCGAGGAGCGACAGCAATGCGGATGGCACCGTTGCAAAGCTGACTTTCTGCAGAAGAGGCACAGCTCAAGTTTTTTGCCCTGGCTCTTTGGCTGTGGGAGCAGAGGCCAACCGTTCGTGCTCTACTCCCTGGGATGCTGGGCAGCCGAGCACGGGTGCCAAAGAGGATCCATTGTAATGGACTTTGAGTAGGGAAATCGAGGAGCGACAGCAATGCGGATGGCACCGTTGCAAAGCTGACTTTCTGCAGAAGAGGCACAGCTCAAGTTTTTTGCCCTGGCTCTTCGGCTGTGGGAGCAGAGGCCAACCGTTCGTGCTCTACTCCCTGGGATGCTGGGCAGCCCAGCACTGGTGCCTAAGAGGTTCCATTGTAATGGACTTTGAGTTGGGAAATCGAGGAGCGACAGCAATGCGGATGGCACCGTTGCAAAGCTGACTTTCTGCAGAAGAGGCACAGCTCAAGTTTTTTGCCCTGGCTCTTCGGCTGTGGGAGCAGAGACTAACCGTTCGTGCTCTACTCCCTGGGATGCTGGGCAGCCCGGCACGGGTGCCAAAGAGGTTCCATTGTAATGGACTTTGAGTTGGGAAATCGAGGAGCGACAGCAATGCGGATGGCACCGTTGCAAAGCTGACTTTCTGCAGAAGAGGCAGAGCTCAAGTTTTTTGCCCTGGCTCTTCGGCTGTGGGAGCAGAGGCCAACCGTTCGTGCCCTACTCCCTGGGATGCTGGGCAGCCGGGCACGGGTGCCAAAGAGGATCCATTGTAATGGACTTTGAGTAGGGAAATCGAGGAGCGACAGCAATGCGGATGGCACCGTTGCAAAGCTGACTTTCTGCAGAAGAGGCACAGCTCAAGTTTTTTGCCCTGGCTCTTCGGCTGTGGGAGCAGAGGCCAACCGTTCGTGCCCTACTCCCTGGGATGCTGGGCAGCCCGGCACGGGTGCCAAAGAGGTTCCATTGTAATGGACTTTGAGTTGGGAAATGGAGGAGCGACAGCAATGCGGATGGCACCGTTGCAAAGCTGACTTTCTACAGAAGAGGCACAGCTCAAGTTTTTTGCCCTGGCTCTTCGGCTGTGGGAGCAGAGGCCAACCGTTCGTGCTCTACTCCCTGGGATGCTGGGCAGCCGGGCACGGGTGCCAAAGAGGTTCCATTGTAATGGACTTTGAGTTGGGAAATCGAGGAGCGACAGCAATGCGGATGGCACCGTTGCAAAGCTGACTTTCTGCAGAAGAGGCACAGCTCAAGTTTTTTGCCCTGGCTCTTCGGCTGTGGGAGCAGAGGCCAACCGTTCGTGCCCTACTCCCTGGGATGCTGGCAGCCCGGCAAGGGTGCCAAAGAGGTTCCATTGTAATGGACTTTGAGTTGGGAAATCGAGGAGCGACAGCAATGCGGATGGCACCGTTGCAAAGCTGACTTTCTGCAGAAGAGGCACAGCTCAAGTTTTTTGCCCTGGCTCTTCGGCTGTGGGAGCAGAGGCCAACCGTTCGTGCTCTACTCCCTGGGATGCTGGGCAGCCGGGCACGGGTGCCAAAGAGGTTCCATTGTAATGGACTTTGAGTTGGGAAATGGAGGAGCGACAGCAATGCGGATGGCACCGTTGCAAAGCTGACTTTCTGCAGAAGAGGCACAGCTCAAGTTTTTTGCCCTGGCTCTTCGGCTGTGGGAGCAGAGGCCAACCGTTCGTGCTCTACTCCCTGGGATGCTGGGCAGCCGAGCACGGGTGCCAAAGAGGTTCCATTGTAATGGACTTTGAGTTGGGAAATCGAGGAGCGACAGCAATGCGGATGGCACCGTTGCAAAGCTGACTTTCTGCAGAAGAGGCACAGCTCAAGTTTTTTGCCCTGGCTCTTCAGCTGTGGGAGCAGAGGCCAACCGTTCGTGCTCTACTCCCTGGTATGCTGGGCAGCCGGGCACGGGTGCCAAAGAGGTTCCATTGTAATGGACTTTGAGTTGGGAAATCGAGGAGCGACAGCAATGCGGATGGCACCGTTGCAAAGCTGACTTTCTGCAGAAGAGGCACAGCTCAAGTTTTTTGCCCTGGCTCTTCGGCTGTGGGAGCAGAGGCCAACCGTTCGTGCCCTACTCCCTGGGATGCTGGCAGCCCGGCACGGGTGCCAAAGAGGTTCCATTGTAATGGACTTTGAGTTGGGAAATCGAGGAGCGACAGCAATGCGGATGGCACCGTTGCAAAGCTGACTTTCTGCAGAAGAGGCACAGCTCAAGTTTTTTGCCCTGGCTCTTCGGCTGTGGGAGCAGAGGCCAACCGTTCGTGCTCTACTCCCTGGGATGCTGGGCAGCCCAGCATGGGTGCCAAAGAGGTTCCATTGTAATGGACTTTGAGTTGGGAAATCGAGGAGCGACAGCAATGCGGATGGCACCGTTGCAAAGCTGACTTTCTGCAGAAGAGGCACAGCTCAAGTTTTTTGCCCTGGCTCTTCGGCTGTGGGAGCAGAGGCCAACCGTTCGTGCTCTACTCCCTGGGATGCTGGGCAGCCCAGCACGGGTGCCAAAGAGGTTCCATTGTAATGGACTTTGAGTTGGGAAATCGAGGAGCGACAGCAATGCGGATGGCACTGTTGCAAAGCTGACTTTCTGCAGAAGAGGCAGAGCTCAAGTTTTTTGCCCTGGCTCTTCGGCTGTGGGAGCAGAGGCCAACCGTTCGTGCTCTACTCCCTGGGATGCTGGGCAGGCCGGCACGGGTGCCAAAGAGGTTCCATTGTAATGGACTTTGAGTTGGGAAATCGAGGAGCGACAGCAATGCGGATGGCACCGTTGCAAAGCTGACTTTCTGCAGAAGAGGCACAGCTCAAGTTTTTTGCCCTGGCTCTTCGGCTGTGGGAGCAGAGGCCAACCGTTCGTGCCCTACTCCCTGGGATGCTGGGCAGCCGGGCACGGGTGCCAAAGAGGTTCCATTGTAATGGACTTTGAGTTGGGAAATCGAGGAGCGACAGCAATGCGGATGGCACCGTTGCAAAGCTGACTTTCTGCAGAAGAGGCACAGCTCAAGTTTTTTGCCCTGGCTCTTCGGCTGTGGGAGCAGAGGCCAACCGTTCGTGCTCTACTCCCTGGGATGCTGGGCAGCCGAGCACGGGTGCCAAAGAGGTTCCATTGTAATGGACTTTGAGTTGGGAAATCGAGGAGCGACAGCAATGCGGATGGCACCGCTGCAAAGCTGACTTTCTGCAGAAGAGGCACAGCTCAAGTTTTTTGCCCTGGCTCTTCGGCTGTGGGAGTAGAGGCCAACCGTTCGTGCTCTACTCCCTGGGATGCTGGGCAGCCGGGCACGGGTGCCAAAGAGGATCCATTGTAATGGACTTTGAGTTGGGAAATCGAGGAGCGACAGCAATGCGGATGGCACCGTTGCAAAGCTGACTTTCTGCAGAAGAGGCACAGCTCAAGTTTTTTGCCCTGGCTCTTCGGCTGTGGGAGCAGAGGCCAACCGTTCGTGCCCTACTCCCTGGGATGCTGGGCAGCCCGGCACGGGTGCCAAAGAGGTTCCATTGCAATGGACTTTGAGTTGGGAAATCGAGGAGCGACAGCAATGCGGATGGCACCGTTGCAAAGCTGACTTTCTGCAGAAGAGGCACAGCTCAAGTTTTTTGCCCTGGCTCTTCGGCTGTGGGAGCAGAGGCCAACCGTTCGTGCTCTACTCCCTGGGATGCTGGGCAGCCGGGCACGGGTGCCAAAGAGGTTCCATTGTAATGGACTTTGAGTTGGGAAATCGAGGAGCGACAGCAATGCGGATGGCACCGTTGCAAAGCTGACTTTCTGCAGAAGAGGCACAGCTCAAGTTTTTTGCCCTGGCTCTTCGGCTGTGGGAGCAGAGGCCAACCGTTCGTGCTCTACTCCCTGGGATGCTGGGCAGCCGGGCACGGGTGCCAAAGAGGTTCCATTGTAATGGACTTTGAGTTGGGAAATCGAGGAGCGACAGCAATGCGGATGGCACCGTTGCAAAGCTGACTTTCTGCAGAAGACGAACAGCTCAAGTTTTTTGCCCTGGCTCTTCGGCTGTGGGAGCAGAGGCCAACCGTTCGTGCCCTACTCTCTTGGATGCTGGGCAGCCCAGCACTGGTGCCTAAGAGGTTCCATTGTAATGGACTTTGAGTTGGGAAATCGAGGAGCGACAGCAATGCGGATGGCACCGTTGCAAAGCTGACTTTCTGCAGAAGAGGCACAGCTCAAGTTTTTTGCCCTGGCTCTTCGGCTGTGGGAGCAGAGGCCAACCGTTCGTGCCCTACTCCCTGGGATGCTGGGCAGCCCAGCACTGGTGCCTAAGAGGTTCCATTGTAATGGACTTTGAGTTGGGAAATCGAGGAGCGACAGCAATGCGGATGGCACCGTTGCAAAGCTGACTTTCTGCAGAAGAGGCACAGCTCAAGTTTTTTGCCCTGGCTCTTCGGCTGTGGGAGCAGAGGCCAACCGTTCGTGCCCTACTCCCTGGGATGCTGGGCAGCCCGGCACGGGTGCCAAAGAGGATCCATTGTAATGGACTTTGAGTAGGGAAATCGAGGAGCGACAGCAATGCGGATGGCACCGTTGCAAAGCTGACTTTCTGCAGAAGAGGCACAGCTCAAGTTTTTTGCCCTGGCTCTTCGGCTGTGGGAGCAGAGGCCAACCGTTCGTGCCCTACTCCCTGGGATGCTGGGCAGCCCGGCACGGGTGCCAAAGAGGTTCCATTGTAATGGACTTTGAGTTGGGAAATGGAGGAGCGACAGCAATGCGGATGGCACCGTTGCAAAGCTGACTTTCTACAGAAGAGGCACAGCTCAAGTTTTTTGCCCTGGCTCTTTGGCTGTGGGAGCAGAGGCCAACCGTTCGTGCTCTACTCCCTGGGATGCTGGGCAGCCGGGCACGGGTGCCAAAGAGGTTCCATTGTAATGGACTTTGAGTTGGGAAATCGAGGAGCGACAGCAATGCGGATGGCACCGTTGCAAAGCTGACTTTCTGCAGAAGAGGCACAGCTCAAGTTTTTTGCCCTGGCTCTTCGGCTGTGGGAGCAGAGGCCAACCGTTCGTGCCCTACTCCCTGGGATGCTGGCAGCCCGGCAAGGGTGCCAAAGAGGTTCCATTGTAATGGACTTTGAGTTGGGAAATCGAGGAGCGACAGCAATGCGGATGGCACCGTTGCAAAGCTGACTTTCTGCAGAAGAGGCACAGCTCAAGTTTTTTGCCCTGGCTCTTCGGCTGTGGGAGCAGAGGCCAACCGTTCGTGCTCTACTCCCTGGGATGCTGGGCAGCCCAGCACGGGTGCCAAAGAGGTTCCATTGTAATGGACTTTGAGTTGGGAAATCGAGGAGCGACAGCAATGCGGATGGCACTGTTGCAAAGCTGACTTTCTGCAGAAGAGGCAGAGCTCAAGTTTTTTGCCCTGGCTCTTCGGCTGTGGGAGCAGAGGCCAACCGTTCGTGCTCTACTCCCTGGGATGCTGGGCAGCCGAGCACGGGTGCCAAAGAGGTTCCATTGTAATGGACTTTGAGTTGGGAAATCGAGGAGCGACAGCAATGCGGATGGCACCGTTGCAAAGCTGACTTTCTGCAGAAGAGGCACAGCTTAAGTTTTTTGCCCTGGCTCTTCGGCTGTGGGAGCAGAGGCCAACCGTTCTTGCTCTACTCCCTGGGATGCTGGGCAGCCCGGCAAGGGTGCCAAAGAGGTTCCATTGTAATGAACTTTGAGTTGGGAAATCGAGGAGCGACAGCAATGCGGATGGCACCGTTGCAAAGCTGACTTTCTGCAGAAGAGGCACAGCTCAAGTTTTTTGCCCTGGCTCTTCGGCTGTGGGAGCAGAGGCCAACCGTTCGTGCTCTACTCCCTGGGATGCTGGGCAGCCGGGCACGGGTGCCAAAGAGGTTCCATTGTAATGGACTTTGAGTTGGGAAATCGAGGAGCGACAGCAATGCGGATGGCACCCTTGCAAAGCTGACTTTCTGCAGAAGAGGCACAGCTCAAGTTTTTTGCCCTGGCTCTTCGGCTGTGGGAGCAGAGGCCAACCGTTCGTGCTCTACTCCCTGGGATGCTGGGCAGCCGGGCACGGGTGCCAAAGAGGTTCCATTGTAATGGACTTTGAGTTGGGAAATCGAGGAGCGACAGCAATGCGGATGGCACCGTTGCAAAGCTGACTTTCTGCAGAAGAGGCACAGCTCAAGTTTTTTGCCCTGGCTCTTCGGCTGTGGGAGCAGAGGCCAACCGTTCGTGCTCTACTCCCTGGGATGCTGGGCAGCCGGGCACGGGTGCCAAAGAGGTTCCATTGTAATGGACTTTGAGTTGGGAAATCGAGGAGCGACAGCAATGCGGATGGCACCGTTGCAAAGCTGACTTTCTGCAGAAGAGGCACAGCTCAAGTTTTTTGCCCTGGCTCTTCGGCTGTGGGAGCAGAGGCCAACCGTTCGTGCCCTACTCCCTGGGATGCTGGGCAGCCGGGCACGGGTGCCAAAGAGGTTCCATTGTAATGGACTTTGAGTTGGGAAATCGAGGAGCGACAGCAATGCGGATGGCACCGTTGCAAAGCTGACTTTCTGCAGAAGAGGCACAGCTCAAGTTTTTTGCCCTGGCTCTTCGGCTGTGGGAGCAGAGGCCAACCGTTCGTGCTCTACTCCCTGGGATGCTGGGCAGCCGGGCACGGGTGCCAAAGAGGTTCCATTGTAATGGACTTTGAGTTGGGAAATCGAGGAGCGACAGCAATGCGGATGGCACCGTTGCAAAGCTGACTTTCTGCAGAAGAGGCACAGCTCAAGTTTTTTGCCCTGGCTCTTCGGCTGTGGGAGCAGAGGCCAACCGTTCGTGCCCTACTCACTGGGATGCTGGGCAGCCGAGCACGGGTGCCAAAGAGGTTCCATTGTAATGGACTTTGAGTTGGGAAATCGAGGAGCGACAGCAATGCGGATGGCACCGTTGCAAAGCTGACTTTCTGCAGAAGAGGCACAGCTCAAGTTTTTTGCCCTGGCTCTTCGGCTGTGGGAGCAGAGGCCAACCGTTCGTGCTCTACTCCCTGGGATGCTGGGCAGCCGAGCACGGGTGCCAAAGAGGATCCATTTTAATGGACTTTGAGTAGGGAAATCGAGGAGCGACAGCAATGCGGATGGCACCGTTGCAAAGCTGACTTTCTGCAGAAGAGGCACAGCTCAAGTTTTTTGCCCTGGCTCTTCGGCTGTGGGAGCAGAGGCCAACCGTTCGTGCTCTACTCCCTGGGATGCTGGGCAGCCCAGCACGGGTGCCAAAGAGGTTCCATTGTAATGGACTTTGAGTTGGGAAATCGAGGAGCGACAGCAATGCGGATGGCACCGTTGCAAAGCTGACTTTCTGCAGAAGAGGCACAGCTCAAGTTTTTTGCCCTGGCTCTTTGGCTGTGGGAGCAGAGGCCAACCGTTCGTGCTCTACTCCCTGGGATGCTGGGCAGACCGGCACGGGTGCCAAAGAGGTTCCATTGTAATGGACTTTGAGTTGGGAAATCGAGGAGCGACAGCAATGCGGATGGCACCGTTGCAAAGCTGACTTTCTGCAGAAGAGGCACAGCTCAAGTTTTTTGCCCTGGCTCTTCGGCTGTGGGAGCAGAGGCCAACCGTTCGTGCTCTACTCCCTGGGATGCTGGGCAGCCGGGCACGGGTGCCAAAGAGTTTCCATTGTAAATGGACTTTGAGTTGGGAAATCGAGGAGCGACAGCAATGCGGATGGCACCGTTGCAAAGCTGACTTTCTGCAGAAGAGGCAGAGCTCAAGTTTTTTGCCCTGGCTCTTCGGCTGTGGGAGCAGAGGCCAACCGTTCGTGCTCTACTCCCTGGGATGCTGGCAGCCCGGCAAGGGTGCCAAAGAGGTTCCATTGTAATGGACTTTGAGTTGGGAAATCGAGGAGCGACAGCAATGCGGATGGCACCGTTGCAAAGCTGACTTTCTGCAGAAGAGGCACAGCTCAAGTTTTTTGCCCTGGCTCTTTGGCTGTGGGAGCAGAGGCCAACCGTTTGTGCTCTACTCCCTGGGATGCTGGGCAGCCGAGCACGGGTGCCAAAGAGGTTCCATTGTAATGGACTTTGAGTTGGGAAATCGAGGAGTGACAGCAATGCGGATGGCACCGTTGCAAAGCTGACTTTCTGCAGAAGAGGCACAGCTCAAGTTTTTTGCCCTGGCTCTTCGGCTGTGGGAGCAGAGGCCAACCGTTCGTGCTCTACTCCCTGGGATGCTGGGCAGCCGGGCACGGGTGCCAAAGAGGTTCCATTGTAATGGACTTTGAGTTGGGAAATCGAGGAGCGACAGCAATGCGGATGGCACCGTTGCAAAGCTGACTTTCTGCAGAAGAGGCACAGCTCAAGTTTTTTGCCCTGGCTCTTCGGCTGTGGGAGCAGAGGCCAACCGTTCGTGCCCTACTCCCTCGGATGCTGGGCAGCCCGGCACGGGTGCCAAAGAGGTTCCATTGTAATGGACTTTGAGTTGGGAAATCGAGGAGCGACAGCAATGCGGATGGCACCGTTGCAAAGCTGACTTTCTGCAGAAGAGGCACAGCTCAAGTTTTTTGCCCTGGCTCTTCGGCTGTGGGAGCAGAGGCCAACCGTTCGTGCTCTACTCCCTGGGATGCTGGGCAGCCGGGCACGGGTGCCAAAGAGGTTCCATTGTAATGGACTTTGAGTTGGGAAATCGAGGAGCGACAGCAATGCGGATGGCACCGTTGCAAAGCTGACTTTCTGCAGAAGAGGCACAGATCAAGTTTTTTGCCCTGGCTCTTCGGCTGTGGGAGCAGAGGGCAACCGTTCGTGCTCTATTCCCTGGGATGCTGGGCAGCCCGGCACGGGTGCCAAAGAGGTTCCATTGTAATGGACTTTGAGTTGGGAAATCGAGGAGCGACAGCAATGCGGATGGCACCGTTGCAAAGCTCACTTTCTGCAGAAGAGGCACAGCTCAAGTTTTTTGCCCTGGCTCTTCGGCTGTGGGAGCAGAGGCCAACCGTTCGTGCCCTACTCCCTGGGATGCTGGGCAGCCGGGCACGGGTGCCAAAGAGGTTCCATTGTAATGGACTTTGAGTTGGGAAATGGAGGAGCGACAGCAATGCGGATGGCACCGTTGCAAAGCTGACTTTCTGCAGAAGAGGCACAGCTCAAGTTTTTTGCCCTGGCTCTTCGGCTGTGGGAGCAGAGGCCAACCGTTCGTGCCCTACTCCCTGGGATGCTGGGCAGCCGGGCACGGGTGCCAAAGAGGTTCCATTGTAATGGACTTTGAGTTGGGAAATCGAGGAGCGACAGCAATGCGGATGGCACCGTTGCAAAGCTGACTTTCTGCAGAAGAGGCACAGCTCAAGTTTTTTGCCCTGGCTCTTCAGCTGTGGGAGCAGAGGCCAACCGTTCGTGCCCTACTCCCTCGGATGCTGGGCAGCCGGGCACGGGTGCCAAAGAGGTTCCATTGTAATGGACTTTGAGTTGGGAAATCGAGGAGCGACAGCAATGCGGATGGCACCGTTGCAAAGCTGACTTTCTGCAGAAGAGGCACAGCTCAAGTTTTTTGCCCTGGCTCTTCGGCTGTGGGAGCAGAGGCCAACCGTTCGTGCTCTACTCCCTGGGATGCTGGGCAGCTGGGCACGGGTGCCAAAGAGGTTCCATTGTAATGGACTTTGAGTTGGGAAATCGAGGAGCGACAGCAATGCGGATGGCACCGTTGCAAAGCTGACTTTCTGCAGAAGAGGCACAGCTCAAGTTTTTTGCCCTGGCTCTTTGGCTGTGGGAGCAGAGGCCAACCGTTCGTGCTCTTCTCCCTGGGATGCTGGGCAGCCGGGCACGGGTGCCAAAGAGGTTCCATTGTAATGGACTTTGAGTTGGGAAATCGAGGAGCGACAGCAATGCGGATGGCACCGTTGCAAAGCTGACTTTCTGCAGAAGAGGCACAGCTCAAGTTTTTTGCCCTGGCTCTTCGGCTGTGGGAGCAGAGGCCAAATGTTCGTGCCCTACTCCCTGGGATGCTGGGCAGGCCAGCACGGGTGCCAAAGAGGTTCCATTGTAATGGACTTTGAGTTGGGAAATCGAGGAGCGACAGCAATGCGGATGGCACCGTTGCAAAGCTGACTTTCTGCAGAAGAGGCACAGCTCAAGTTTTTTGCCCTGGCTCTTCGGCTGTGGGAGCAGAGGCCAACCGTTCGTGCTCTACTCCCTGGGATGCTGGGCAGCCGGGCACGGGTGCCAAAGAGGTTCCATTGTAATGGACTTTGAGTTGGGAAATCGAGGAGCGACAGCAATGCGGATGGCACCGTTGCAAAGCTGACTTTCTGCAGAAGAGGCACAGCTCAAGTTTTTTGCCCTGGCTCTTCGGCTGTGGGAGCAGAGGCCATCCGTTCGTGCTCTACTCCCTGGGATGCTGGCAGCCGAGCACGGGTGCCAAAGAGGTTCCATTGTAATGGACTTTGAGTAGGGAAATCGAGGAGCGACAGCAATGCGGATGGCACCGTTGCAAAGCTGACTTTCTGCAGAAGAGGCACAGCTCAAGTTTTTTGCCCTGGCTCTTCGGCTGTGGGAGCAGAGGCCAACCGTTCGTGCTCTACTCCCTGGGATGCTGGCAGCCCGGCAAGGGTGCCAAAGAGGTTCCATTGTAATGGACTTTGAGTTGGGAAATCGAGGAGCGACAGCAATGCGGATGGCACCGTTGCAAAGCTGACTTTCTGCAGAAGAGGCACAGCTCAAGTTTTTTGCCCTGGCTCTTCGGCTGTGGGAGCAGAGGCCAACCGTTCGTGCTCTACTCCCTGGGATGCTGGGCAGCTGGGCACGGGTGCCAAAGAGGTTCCATTGTAATGGACTTTGAGTTGGGAAATCGAGGAGCGACAGCAATGCAGATGGCACCGTTGCAAAGCTGACTTTCTGCAGAAGAGGCACAGCTCAAGTTTTTTGCCCTGGCTCTTCGGCTGTGGGAGCAGAGGCCAACCGTTCGTGCCCTACTCCCTGGGATGCTGGGCAGCCCGGCACGGGTGCCAAAGAGGTTCCATTGTAATGGACTTTGAGTTGGGAAATCGAGGAGCGACAGCAATGCGGATGGCACCGTTGCAAAGCTGACTTTCTGCAGAAGAGGCACAGCTCAAGTTTTTTGCCCTGGCTCTTCGGCTGTGGGAGCAGAGGCCAACCGTTCGTGCCCTACTCCCTGGGATGCTGGGCAGCCGGGCACGGGTGCCAAAGAGGTTCCATTGTAATGGACTTTGAGTTGGGAAATCGAGGAGCGACAGCAATGCGGATGGCACCGTTGCAAAGCTGACTTTCTGCAGAAGAGGCACAGCTCAAGTTTTTTGCCCTGGCTCTTCGGCTGTGGGAGCAGAGGCCATCCGTTCGTGCTCTACTCCCTGGTTTGCTGGGCAGCCGGGAACGAGTGCCAAAGAGGTTCCATTGTAATGGACTTTGAGTTGGGAAATCGAGGAGCGACAGCAATGCGGATGGCACCGTTGCAAAGCTGACTTTCTGCAGAAGAGGCACAGCTCAAGTTTTTTGCCCTGGCTCTTCGGCCCTGGGAGCAGAGGCCAACCGTTCGTGCTCTACTCCCTGGGATGCTGGCAGCCGAGCATGGGTGCCAAAGAGGTTCCATTGTAATGGACTTTGAGTTGGGAAATCGAGGAGCGACAGCAATGCTAATGGCACCGTTGCAAAGCTGACTTTCTGCAGAAGAGGCACAGCTCAAGTTTTTTGCCCTGGCTCTTCGGCTGTGGGAGCAGAGGCCAACCGTTCGTGCTCTACTCCCTGGGATGCTGGGCAGCCGGGCACGGGTGCCAAAGAGGTTCCATTGTAATGGACTTTGAGTTGGGAAATCGAGGAGCGACAGCGATGCGGATGGCACCGTTGCAAAGGTGACTTTCTGCAGAAGAGGCACAGCTCAAGTTTTTTGCCCTGGCTCTTCGGCTGTGGGAGCAGAGGCCAACCGTTCGTGCTCTACTTCCTGGGATGCTGGGCAGCCCAGCACCGGTGCCAAAGAGGTTCCATTGTAATGGACTTTGAGTTGGGAAATCGAGGAGCGACAGCAATGCGGATGGCACCGTTGCAAAGCTGACTTTCTGCAGAAGAGGCACAGCTCAAGTTTTTTGCCCTGGCTCTTCGGCTGTGGGAGCAGAGGCTAACGGTTCGTGCTCTACTCCCTGGGATGCTGGGCAGCCCAGCACGGGTGCCTAAGAGGTTCCATTGTAATGGACTTTGAGTTGGGAAATCGAGGAGCGACAGCAATGCGGATGGCACCGTTGCAAAGCTGACTTTCTGCAGAAGAGGCACAGCTCAAGTTTTTTGCCCTGGCTCTTCGGCTGTGGGAGCACAGGCCAACCGTTCGTGCTCTACTCCCTGGGATGCTGGCAGCCCGGTACGGGTGCCAAAGAGGTTCCATTGTAATGGACTTTGAGTTGGGAAATCGAGGAGCGACAGCAATGCGGATGGCACCGTTGCAAAGCTGACTTTCTGCAGAAGAGGCACAGCTCAAGTTTTTTGCCCTGGCTCTTCGGCTGTGGGAGCAGAGGCCAACCGTTCGTGCCCTACTCCCTGGGATGCTGGGCAGCCGGGCACGGGTGCCAAAGAGGTTCCATTGTAATGGACTTTGAGTTGGGAAATCGAGGAGCGACAGCAATGCGGATGGCACCGTTGCAAAGCTGACTTTCTGCAGAAGAGGCACAGCTCAAGTTTTTTGCCCTGGCTCTTTGGCTGTGGGAGCAGAGGCCATCCGTTCGTGCTCTACTCCCTGGTTTGCTGGGCAACCGGGAACGAGTGCCAAAGAGGTTCCATTGTAATGGACTTTGAGTTGGGAAATCGAGGAGCGACAGCAATGCGGATGGCACCGTTGCAAAGCTGACTTTCTGCAGAAGAGGCACAGCTCAAGTTTTTTGCCCTGGCTCTTCGGCTGTGGGAGCAGAGGCCAACCGTTCGTGCTCTACTCCCTGGGATGCTGGCAGCCGAGCACGGGTGCCTAAGAGGTTCCATTGTAATGGACTTTGAGTTGGGAAATCGAGGAGCGACAGCAATGCTAATGGCACCGTTGCAAAGCTGACTTTCTGCAGAAGAGGCACAGCTCAAGTTTTTTGCCCTGGCTCTTTGGCTGTGGGAGGAGAGGCCAACCGTTCGTGCTCTACTCCCTGGGATGCTGGGCAGCCCAGCACGGGTGCCAAAGAGGTTCCATTGTAATGGACTTTGAGTTGGGAAATCGAGGAGCGACAGCAATGCGGATGGCACCGTTGCAAAGCTGACTTTCTGCAGAAGAGGCACAGCTCAAGTTTTTTGCCCTGGCTCTTCGGCTGTGGGAGCAGAGGCCAACCGTTCGTGCTCTACTCCCTGGGATGCTGGGCAGCCCAGCACGGGTGCCAAAGAGGTTCCATTGTAATGGACTTTGAGTTGGGAAATCGAGGAGCGACAGCGATGCGGATGGCACCGTTGCAAAGCTGACTTTCTGCAGAAGAGGCACAGCTCAAGTTTTTTGCCCTGGCTCTTCGGCTGTGGGAGCAGAGGCCAACCGTTCGTGCTCTACTTCCTGGGATGCTGGGCAGCCCAGCACCGGTGCCAAAGAGGTTCCATTGTAATGGACTTTGAGTTGGGAAATCGAGGAGCGACAGCAATGCGGATGGCACCGTTGCAAAGCTGACTTTCTGCAGAAGAGGCACAGCTCAAGTTTTTTGCCCTGGCTCTTCGGCTGTGGGAGCAGAGGCCAACGGTTCGTGCTCTACTCCCTGGGATGCTGGGCAGCCCAGCACGGGTGCCTAAGAGGTTCCATTGTAATGGACTTTGAGTTGGGAAATCGAGGAGCGACAGCAATGCGGATGGCACCGTTGCAAAGCTGACTTTCTGCAGAAGAGGCACAGCTCAAGTTTTTTGCCCTGGCTCTTCGGCTGTGGGAGCACAGGCCAACCGTTCGTGCTCTACTCCCTGGGATGCTGGCAGCCCGGCACGGGTGCCAAAGAGGTTCCATTGTAATGGACTTTGAGTTGGGAAATCGAGGAGCGACAGCAATGCGGATGGCACCGTTGCAAAGCTGACTTTCTGCAGAAGAGGCACAGCTCAAGTTTTTTGCCCTGGCTCTTCGGCTGTGGGAGCAGAGGCCAACCGTTCGTGCCCTACTCCCTGGGATGCTGGGCAGCCGGGCACGGGTGCCAAAGAGGTTCCATTGTAATGGACTTTGAGTTGGGAAATCGAGGAGCGACAGCAATGCGGATGGCACCGTTGCAAAGCTGACTTTCTGCAGAAGAGGCACAGCTCAAGTTTTTTGCCCTGGCTCTTCGGCTGTGGGAGCAGAGGCCATCCGTTCGTGCTCTACTCCCTGGTTTGCTGGGCAGCCGGGAACGAGTGCCAAAGAGGTTCCATTGTAATGGACTTTGAGTAGGGAAATCGAGGAGCGACAGCAATGCGGATGGCACCGTTGCAAAGCTGACTTTCTGCAGAAGAGGCACAGCTCAAGTTTTTTGCCCTGGCTCTTCGGCTGTGGGAGCAGAGGCCAACCGTTCGTGCTCTACTCCCTGGGATGCTGGCAGCCGAGCACGGGTGCCAAAGAGGTTCCATTGTAATGGACTTTGAGTTGGGAAATCGAGGAGCGACAGCAATGCTAATGGCACCGTTGCAAAGCTGACTTTCTGCAGAAGAGGCACAGCTCAAGTTTTTTGCCCTGGCTCTTCGGCTGTGGGAGCAGAGGCCAACCGTTCGTGCTCTACTCCCTGGGATGCTGGGCAGCCGGGCACGGGTGCCAAAGAGGTTCCATTGTAATGGACTTTGAGTTGGGAAATCGAGGAGCGACAGCAATGCGGATGGCACCGTTGCAAAGCTGACTTTCTGCAGAAGAGGCAGAGCTCAAGTTTTTTGCCCTGGCTCTTTGGCTGTGGGAGCAGAGGCCAACCGTTTGTGCTCTACTTCCTGGGATGCTGGGCAGCCCAGCACAGGTGCCAAAGAGGTTCCATTGTAATGGACTTTGAGTTGGGAAATGGAGGAGCGACAGCAATGCGGATGGCACCGTTGCAAAGCTGACTTTCTGCAGAAGAGGCACAGCTCAAGTTTTTTGCCCTGGCTCTTCGGCTGTGGGAGCACAGGCCAACCGTTCGTGCTCTACTCCCTGGGATGCTGGCAGCCCGGCACGGGTGCCAAAGAGGTTCCATTGTAATGGACTTTGAGTTGGGAAATCGAGGAGCGACAGCAATGCGGATGGCACCGTTGCAAAGCTGACTTTCTGCAGAAGAGGCACAGCTCAAGTTTTTTGCCCTGGCTCTTCGGCTGTGGGAGCAGAGGCCAACCGTTCGTGCCCTACTCCCTGGGATGCTGGGCAGCCGGGCACGGGTGCCAAAGAGGTTCCATTGTAATGGACTTTGAGTTGGGAAATCGAGGAGCGACAGCAATGCGGATGGCACCGTTGCAAAGCTGACTTTCTGCAGAAGAGGCACAGCTCAAGTTTTTTGCCCTGGCTCTTCGGCTGTGGGAGCAGAGGCCATCCGTTCGTGCTCTACTCCCTGGTTTGCTGGGCAGCCGGGAACGAGTGCCAAAGAGGTTCCATTGTAATGGACTTTGAGTTGGGAAATGGAGGAGCGACAGCAATGCGGATGGCACCGTTGCAAAGCTGACTTTCTGCAGAAGAGGCACAGCTCAAGTTTTTTGCCCTGGCTCTTCGGCTGTGGGAGCAGAGGCCAACCGTTCGTGCTCTACTCCCTGGGATGCTGGCAGCCGAGCACGGGTGCCAAAGAGGTTCCATTGTAATGGACTTTGAGTTGGGAAATCGAGGAGCGACAGCAATGCGGATGGCACCGTTGCAAAGCTGACTTTCTGCAGAAGAGGCACAGCTCAAGTTTTTTGCCCTGGCTCTTTGGCTGTGGGAGGAGAGGCCAACCGTTCGTGCTCTACTCCCTGGGATGCTGGGCAGCCCAGCACGGGTGCCAAAGAGGTTCCATTGTAATGGACTTTGAGTTGGGAAATCGAGGAGCGACAGCAATGCGGATGGCACCGTTGCAAAGCTGACTTTCTGCAGAAGAGGCACAGCTCAAGTTTTTTGCCCTGGCTCTTCGGCTGTGGGAGCAGAGGCCAACCGTTCGTGCTCTACTCCCTGGGATGCTGGGCAGCCCGGCACGGGTGCCAAAGAGGTTCCATTGTAATGGACTTTGAGTTGGGAAATCGAGGAGCGACAGCAATGCAGATGGCACCGTTGCAAAGCTGACTTTCTGCAGAAGAGGCACAGCTCAAGTTTTTTGCCCTGGCTCTTCGGCTGTGGGAGCAGAGGCCAACCGTTCGTGCTCTACTCCCTGGGATGCTGGGCAGCCCAGCAAGGGTGCCAAAGAGGTTCCATTGTAATGGACTTTGAGTTGGGAAATGGAGGAGCGACAGCAATGCGGATGGCACCGTTGCAAAGCTGACTTTCTGCAGAAGAGGCACAGCTCAAGTTTTTTGCCCTGGCTCTTCGGCTGTGGGAGCAGAGGCCAACCGTTCGTGCTCTACTCCCTGGGATGCTGGGCAGCCGGGCACGGGTGCCAAAGAGGTTCCATTGTAATGGACTTTGAGTTGGGAAATCGAGGAGCGACAGCAATGCGGATGGCACCGTTGCAAAGCTGACTTTCTGCAGAAGAGGCACAGCTCAAGTTTTTTGCCCTGGCTCTTCGGCTGTGGGAGCACAGGCCAACCGTTCGTGCTCTACTCCCTGGGATGCTGGGCAGCCCGGCACGGGTGCCAAAGAGGTTCCATTGTAATGGACTTTGAGTTGGGAAATCGAGGAGCGACAGCAATGCGGATGGCACCGTTGCAAAGCTGACTTTCTGCAGAAGAGGCACAGCTCAAGTTTTTTGCCCTGGCTCTTTGGCCGTGGGAGCAGAGGCCAACCGTTCGTGCTCTACTCCCTGGGATGCTTGGCAGCCGGGCACGGGTGCCAAAGAGGTTCCATTGTAATGGACTTTGAGTTGGGAAATCGAGGAGCGACAGCAATGCGGATGGCACCGTTGCAAAGCTGACTTTCTGCAGAAGAGGCACAGCTCAAGTTTTTAGCCCTGGCTCTTCGGCTGTGGGAGCAGAGGCCAAATGTTCGTGCCCTACTCCCTGGGATGCTGGGCAGCCCGGCAAGGGTGCCAAAGAGGTTCCATTGTAATGGACTTTGAGTTGGGAAATCGAGGAGCGACAGCAATGCGGATGGCACCGTTGCAAAGCTGACTTTCTGCAGAAGAGGCACAGCTCAAGTTTTTTGCCCTGGCTCTTCGGCTGTGGGAGCAGAGGCCAAATGTTCGTGCCCTACTCCCTGGGATGCTGGGCAGCCGGGCACGGGTGCCAAAGAGGTTCCATTGTAATGGACTTTGAGTTGGGAAATCGAGGAGTGACAGCAATGCGGATGGCACCGTTGCAAAGCTGACTTTCTGCAGAAGAGGCACAGCTCAAGTTTTTTGCCCTGGCTCTTCGGCTGTGGGAGCAGAGGCCAAATGTTCGTGCCCTACTCCCTAGGATGCTGGGCAGCCCAGCACGGGTGCCTAAGAGGTTCCACTGAAAATGGACTTTGAGTTGGGAAATCGAGGAGCGACAGCAATGCGGATGGCACCGTTGCAAAGCTGACTTTCTGCAGAAGAGGCACAGCTCAAGTTTTTTGCCCTGGCTCTTCGGCTGTGGGAGCAGAGGCCAAATGTTCGTGCCCTACTCCCTGGGATGCTGGGCAGCCCAGCACGGGTGCCAAAGAGGTTCCATTGTAATGGACTTTGAGTTGGGAAATCGAGGAGCGACAGCAATGCGGATGGCACCGTTGCAAAGCTGACTTTCTGCAGAAGAGGCACAGCTCAAGTTTTTTGCCCTGGCTCTTCGGCTGTGGGAGCAGAGGCCAACCGTTCGTGCTCTATTCCCTGGGATGCTGGGCAGCCGGGCACGGGTGCCAAAGAGGTTCCATTGTAATGGACTTTGAGTTGGGAAATTGAGGAGCGAAAGCAATGCGGATGGCACCGTTGCAAAGCTGACTTTCTGCAGAAGAGGCACAGCTCAAGTTTTTTGCCCTGGCTCTTCGGCTGTGGGAGCAGAGGCCAACCGTTCGTGCTCTACTCCCTGGGATGCTGGGCAGCCCGGCAAGGGTGCCAAAGAGGTTCCATTGTAATGGACTTTGAGTTGGGAAATCGAGGAGCGACAGCAATGCGGATGGCACCGTTGCAAAGCTGACTTTCTGCAGAAGAGGCACAGCTCAAGTTTTTTGCCCTGGCTCTTCGGCTGTGGGAGCAGAGGCCAACTGTTCGTGCTCTACTCCCTGGGATGCTGGGCAGCCGGGCACGGGTGCCAAAGAGGTTCCATTGTAATGGACTTTGAGTTGGGAAATTGAGGAGCGACAGCAATGCGGATGGCACCGTTGCAAAGCTGACTTTCTGCAGAAGAGGCACAGGTCAAGTTTTTTGCCCTGGCTCTTTGGCTGTGGGAGCAGAGGCCAACCGTTCGTGCCCTACTCCCTGGGATGCTGGGCAGCCGGGCACGGGTGCCAAAGAGGTTCCATTGTAATGGACTTTGAGTTGGGAAATCGAGGAGCGACAGCAATGCGGATGGCACCGTTGCAAAGCTGACTTTCTGCAGAAGAGGCACAGCTCAAGTTTTTTGCCCTGGCTCTTCGGCTGTGGGAGCAGAGGCCAACCGTTCGTGCCCTACTCCCTGGGATGCTGGGCAGCCCAGCACGGGTGCCAAAGAGGTTCCATTGTAATGGACTTTGAGTTGGGAAATCGAGGAGCGACAGCAATGCGGATGGCACCGTTGCAAAGCTGACTTTCTGCAGAAGAGGCACAGCTCAAGTTTTTTGCCCTGGCTCTTCGGCTGTGGGAGCAGAGGCCAACCGTTCGTGCTCTACTCCCTGGGATGCTGGGCAGCCCAGCACGAGTGAAAAGAGGTTCCATTGTAATGGACTTTGAGTTGGGAAATCGAGGAGCGACAGCAATGCGGATGGCACCGTTGCAAAGCTGACTTTCTGCAGAAGAGGCAGAGCTCAAGTTTTTTGCCCTGGCTCTTCGGCTGTGGGAGCAGAGGCCAACCGTTCGTGCCCTACTCCCTGGGATGCTGGGCAGCCCAGCACGGGTGCCAAAGAGGTTCCATTGTAATGGACTTTGAGTTGGGAAATCGAGGAGCGACAGCAATGCGGATGGCACCGTTGCAAAGCTGACTTTCTGCAGAAGAGGCGCAGCTCAAGTTTTTTGCCCTGGCTCTTCGGCTGTGGGAGCAGAGGCCAACCGTTCGTGCCCTACTCCCTGGGATGCTGGGCAGCCGGGCACGGGTGCCAAAGAGGTTCCATTGTAATGGACTTTGAGTTGGGAAATCGAGGAGCGACAGCAATGCGGATGGCACCGTTGCAAAGGTGACTTTCTGCAGAAGAGGCACAGCTCAAGTTTTTTGCCCTGGCTCTTCGGCTGTGGGAGCAGAGGCCAACCGTTCGTGCTCTACTCCCTGGGATGCTGGGCAGCCCGGCAAGGGTGCCAAAGAGGTTCCATTGTAATGGACTTTGAGTTGGGAAATCGAGGAGCGACAGCAATGCGGATGGCACCGTTGCAAAGCTGACTTTCTGCAGAAGAGGCACAGCTCAAGTTTTTTGCCCTGGCTCTTCGGCTGTGGGAGCAGAGGCCAACTGTTCGTGCTCTACTCCCTGGGATGCTGGGCAGCCGGGCACGGGTGCCAAAGAGGTTCCATTGTAATGGACTTTGAGTTGGGAAATCGAGGAGCGACAGCAATGCGGATGGCACCGTTGCAAAGCTGACTTTCTGCAGAAGAGGCACAGGTCAAGTTTTTTGCCCTGGCTCTTCGGCTGTGGGAGCAGAGGCCAACCGTTCGTGCCCTACTCCCTGGGATGCTGGGCAGCCGGGCACGGGTGCCAAAGAGGTTCCATTGTAATGGACTTTGAGTTGGGAAATGGAGGAGCGACAGCAATGCGGATGGCACCGTTGCAAAGCTGACTTTCTGCAGAAGAGGCACAGCTCAAGTTTTTTGCCCTGGCTCTTCGGCTGTGGGAGCAGAGGCCAACCGTTCGTGCTCTACTCCCTGGGATGCTGGGCAGCCGGGCACGGGTGCCAAAGAGGTTCCATTGTAATGGACTTTGAGTTGGGAAATCGAGGAGCGACAGCAATGCGGATGGCACCATTGCAAAGCTGACTTTCTGCAGAAGAGGCACAGCTCAAGTTTTTTGCCCTGGCTCTTCGGCTGTGGGAGCAGAGGCCAACCGTTCGTGCTCTACTCCCTGGGATGCTGGACAGCCCAGCACGGGTGCCAAAGAGGTTCCATTGTAATGGACTTTGAGTTGGGAAATCGAGGAGCGACAGCAATGCAGATGGCACCGTTGCAAAGCTGACTTTCTGCAGAAGAGGCACAGCTCAAGTTTTTTGCCCTGGCTCTTCGGCTGTGGGAGCAGAGGCCAACCGTTCGTGCTCTACTCCCTGGGATGCTGGGCAGCCGGGCACGCGTGCCAAAGAGGTTCCATTGTAATGGACTTTGAGTTGGGAAATCGAGGAGCGACAGCAATGCGGATGGCACCGTTGCAAAGCTGACTTTCTGCAGAAGAGGCACAGCTCAAGTTTTTTGCCCTGGCTCTTCGGCTGTGGGAGCACAGGCCAAATGTTCGTGCTCTACTCCCTGGGATGCTGGGCAGCCGGGCACGGGTGCCAAAGAGGTTCCATTGTAATGGACTTTGAGTTGGGAAATCGAGGAGCGACAGCAATGCGGATGGCACCGTTGCAAAGCTGACTTTCTGCAGAAGAGGCACAGCTCAAGTTTTTTGCCCTGGCTCTTCGGCTGTGGGAGCAGAGGCCAACCGTTCGTGCTCTACTCCCTGGGATGCTGGGCAGCCCGGCACGGGTGCCAAAGAGGTTCCATTGTAATGGACTTTGAGTTGGGAAATCGAGGAGCGACAGCAATGCGGATGGCACCGTTGCAAAGCTGACTTTCTGCAGAAGAGGCACAGCTCAAGTTTTTTGCCCTGGCTCTTTGGCTGTGGGAGCAGAGGCCAAATGTTCGTGCCCTACTCCCTGGGATGCTGGGCATCCCAGCACGGGTGCCTAAGAGGTTCCATTGTAATGGACTTTGAGTTGGGAAATCGAGGAGCGACAGCAATGCGAATGGCACCGTTGCAAAGCTGACTTTCTGCAGAAGAGGCACAGCTCAAGTTTTTTGCCCTGGCTCTTCGGCTGTGGGAGCACAGGCCAACCGTTCGTGCTCTACTCCCTGGGATGCTGGGCAGCCCGGCACGGGTGCCAAAGAGGTTCCATTGTAATGGACTTTGAGTTGGGAAATCGAAGAGCGACAGCAATGCGGATGGCACCGTTGCAAAGCTGACTTTCTGCAGAAGAGGCACAGCTCAAGTTTTTTGCCCTGGCTCTTCGGCTGTGGGAGCAGAGGCCAACCGTTCGTGCTCTACTCCCTGGGATGCTGGGCAGCCCAGCACGGGTGAAAAGAGGTTCCATTGTAATGGACTTTGAGTTGGGAAATCGAGGAGCGACAGCAATGCGGATGGCACCGTTGCAAAGCTGACTTTCTGCAGAAGAGGCAGAGCTCAAGTTTTTTGCCCTGGCTCTTCGGCTGTGGGAGCAGAGGCCAACCGTTCGTGCCCTACTCCCTGGGATGCTGGGCAGCCCAGCACGGGTGCCAAAGAGGTTCCATTGTAATGGACTTTGAGTTGGGAAATCGAGGAGCGACAGCAATGCGGATGGCACCGTTGCAAAGCTGACTTTCTGCAGAAGAGGCACAGCTCAAGTTTTTTGCCCTGGCTCTTCGGCTGTGGGAGCACAGGCCAACCGTTCGTGCCCTACTCCCTGGGATGCTGGGCAGCCCAGCACGGGTGCCAAAGAGGTTCCATTGTAATGGACTTTGAGTTGGGAAATCGAGGAGCGACAGCAATGCGGATGGCACCGTTGCAAAGCTGACTTTCTGCAGAAGAGGCACAGCTCAAGTTTTTTGCCCTGGCTCTTCGGCTGTGGGAGCAGAGGCCAACCATTCGTGCTCTACTCCCTGGGATGCTGGGCAGCCCAGCACGGGTGAAAAGAGGTTCCATTGTAATGGACTTTGAGTTGGGAAATCGAGGAGCGACAGCAATGCGGATGGCACCGTTGCAAAGCTGACTTTCTGCAGAAGAGGCAGAGCTCAAGTTTTTTGCCCTGGCTCTTCGGCTGTGGGAGCAGAGGCCAACCGTTCGTGCCCTACTCCCTGGGATGCTGGGCAGCCCAGCACGGGTGCCAAAGAGGTTCCATTGTAATGGACTTTGAGTTGGGAAATCGAGGAGCGACAGCAATGCGGATGGCACCGTTGCAAAGCTGACTTTCTGCAGAAGAGGCGCAGCTCAAGTTTTTTGCCCTGGCTCTTCGGCTGTGGGAGCAGAGGCCAACCGTTCGTGCCCTACTCCCTGGGATGCTGGGCAGCCGGGCACGGGTGCCAAAGAGGTTCCATTGTAATGGACTTTGAGTTGGGAAATCGAGGAGCGACAGCAATGCGGATGGCACCGTTGCAAAGGTGACTTTCTGCAGAAGAGGCAGAGCTCAAGTTTTTTGCCCTGGCTCTTCGGCTGTGGGAGCAGAGGCCAACCATTCGTGCTCTACTCCCTGGGATGCTGGGCAGCCCGGCACGGGTGCCAAAGAGGTTCCATTGTAATGGACTTTGATTTGGGAAATGGAGGAGCGACAGCAATGCGGATGGCACCGTTGCAAAGCTGACTTTCTGCAGAAGAGGCACAGCTCAAGTTTTTTGCCCTGGCTCTTCGGCTGTGGGAGCAGAGGCCAACCGTTCGTGCTCTACTCCCTGGGATGCTGGGCAGCCGGGCACGGGTGCCAAAGAGGTTCCATTGTAATGGACTTTGAGTTGGGAAATCGAGGAGCGACAGCAATGCGGATGGCACCGTTGCAAAGCTGACTTTCTGCAGAAGAGGCACAGCTCAAGTTTTTTGCCCTGGCTCTTCGGCTGTGGGAGCAGAGGCCAACCGTTCGTGCTCTACTCCCTGGGATGCTGGGCAGCCGGGCACGGGTGCCAAAGAGGTTCCATTGTAATGGACTTTGAGTTGGGAAATCGAGGAGCGACAGCAATGCGGATGGCACCGTTGCAAAGCTGACTTTCTGCAGAAGAGGCACAGCTCAAGTTTTTTGCCCTGGCTCTTTGGCTGTGGGAGCAGAGGCCAACCGTTCGTGCTCTACTCCCTGGGATGCTGGGCAGCCCAGCACGGGTGCCAAAGAGGTTCCATTGTAATGGACTTTGAGTTGGGAAATCGAGGAGCGACAGCAATGCGGATGGCACCGTTGCAAAGCTGACTTTCTGCAGAAGAGGCACAGCTCAAGTTTTTTGCCCTGGCTCTTTGGCTGTGGGAGCAGAGGCCATCCGTTCGTGCTCTACTCCCTGGGATGCTGGGCAGACCAGCATGGGTGCCAAAGAGGTTCCATTGTAATGGACTTTGAGTTGGGAAATCGAGGAGCGACAGCAATGCGGATGGCACCGTTGCAAAGCTGACTTTCTGCAGAAGAGGCACAGCTCAAGTTTTTTGCCCTGGCTCTTCGGCTGTGGGAGCAGAGGCCAACCGTTCGTGCTCTACTCCCTGGGATGCTGGGCAGCCGGGCACGGGTGCCAAAGAGGTTCCATTGTAATGGACTTTGAGTTGGGAAATCGAGGAGCGACAGCAATGCGGATGGCACCGTTGCAAAGCTGACTTTCTGCAGAAGAGGCACAGCTCAAGTTTTTTGCCCTGGCTCTTCGGCTGTGGGAGCAGAGGCCAATCGTTCGTGCTCTACTCCCTGGGATGCTGGGCAGCCCAGCACGGGTGCCAAAGAGGTTCCATTGTAATGGACTTTGAGTTGGGAAATCGAGGAGCGACAGCAATGCGGATGGCACCGTTGCAAAGCTGACTTTCTGCAGAAGAGGCACAGGTCAAGTTTTTTGCCCTGGCTCTTCGGCTGTGGGAGCAGAGGCCATCCGTTCGTGCTCTACTCCCTGGGATGCTGGGCAGCCCAGCATGGGTGCCAAAGATTTTCCATTTTAATGGACTTTGAGTTGGGAAATCGAGGAGCGACAGCAATGCGGATGGCACCGTTGCAAAGCTGACTTTCTGCAGAAGAGGCACAGCTCAAGTTTTTTGCCCTGGCTCTTCGGCTGTGGGAGCAGAGGCCAACCGTTCGTGCTCTACTCCCTGGGATGCTGGGCAGCCGGGCACGGGTGCCAAAAAGGTTCCATTGTAATGGACTTTGAGTTGGGAAATCGAGGAGCGACAGCAATGGGATGGCACCGTTGCAAAGCTGACTTTCTGCAGAAGAGGCACAGCTCAAGTTTTTTGCCCTGGCTCTTCGGCTGTGGGAGCAGAGGCCAACCGTTCGTGCTCTACTCCCTGGGATGCTGGGCAGCCGGGCACGGGTGCCAAAGAGGTTCCATTGTAATGGACTTTGAGTTGGGAAATCGAGGAGCGACAGCAATGCGGATGGCACCGTTGCAAAGCTGACTTTCTGCAGAAGAGGCACAGCTCAAGTTTTTTGCCCTGGCTCTTCGGCTGTGGGAGCAGAGGCCATCCGTTTGTGCTCTACTCCCTGGGAAGCTGGGCAGCCCAGCACGGGTGCCAAAGAGGTTCCATTGTAATGGACTTTGAGTTGGGAAATGGAGGAGCGAGAGCAATGCGGATGGCACCGTTGCAAAGCTGACTTTCTGCAGAAGAGGCACAGCTCAAGTTTTTTGCCCTGGCTCTTCGGCTGTGGGAGCAGAGGCCATCCGTTCGTGCTCTACTCCCTGGGATGCTGGGCAGACCAGCATGGGTGCCAAAGAGTTTCCATTTTAATGGACTTTGAGCTTGGGAAATCGAGGAGCGACAGCAATGCGGATGGCACCGTTGCAAAGCTGACTTTCTGCAGAAGAGGCACAGCTCAAGTTTTTTGCCCTGGCTCTTCGGCTGTGGGAGCAGAGGCCAACCGTTCGTGCTCTACTCCCTGGGATGCTGGGCAGCCGGGCACGGGTGCCAAAGAGGTTCCATTGTAATGGACTTTGAGTTGGGAAATGGAGGAGCGACAGCAATGCGGATGGCACCGTTGCAAAGCTGACTTTCTGCAGAAGAGGCACAGCTCAAGTTTTTTGCCCTGGCTCTTCGGCTGTGGGAGCAGAGGCCAACCGTTCGTGCTCTACTCCCTGGGATGCTGGGCAGCCCAGCACGGGTGCCAAAGAGGTTCCATTGTAATGGACTTTGAGTTGGGAAATCGAGGAGCGACAGCAATGCGGATGGCACCGTTGCAAAGCTGACTTTCTGCAGAAGAGGCACAGCTCAAGTTTTTTGCCCTGGCTCTTCGGCTCTGGGAGCAGAGGCCAACCGTTCGTGCTCTACTCCCTGGGATGCTGGGCAGCCGGGCACGGGTGCCAAAGAGGTTCCATTGTAATGGACTTTGAGTTGGGAAATCGAGGAGTGACAGCAATGCGGATGGCACCGTTGCAAAGCTGACTTTCTGCAGAAGAGGCACAGCTCAAGTTTTTTGCCCTGGCTCTTCGGCTGTGGGAGCAGAGGCCATCCGTTCGTGCTCTACTCCCTGGGATGCTGGGCAGCCCAGCATGGGTGCCAAAGAGGTTCCATTGTAATGGACTTTGAGTTGGGAAATCGAGGAGCGACAGCAATGCGGATGGCACCGTTGCAAAGCTGACTTTCTGCAGAAGAGGCACAGCTCAAGTTTTTTGCCCTGGCTCTTCGGCTGTGGGAGCAGAGGCCAACCGTTCGTGCTCTACTCCCTGGGATGCTGGGCAGCCGAGCACGGGTGCCAAAGAGGTTCCATTGTAATGGACTTTGAGTTGGGAAATGGAGGAGCGACAGCAATGCGGATGGCACCGTTGCAAAGCTGACTTTCTGCAGAAGAGGCACAGCTCAAGTTTTTTGCCCTGGCTCTTCGGCTGTGGGAGCAGAGGCCAACCGTTCGTGCTCTACTCCCTGGGATGCTGGGCAGCCCAGCACGGGTGCCAAAGAGGTTCCATTGTAATGGACTTTGAGTTGGGAAATCGAGGAGCGACAGCAATGCGGATGGCACCGTTGCAAAGCTGACTTTCTGCAGAAGAGGCACAGCTCAAGTTTTTTGCCCTGGCTCTTCGGCTGTGGGAGCAGAGGCCAACCGTTCGTGCTCTACTCCCTGGGATGCTGGGCAGCTGAGAACGGGTGCCAAAGAGGTTCCATTGTAATGGACTTTGAGTTGGGAAATCGAGGAGTGACAGCAATGCGGATGGCACCGTTGCAAAGCTGACTTTCTGCAGAAGAGGCACAGCTCAAGTTTTTTGCCCTGGCTCTTCGGCTGTGGGAGCAGAGGCCAATCGTTCGTGCTCTACTCCCTGGGATGCTGGGCAGCCCAGCACGGGTGCCAAAGAGGTTCCATTGTAATGGACTTTGAGTTGGGAAATCGAGGAGCGACAGCAATGCGGATGGCACCGTTGCAAAGCTGACTTTCTGCAGAAGAGGCACAGCTCAAGTTTTTTGCCCTGGCTCTTCGGCTGTGGGAGCAGAGGCCAACCGTTCGTGCTCTACTCCCTGGGATGCTGGGCAGCCCAGCACGGGTGCCAAAGAGGTTCCATTGTAATGGACTTTGAGTTGGGAAATGAAGGAGCGACAGCAATGCGGATGGCACCGTTGCAAAGCTGACTTTCTGCAGAAGAGGCACAGCTCAAGTTTTTTGCCCTGGCTCTTCGGCTGTGGGAGCAGAGGCCAACCGTTCGTGCTCTACTCCCTGGGATGCTGGGCAGCTGAGCACGGGTGCCAAAGAGGTTCCATTGTAATGGACTTTGAGTTGGGAAATCGAGGAGTGACAGCAATGCGGATGGCACCATTGCAAAGCTGACTTTCTGCAGAAGAGGCACAGCTCAAGTTTTTTGCCCTGGCTCTTCGGCTGTGGGAGCAGAGGCCATCCGTTCGTGCTCTACTCCCTGGGATGCTGGGCAGCCCAGCATGGGTGCCAAAGAGTTTCCATTGTAATGGACTTTGAGTTGGGAAATCGAGGAGCGACAGCAATGCGGATGGCACCGTTGCAAAGCTGACTTTCTGCAGAAGAGGCACAGCTCAAGTTTTTTGCCCTGGCTCTTCGGCTGTGGGAGCAGAGGCCAACCGTTCGTGCTCTACTCCCTGGGATGCTGGGCAGCCGAGCACGGGTGCCAAAGAGGTTCCATTGTAATGGACTTTGAGTTGGGAAATCGAGGAGCGACAGCAATGCGGATGGCACCGTTGCAAAGCTGACTTTCTGCAGAAGAGGCACAGCTCAAGTTTTTTGCCCTGGCTCTTCGGCTGTGGGAGCAGAGGCCAACCGTTCGTGCTCTACTCCCTGGGATGCTGGGCAGCCGAGCACCGGTGCCAAAGAGGTTCCATTGTAATGGACTTTGAGTTGGGAAATCGAGGAGCGACAGCAATGCGGATGGCACCCTTGCAAAGCTGACTTTCTGCAGAAGAGGCACAGCTCAAGTTTTTTGCCCTGGCTCTTCGGCTGTGGGAGCAGAGGCCAACCGTTCGTGCTCTACTCCCTGGGATGCTGGGCAGCCGAGCACGGGTGCCAAAGAGGTTCCATTGTAATGGACTTTGAGTTGGGAAATCGAGGAGCGACAGCAATGCGGATGGCACCGTTGCAAAGCTGACTTTCTGCAGAAGAGGCACAGCTCAAGTTTTTTGCCCTGGCTCTTCGGCTGTGGGAGCAGAGGCCAACCGTTCGTGCTCTACTCCCTGGGATGCTGGGCAGCCGGGCACGGGTGCCAAAGAGGTTCCATTGTAATGGACTTTGAGTTGGGAAATCGAGGAGCGACAGCAATGCGGATGGCACCGTTGCAAAGCTGACTTTCTGCAGAAGAGGCACAGCTCAAGTTTTTTGCCCTGGCTCTTCGGCTGTGGGAGCAGAGGCCAACCGTTCGTGCTCTACTCCCTGGGATGCTGGGCAGCCCAGCACGGGTGCCAAAGAGGTTCCATTGTAATGGACTTTGAGTTGGGAAATCGAGGAGCGACAGCAATGCGGATGGCACCGTTGCAAAGCTGACTTTCTGCAGAAGAGGCACAGCTCAAATTTTTTGTCCTGGCTCTTCGGCTGTGGGAGCAGAGGCCATCCGTTCGTGCTCTACTCCCTGGGATGCTGGGCAGCCGAGCACGGGTGCCAAAGAGGTTCCATTGTAATGGACTTTGAGTTGGGAAATCGAGGAGCGACAGCAATGCGGATGGCACCGTTGCAAAGCTGACTTTCTGCAGAAGAGGCACAGCTCAAGTTTTTTGCCCTGGCTCTTCGGCTGTGGGAGCAGAGGCCAACCGTTCGTGCTCTACTCCCTGGGATGCTGGGCAGCCGGGCACGGGTGCCAAAGAGGTTCCATTGTAATGGACTTTGAGTTGGGAAATCGAGGAGCGACAGCAATGCGGATGGCACCGTTGCAAAGCTGACTTTCTGCAGAAGAGGCACAGCTCAAGTTTTTTGCCCTGGCTCTTCGGCTGTGGGAGCAGAGGCCAACCGTTCGTGCTCTACTCCCTGGGATGCTGGGCAGCCCAGCACGGGTGCCAAAGAGGTTCCATTGTAATGGACTTTGAGTTGGGAAATCGAGGAGCGACAGCAATGCGGATGGCACCGTTGCAAAGCTGACTTTCTGCAGAAGAGGCACAGCTCAAGTTTTTTGCCCTGGCTCTTCGGCTGTGGGAGCAGAGGCCAACCGTTCGTGCTCTACTCCCTGGGATGCTGGGCAGCCGGGCACAGGTGCCAAAGAGGTTCCATTGTAATGGACTTTGAGTTGGGAAATCGAGGAGCGACAGCAATGCGGATGGCACCGTTGCAAAGCTGACTTTCTGCAGAAGAGGCACAGCTCAAGTTTTTTGCCCTGGCTCTTCGGCTGTGGGAGCACAGGCCAACCGTTCGTGCTCTCCTCCCTGGGATGCTGGGCAGCCGGGCACGGGTGCCAAAGAGGTTCCATTGTAATGGACTTTGAGTTGGGAAATCGAGGAGCGACAGCAATGTGGATGGCACCGTTGCAAAGCTGACTTTCTGCAGAAGAGGCACAGCTCAAGTTTTTTGCCCTGGCTCTTCGGCTGTGGGAGCAGAGGCCAACCGTTCGTGCTCTACTCCCTGGGGTGCTGGCAGCCCGGCAAGGGTGCCAAAGAGGTTCCATTGTAATGGACTTTGAGTTGGGAAATCGAGGAGCGACAGCAATGCGGATGGCACCGTTGCAAAGCTGACTTTCTGCAGAAGAGGCACAGCTCAAGTTTTTTGCCCTGGCTCTTCGGCTGTGGGAGCAGAGGCTATCCGTTCGTGCTCTACTCCCTGGGATGCTGGGCAGCCGTGCATGGGTGCCAGAGGTTCCATTGTAATGGACTTTGAGTTGGGAAATCGAGGAGCGACAGCAATGCGGATGGCACCGTTGCAAAGCTGACTTTCTGCAGAAGAGGCACAGCTCAAGTTTTTTGCCCTGGCTCTTCGGCTGTGGGAGCAGAGGCCAACCATTCGTGCTCTACTCCCTGGGATGCTGGGCAGCCCAGCACGGGTGCCTAAGAGGTTCCATTGTAATGGACTTTGAGTTGGGAAATCGAGGAGCGACAGCAATGCGGATGGCACCGTTGCAAAGCTGACTTTCTGCAGAAGAGGCACAGCTCAAGTTTTTTGCCCTGGCTCTTCGGCTGTGGGAGCAGAGGCCAACCGTTCGTGCTCTACTCCCTGGGATGCTGGGCAGCCGGGCACGGGTGCCAAAGAGGTTCCATTGTAATGGACTTTGAGTTGGGAAATCGAGGAGCGACAGCAATGCGGATGGCACCGTTGCAAAGCTGACTTTCTGCAGAAGAGGCACAGCTCAAGTTTTTTGCCCTGGCTCTTCGGCTGTGGGAGCAGAGGCCAATCGTTCGTGCTCTACTCCCTGGGATGCTGGGCAGCCCAGCACGGGTGCCAAAGAGGTTCCATTGTAATGGACTTTGAGTTGGGAAATCGAGGAGCGACAGCAATGCGGATGGCACCGTTGCAAAGCTGACTTTCTGCAGAAGAGGCACAGCTCAAGTTTTTTGCCCTGGCTCTTCGGCTGTGGGAGCAGAGGCCAACCGTTCGTGCTCTACTCCCTGGGATGCTGGGCAGCCCAGCACGGGTGCCAAAGAGGTTCCATTGTAATGGACTTTGAGTTGGGAAATCGAGGAGCGACAGCAATGCGGATGGCACCGTTGCAAAGCTGACTTTCTGCAGAAGAGGCACAGCTCAAATTTTTTGTCCTGGCTCTTCGGCTGTGGGAGCAGAGGCCATCCGTTCGTGCTCTACTCCCTGGGATGCTGGGCAGCCGAGCACGGGTGCCAAAGAGGTTCCATTGTAATGGACTTTGAGTTGGGAAATCGAGGAGCGACAGCAATGCGGATGGCACCGTTGCAAAGCTGACTTTCTGCAGAAGAGGCACAGCTCAAGTTTTTTGCCCTGGCTCTTCGGCTGTGGGAGCAGAGGCCAACCGTTCGTGCTCTACTCCCTGGGATGCTGGGCAGCCGGGCACGGGTGCCAAAGAGGTTCCATTGTAATGGACTTTGAGTTGGGAAATCGAGGAGCGACAGCAATGCGGATGGCACCGTTGCAAAGCTGACTTTCTGCAGAAGAGGCACAGCTCAAGTTTTTTGCCCTGGCTCTTCGGCTGTGGGAGCAGAGGCCAACCGTTCGTGCTCTACTCCCTGGGATGCTGGGCAGCCCAGCACAGGTGCCAAAGAGGTTCCATTGTAATGGACTTTGAGTTGGGAAATCGAGGAGCGACAGCAATGCGGATGGCACCGTTGCAAAGCTGACTTTCTGCAGAAGAGGCACAGCTCAAGTTTTTTGCCCTGGCTCTTCAGCTGTGGGAGCAGAGGCCAACCGTTCGTGCTCTACTCCCTGGGATGCTGGGCAGCCGGGCACGGGTGCCAAAGAGGTTCCATTGTAATGGACTTTGAGTTGGGAAATCGAGGAGCGACAGCAATGCGGATGGCACCGTTGCAAAGCTGACTTTCTGCAGAAGAGGCACAGCTCAAGTTTTTTGCCCTGGCTCTTCGGCTGTGGGAGCACAGGCCAACCGTTCGTGCTCTCCTCCCTGGGATGCTGGGCAGCCGGGCACGGGTGCCAAAGAGGTTCCATTGTAATGGACTTTGAGTTGGGAAATCGAGGAGCGACAGCAATGCGGATGGCACCGTTGCAAAGCTGACTTTCTGCAGAAGAGGCAACGCTCAAGTTTTTTGCCCTGGCTCTTCGGCTGTGGGAGCAGAGGCCAACCGTTCGTGCTCTACTCCCTGGGGTGCTGGCAGCCCGGCAAGGGTGCCAAAGAGGTTCCATTGTAATGGACTTTGAGTTGGGAAATCGAGGAGCGACAGCAATGCGGATGGCACCGTTGCAAAGCTGACTTTCTGCAGAAGAGGCACAGCTCAAGTTTTTTGCCCTGGCTCTTCGGCTGTGGGAGCAGAGGCTATCCGTTCGTGCTCTACTCCCTGGGATGCTGGGCAGCCGAGCACGAGTGCCAAAGAGGTTCCATTGTAATGGACTTTGAGTTGGGAAATCAAGGAGCGACAGCAATGCGGATGGCACCGTTGCAAAGCTGACTTTCTGCAGAAGAGGCACAGCTCAAGTTTTTTGCCCTGGCTCTTCGGCTGTGGGAGCAGAGGCCAACCGTTCGTGCTCTACTCCCTGGGATGCTGGGCAGCCGAGCACCGGTGCCAAAGAGGTTCCATTGTAATGGACTTTGAGTTGGGAAATCGAGGAGCGACAGCAATGCGGATGGCACCCTTGCAAAGCTGACTTTCTGCAGAAGAGGCACAGCTCAAGTTTTTTGCCCTGGCTCTTCGGCTGTGGGAGCAGAGGCCAACCGTTCGTGCTCTACTCCCTGGGATGCTGGGCAGCCCAGCACGGGTGCCAAAGAGGTTCCATTGTAATGGACTTTGAGTTGGGAAATCGAGGAGCGACAGCAATGCGGATGGCACCGTTGCAAAGCTGACTTTCTGCAGAAGAGGCACAGCTCAAGTTTTTTGCCCTGGCTCTTCGGCTGTGGGAGCAGAGGCCAATCGTTCGTGCTCTACTCCCTGGAGTGCTGGGCAGCCGGGCACGGGTGCCAAAGAGGTTCCATTGTAATAGACTTTGAGTTGGGAAATCGAGGAGCGACAGCAATGCGGATGGCACCGTTGCAAAGCTGACTTTCTGCAGAAGAGGCAACGCTCAAGTTTTTTGCCCTGGCTCTTCGGCTGTGGGAGCAGAGGCCAATCGTTCGTGCTCTACTCCCTGGAGTGCTGGGCAGCCGGGCACGGGTGCCAAAGAGGTTCCATTGTAATGGACTTTGAGTTGGGAAATCGAGGAGCGACAGCAATGCGGATGGCACCGTTGCAGAGCTGACTTTCTGCAGAAGAGGCACAGCTCAAGTTTTTTGCCCTGGCTCTTTGGCTGTGGGAGCAGAGGCCAACCGTTCGTGCTCTACTCCCTGGGATGCTGGGCAGCCGAGCACCGGTGCCAAAGAGGTTCCATTGTAATGGACTTTGAGTTGGGAAATGGAGGAGCGACAGCAATGCGGATGGCACCGTTGCAAAGCTGACTTTCTGCAGAAGAGGCACAGCTCAAGTTTTTTGCCCTGGCTCTTCGGCTGTGGGAGCAGAGGCCAACCGTTCGTGCTCTACTCCCTGGGATGCTGGGCAGCCCAGCACGGGTGCCAAAGAGGTTCCATTGTAATGGACTTTGAGTTGGGAAATCGAGGAGCGACAGCAATGCGGATGGCACCGTTGCAAAGCTGACTTTCTGCAGAAGAGGCACAGCTCAAGTTTTTTGCCGTGGCTCTTCGGCTGTGGGAGCAGAGGCCAACCGTTCGTGCTCTACTCCCTGGGATGCTGGAAACCGGGCACGGGTGCCAAAGAGGTTCCATTGTAATGGACTTTGAGTTGGGAAATCGAGGAGCGACAGCAATGCGGATGGCACCCTTGCAAAGCTGACTTTCTGCAGAAGAGGCACAGCTCAAGTTTTTTGCCCTGGCTCTTCGGCTGTGGGAGCAGAGGCCAACCGTTCGTGCTCTACTCCCTGGGATGCTGGGCAGCCCAGCACGGGTGCCAAAGAGGTTCCATTGTAATGGACTTTGAGTTGGGAAATCGAGGAGCGACAGCAATGCGGATGGCACCGTTGCAAAGCTGACTTTCTGCAGAAGAGGCACAGCTCAAGTTTTTTGCCCTGGCTCTTCGGCTGTGGGAGCAGAGGCCAAATGTTCGTGCCCTACTCCCTGGGATGCTGGGCAGCCCAAGCACGGGTGCCAAAGAGGTTCCATTGTAATGGACTTTGAGTTGGGAAATCGAGGAGTGACAGCAATGCGGATGGCACCGTTGCAAAGCTGACTTTCTGCAGAAGAGGCACAGCTCAAGTTTTTTGCCGTGGCTCTTCGGCTGTGGGAGCAGAGGCCAACCGTTCGTGCTCTACTCCCTGGGATGCTGGAAACCGGGCACGGGTGCCAAAGAGGTTCCATTGTAATGGACTTTGAGTAGGGAAATCGAGGAGCGACAGCAATGCGGATGGCACCCTTGCAAAGCTGACTTTCTGCAGAAGAGGCACAGCTCAAGTTTTTTGCCCTGGCTCTTCGGCTGTGGGAGCAGAGGCCAACCGTTCGTGCTCTACTCCCTGGGATGCTGGGCAGCCGGGCACGGGTGCCAAAGAGGTTCCATTGTAATGGACTTTGAGTTGGGAAATCGAGGAGCGACAGCAATGCGGATGGCACCGTTGCAAAGCTGACTTTCTGCAGAAGAGGCACAGCTCAAGTTTTTTGCCCTGGCTCTTCGGCTGTGGGAGCAGAGGCCAAATGTTCGTGCCCTACTCCCTGGGATGCTGGGCAGCCCAAGCACGGGTGCCAAAGAGGTTCCATTGTAATGGACTTTGAGTTGGGAAATCGAGGAGCGACAGCAATGCGGATGGCACCGTTGCAAAGCTGACTTTCTGCAGAAGAGGCACAGCTCAAGTTTTTTGCCCTGGCTCTTCGGCTGTGGGAGCAGAGGCCAACCGTTCGTGCTCTACTCCCTGGGATGCTGGGCAGCCGGGCACGGGTGCCAAAGAGGTTCCATTGTAATGGACTTTGAGTTGGGAAATGGAGGAGCGACAGCAATGCGGATGGCACCGTTGCAAAGCTGACTTTCTGCAGAAGAGGCACAGCTCAAGTTTTTTGCCCTGGCTCTTCGGCTGTGGGAGCAGAGGCCAACCGTTCGTGCTCTACTCCCTGGGATGCTGGGCAGCCGAGCACGGGTGCCAAAGAGGTTCCATTGTAATGGACTTTGAGTTGGGAAATCGAGGAGCGACAGCAATGCGGATGGCACCGTTGCAAAGCTGACTTTCTGCAGAAGAGGCACAGCTCAAGTTTTTTGCCCTGGCTGTTCGGCTGTGGGAGCAGAGGCCAACCGTTCGTGCTCTACTCCCTGGGATGCTGGGCAGCCGGGCACGGGTGCCAAAGAGGTTCCATTGTAATGGACTTTGAGTTGGGAAATCGAGGAGCGACAGCAATGCGGATGGCACCGTTGCAAAGCTGACTTTCTGCAGAAGAGGCACAGCTCAAGTTTTTTGCCCTGGCTCTTCGGCTGTGGGAGCAGAGGCCAACCGTTCGTGCTCTACTCCCTGGGATGCTGGGCAGCCGGGCACGGGTGCCAAAGAGGTTCCATTGTAATGGACTTTGAGTTGGGAAATCGAGGAGCGACAGCAATGCGGATGGCATCGTTGCAAAGCTGACTTTCTGCAGAAGAGGCACAGCTCAAGTTTTTTGCCCTGGCTCTTCGGCTGTGGGAGCAGAGGCCAACCGTTCGTGCTCTACTCCCTGGGATGCTGGGCAGCCCAGCACGGGTGCCAAAGAGGTTCCATTGTAATGGACTTTGAGTTGGGAAATCGAGGAGCGACAGCAATGCGGATGGCACCGTTGCAAAGCTGACTTTCTGCAGAAGAGGCACAGCTCAAGTTTTTTGCCCTGGCTCTTCGGCTGTGGGAGCAGAGGCCAACCGTTCGTACTCTACTCCCTGGGATGCTGGGCAGCCGAGCACGGGTGCCAAAGAGGTTCCATTGTAATGGACTTTGAGTTGGGAAATCGAGGAGCGACAGCAATGCGGATGGCACCGTTGCAAAGCTGACTTTCTGCAGAAGAGGCACAGCTCAAGTTTTTTGCCCTGGCTCTTCGGCTGTGGGAGCAGAGGCCAACCGTTCGTGCTCTACTCCCTGGGATGCTGGGCATCCCAGCACGGGTGCCAAAGAGGTTCCATTGTAATGGACTTTGAGTTGGGAAATCGAGGAGCGACAGCAATGCGGATGGCACCGTTGCAAAGCTGACTTTCTGCAGAAGAGGCACAGCTCAAGTTTTTTGCCCTGGCTCTTCGGCTGTGGGAGCAGAGGCCAACCGTTCGTGCTCTACTCCCTGGGATGCTGGGCAGCCCAGCACGGGTGCCAAAGAGGTTCCATTGTAATGGACTTTGAGTTGGGAAATCGAGGAGCGACAGCAATGCGGATGGCACCGTTGCAAAGCTGACTTTCTGCAGAAGAGGCACAGCTCAAGTTTTTGCCCTGGCTCTTCGGCTGTGGGAGCAGAGGCCAACCGTTCGTGCCCTACTCCCTGGGATGCTGGGCAGCCCAGCACGGGTGCCTAAGAGGTTCCATTGTAATGGACTTTGAGTTGGGAAATCGAGGAGCGACAGCAATGCGGATGGCACCGTTGCAAAGCTGACTTTCTGCAGAAGAGGCACAGCTCAAGTTTTTTGCCCTGGCTCTTCGGCTGTGGGAGCAGAGGCCAACCGTTCGTGCTCTACTCCCTGGGATGCTGGGCAGCCGGGCACGGGTGCCAAAGAGGTTCCATTGTAATGGACTTTGAGTTGGGAAATCGAGGAGCGACAGCAATGCGGATGGCACCGTTGCAAAGCTGACTTTCTGCAGAAGAGGCACAGCTCAAGTTTTTTGCCCTGGCTCTTCGGCTGTGGGAGCAGAGGCCAACCGTTCGTGCTCTACTCCCTGGGATGCTGGGCAGCCGAGCACGGGTGCCAAAGAGGTTCCATTGTAATGGACTTTGAGTTGGGAAATCGAGGAGCGACAGCAATGCGGATGGCACCGTTGCAAAGCTGACTTTCTGCAGAAGAGGCACAGCTCAAGTTTTTTGCCCTGGCTGTTCGGCTGTGGGAGCAGAGGCCAACCGTTCGTGCTCTACTCCCTGGGATGCTGGGCAGCCGGGCACGGGTGCCAAAGAGGTTCCATTGTAATGGACTTTGAGTTGGGAAATCGAGGAGCGACAGCAATGCGGATGGCACCGTTGCAAAGCTGACTTTCTGCAGAAGAGGCACAGCTCAAGTTTTTTGCCCTGGCTCTTCGGCTGTGGGAGCAGAGGCCAACCGTTCGTGCTCTACTCCCTGGGATGCTGGGCAGCCGGGCACGGGTGCCAAAGAGGTTCCATTGTAATGGACTTTGAGTTGGGAAATCGAGGAGCGACAGCAATGCGGATGGCATCGTTGCAAAGCTGACTTTCTGCAGAAGAGGCACAGCTCAAGTTTTTTGCCCTGGCTCTTCGGCTGTGGGAGCAGAGGCCAACCGTTCGTGCTCTACTCCCTGGGATGCTGGGCAGCCCAGCACGGGTGCCAAAGAGGTTCCATTGTAATGGACTTTGAGTTGGGAAATCGAGGAGCGACAGCAATGCGGATGGCACCGTTGCAAAGCTGACTTTCTGCAGAAGAGGCACAGCTCAAGTTTTTTGCCCTGGCTCTTCGGCTGTGGGAGCAGAGGCCAACCGTTCGTACTCTACTCCCTGGGATGCTGGGCAGCCGAGCACGGGTGCCAAAGAGGTTCCATTGTAATGGACTTTGAGTTGGGAAATCGAGGAGCGACAGCAATGCGGATGGCACCGTTGCAAAGCTGACTTTCTGCAGAAGAGGCACAGCTCAAGTTTTTTGCCCTGGCTCTTCGGCTGTGGGAGCAGAGGCCAACCGTTCGTGCTCTACTCCCTGGGATGCTGGGCATCCCAGCACGGGTGCCAAAGAGGTTCCATTGTAATGGACTTTGAGTTGGGAAATCGAGGAGCGACAGCAATGCGGATGGCACCGTTGCAAAGCTGACTTTCTGCAGAAGAGGCACAGCTCAAGTTTTTTGCCCTGGCTCTTCGGCTGTGGGAGCAGAGGCCAACCGTTCGTGCTCTACTCCCTGGGATGCTGGGCAGCCCAGCACGGGTGCCAAAGAGGTTCCATTGTAATGGACTTTGAGTTGGGAAATCGAGGAGCGACAGCAATGCGGATGGCACCGTTGCAAAGCTGACTTTCTGCAGAAGAGGCACAGCTCAAGTTTTTGCCCTGGCTCTTCGGCTGTGGGAGCAGAGGCCAACCGTTCGTGCCCTACTCCCTGGGATGCTGGGCAGCCCAGCACGGGTGCCTAAGAGGTTCCATTGTAATGGACTTTGAGTTGGGAAATCGAGGAGCGACAGCAATGCGGATGGCACCGTTGCAAAGCTGACTTTCTGCAGAAGAGGCACAGCTCAAGTTTTTTGCCCTGGCTCTTCGGCTGTGGGAGCAGAGGCCAACCGTTTGTGCTCTACTCCCTGGGATGCAGGGCAGCCCGGCACGGGTGCCAAAGAGGTTCCATTGTAATGGACTTTGAGTAGGGAAATCGAGGAGCGACAGCAATGCGGATGGCACCGTTGCAAAGCTGACTTTCTGCAGAAGAGGCACAGCTCAAGTTTTTTGCCCTGGCTCTTCGGCTGTGGGAGCAGAGACCAACCGTTCGTGCTCTACTCCCTGGGATGCTGGGCAGCCGGGCACGGGTGCCAAAGAGGTTCCATTGTAATGGACTTTGAGTAGGGAAATCGAGGAGCGACAGCAATGCGGATGGCACCGTTGCAAAGCTGACTTTCTGCAGAAGAGGCACAGCTCAAGTTTTTTGCCCTGGCTCTTCGGCTGTGGGAGCAGAGGCCAACCGTTCGTGCCCTACTCCCTGGGATGCTGGGCAGCCCGGCACGGGTGCCAATGAGGATCCATTGTAATGGACTTTGAGTTGGGAAATCGAGGAGCGACAGCAATGCGGATGGCACCGTTGCAAAGCTGACTTTCTGCAGAAGAGGCACAGCTCAAGTTTTTTGCCCTGGCTCTTCGGCTGTGGGAGCAGAGGCCAACCGTTCGTGCTCTACTCCCTGGGATGCTGGGCAGCCCAGCACGGGTGCCAAAGAGGTTCCATTGTAATGGACTTTGAGTTGGGAAATCGAGGAGCGACAGCAATGCGGATGGCACCGTTGCAAAGCTGACTTTCTGCAGAAGAGGCACAGCTCAAGTTTTTTGCCCTGGCTCTTCGGCTGTGGGAGCAGAGGCCAACCGTTCGTGCTCTACTCCCTGGGATGCTGGAAACCGGGCACGGGTGCCAAAGAGGTTCCATTGTAATGGACTTTGAGTTGGGAAATAGAGGAGCGACAGCAATGCGGATGGCACCATTGCAAAGGTGACTTTCTGCAGAAGAGGCACAGCTCAAGTTTTTTGCCCTGGCTCTTCGGCTGTGGGAGCAGAGGCCAACCGTTCGTGCTCTACTCCCTGGGATGCTGGGCAGCCGGGCACGGGTGCCAAAGAGGTTCCATTCTAATGGACTTTGAGTTGGGAAATCAAGGAGCGACAGCTATGCGGATGGCACCGTTGCAAAGCTGACTTTCAGCAGTAGAGGCACAGCTCAAGTTTTTTGCCCTGGCTCTTCGGCTGTGGGAGCAGAGGCCAACCGTTCGTGCTCTACTCCCTGGGATGCTGGGCAGCCGGGCACGGGTGCCAAAGAGGTTCCATTGTAATGGACTTTGAGTTGGGAAATCGAGGAGCGACAGCAATGCGGATGGCACCGTTGCAAAGCTGACTTTCTGCAGAAGAGGCACAGCTCAAGTTTTTTGCCCTGGCTCTTTGGCTGTGGGAGCAGAGGCCAACCGTTCGTGCTCTACTCCCTGGGATGCTGGGCAGCCGGGCACGGGTGCCAAAGAGGTTCCATTGTAATGGACTTTGAGTTGGGAAATCGAGGAGCGACAGCAATGCGGATGGCACCGTTGCAAAGCTGACTTTCTGCAGGAGACGCACAGCTCAAGTTTTTTGCCCTGGCTCTTCGGCTGTGGGAGCAGAGGCCAACCGTTCGTGCTCTACTCCCTGGGATGCTGGGCAGCCCGGCACGGGTGCCAAAGAGGTTCCATTGTAATGGACTTTGAGTTGGGAAATCGAGGAGCGACAGCAATGCGGATGGCACCGTTGCAAAGCTGACTTTCTGCAGAAGAGGCAGAGCTCAAGTTTTTTGCCCTGGCTCTTCGGCTGTGGGAGCAGAGGCCAACCGTTCGTGCCCTACTCCCTGAGATGCTGGGCAGCCCGGCACGGGCGCCAAAGAGGTTCCATTGTAATGGACTTTGAGTTGGTAAATCGAGGAGCGACAGCAATGCGGATGGCACCGTTGCAAAGCCGACTTTCTGCAGAAGAGGCACAGCTCAAGTTTTTTGCCCTGGCTCTTCGGCTGTGGGAGCAGAGGCCAACCGTTCTTGCTCTACTCCCTGGGATGCTGGGCAGCCGGGCACGGGTGCCAAAGAGGTTCCATTGTAATGGACTTTGAGTTGGGATATCGAGGAGCGACAGCAATGCGGATGGCACCGTTGCAAAGCTGACTTTCTGCAGAAGAGGCACAGCTCAAGTTTTTTGCCCTGGCTCTTCGGCTGTGGGAGCAGAGGCCAACCATTCGTGCTCTACTCCCTGGGATGCTGGGCAGCCGGGCACGGGTGCCAAAGAGGTTCCATTGTAATGGACTTTGAGTTGGGAAATCGAGGAGCGACAGCAATGCGGATGGCACCGTTGCAAAGCTGACTTTCTGCAGAAGAAGCACAACTCAAGTTTTTTGCCCTGGCTCTTTGGCTGTGGGAGCAGAGGCCAACCGTTCGTGCCCTACTCCCTGGGATGCTGGGCAGCCCGGCACGGGTGCCAAAGAGGTTCCATTGTAATGGACTTTGAGTTGGGAAATCGAGGAGCGACAGCAATGCGGATGGCACCGTTGCAAAGCTGACTTTCTGCAGAAGAGGCACAGCTCCAGTTTTTTGCCCTGGCTCTTCGGCTGTGAGAGCAGAGGCCAACCGTTCGTGCTCTACTCTCTGGGATGCTGGAAACCGGGCACGGGTGCCAAAGAGGTTCCATTGTAATGGACTTTGAGTTGGGAAATCGAGGAGCGACAGCAATGCGGATGGCACCGTTGCAAAGCTGACTTTCTGCAGAAGAGGCACAGCTCAAGTTTTTTGCCCTGGCTCTTCGGCTGTGGGAGCAGAGGCCAACCGTTCGTGCTCTACTCCCTGGGATGCTGGGCAGCCGAGCACGGGTGCCAAAGAGGATCCATTGTAATGGACTTTGAGTAGGGAAATCGAGGAGCGACAGCAATGCGGATGGCACCGTTGCAAAGCTGACTTTCTGCAGAAGAGGCACAGCTCAAGTTTTTTGCCCTGGCTCTTCGGCTGTGGGAGCAGAGGCCAACCGTTCGTGCCCTACTCCCTGGGATGCTGGGCAGAAAGCACGGGTGCCAAAGAGGTTCCATTGTAATGGACTTTGAGTTGGGAAATCGAGGAGCGACAGCTATGCGGATGGCACCGTTGCAAAGCTGACTTTCTGCAGAAGAGGCACAGCTCAAGTTTTTTGCCCTGGCTCTTCGGCTGTGGGAGCAGAGGCCAACCGTTCGTGCTCTACTCCCTGGGATGCTGGGCAGCCCGGCACGGGTGCCAAAGAGGTTCCATTGTAATGGACTTTGAGTTGGGAAATCGAGGAGCGACAGCAATGCGGATGGCACCGTTGCAAAGCTGACTTTCTGCAGAAGAGGCACAGCTCAAGTTTTTTGCCCTGGCTCTTCGGCTGTGGGAGCAGAGGCCAACCGTTCGTGCTCTACTCCCTGGGATGCTGGGCAGCCCGGCACGGGTGCCAAAGAGGTTCCATTGTAATGGACTTTGAGTTGGGAAATCGAGGAGCGACAGCAATGCGGATGGCACCGTTGCAAAGCTGACTTTCTGCAGAAGAAGCACAGCTCAAGTTTTTTGCCCTGGCTCTTTGGCTGTGGAAGCAGAGGCCAACCGTTCGTGCTCTACTCCCTGGGATGCTGGGCAGCCCGGCACGGGTGCCAAAGAGGATCCATTGTAATGGACTTTGAGTAGGGAAATCGAGGAGCGACAGCAATGCGGATGGCACCGTTGCAAAGCTGACTTTCTGCAGAAGAGGCACAGCTCAAGTTTTTTGCCCTGGCTCTTCGGCTGTGGGAGCAGAGGCCAACCGTTCGTGCCCTACTCCCTGGGATGCTGGGCAGCCCGGCACGGGTGCCAAAGAGGTGCCATTGTAATGGACGTTGAGTTGGGAAATCGAGGAGCGACAGCAATGCGGATGGCACCGTTGCAAAGCTGACTTTCTACAGAAGAGGCACAGCTCAAGTTTTTTGCCCTGGCTCTTCGGCTGTGGGAGCAGAGGCCAACCGTTCGTGCTCTACTCCCTGGGATGCTGGAAACCGGGCACGGGTGCCAAAGAGGTTCCATTGTAATGGACTTTGAGTTGGGAAATCGAGGAGCGACAGCAATGCGGATGGCACCGTTGCAAAGCTGACTTTCTGCAGAAGAGGCACAGCTCAAGTTTTTTGCCCTGGCTCTTCGGCTGTGGGAGCAGAGGCCAACCGTTCGTGCTCTACTCCCTGGGATGCTGGGCAGCCCAGCACGGGTGCCTAAGAGGTTCCATTGTAATGGACTTTGAGTTGGGAAATCGAGGAGCGACAGCAATGCGGATGGCACCGTTGCAAAGCTGACTTTCTGCAGAAGAGGCACAGCTCAAGTTTTTTGCCCTGGCTCTTTGGCTGTGGGAGCAGAGGCCAACCGTTCGTGCTCTACTCCCTGGGATGCTGGGCAGCCGAGCACGGGTGCCAAAGAGGATCCATTGTAATGGACTTTGAGTAGGGAAATCGAGGAGCGACAGCAATGCGGATGGCACCGTTGCAAAGCTGACTTTCTGCAGAAGAGGCACAGCTCAAGTTTTTTGCCCTGGCTCTTCGGCTGTGGGAGCAGAGACTAACCGTTCGTGCTCTACTCCCTGGGATGCTGGGCAGCCCGGCACGGGTGCCAAAGAGGTTCCATTGTAATGGACTTTGAGTTGGGAAATCGAGGAGCGACAGCAATGCGGATGGCACCGTTGCAAAGCTGACTTTCTGCAGAAGAGGCACAGCTCAAGTTTTTTGCCCTGGCTCTTCGGCTGTGGGAGCAGAGGCCAACCGTTCGTGCCCTACTCCCTGGGATGCTGGGCAGCCCGGCACGGGTGCCAAAGAGGATCCATTGTAATGGACTTTGAGTAGGGAAATCGAGGAGCGACAGCAATGCGGATGGCACCGTTGCAAAGCTGACTTTCTGCAGAAGAGGCACAGCTCAAGTTTTTTGCCCTGGCTCTTCGGCTGTGGGAGCAGAGGCCAACCGTTCGTGCCCTACTCCCTGGGATGCTGGGCAGCCCGGCACGGGTGCCAAAGAGGTTCCATTGTAATGGACTTTGAGTTGGGAAATGGAGGAGCGACAGCAATGCGGATGGCACCGTTGCAAAGCTGACTTTCTGCAGAAGAGGCACAGCTCAAGTTTTTTGCCCTGGCTCTTCGGCTGTGGGAGCAGAGGCCAACCGTTCGTGCTCTACTCCCTGGGATGCTGGGCAGCCCAGCACGGGTGCCAAAGAGGTTCCATTGTAATGGACTTTGAGTTGGGAAATCGAGGAGCGACAGCAATGCGGATGGCACCGTTGCAAAGCTGACTTTCTGCAGAAGAGGCACAGCTCAAGTTTTTTGCCCTGGCTCTTCGGCTGTGGGAGCAGAGGACAACCGTTCGTGCCCTACTCCCTGGGATGCTGGCAGCCCGGCAAGGGTGCCAAAGAGGTTCCATTGTAATGGACTTTGAGTTGGGAAATCGAGGAGCGACAGCAATGCGGATGGCACCGTTGCAAAGCTGACTTTCTGCAGAAGAGGCACAGCTCAAGTTTTTTGCCCTGGCTCTTCGGCTGTGGGAGCAGAGGCCAACCGTTCGTGCTCTACTCCCTGGGATGCTGGGCAGCCGGGCACGGGTGCCAAAGAGGTTCCATTGTAATGGACTTTGAGTTGGGAAATCGAGGAGCGACAGCAATGCAGATGGCACCGTTGCAAAGCTGACTTTCTGCAGAAGAGGCACAGCTCAAGTTTTTTGCCCTGGCTCTTCGGCTGTGGGAGCAGAGGCCAACCGTTCGTGCTCTACTCCCTGGGATGCTGGGCAGCCGGGCACGGGTGCCAAAGAGGTTCCATTGTAATGGACTTTGAGTTGGGAAATCGAGGAGCGACAGCAATGCGGATGGCACTGTTGCAAAGCTGACTTTCTGCAGAAGAGGCAGAGCTCAAGTTTTTTGCCCTGGCTCTTCGGCTGTGGGAGCAGAGGCCAACCGTTCGTGCTCTACTCCCTGGGATGCTGGGCAGCCGAGCACGGGTGCCAAAGAGGTTCCATTGTAATGGACTTTGAGTTGGGAAATCGAGGAGCGACAGCAATGCGGATGGCACCGTTGCAAAGCTGACTTTCTGCAGAAGAGGCACAGCTCAAGTTTTTTGCCCTGGCTCTTCGGCTGTGGGAGCAGAGGCCAACCGTTCGTGCCCTACTCCCTGGGATGCTGGGCAGCCCGGCACGGGTGCCAAAGAGGTTCCATTGTAATGGACTTTGAGTTGGGAAATCGAGGAGCGACAGCAATGCGGATGGCACCGTTGCAAAGCTGACTTTCTGCAGAAGAGGCACAGCTCAAGTTTTTTGCCCTGGCTCTTTGGCTGTGGGAGCAGAGGCCAACCGTTCGTGCTCTACTCCCTGGGATGCTGGGCAGCCGAGCACGGATGCCAAAGAGGATCCATTGTAATGGACTTTGAGTAGGGAAATCGAGGAGCGACAGCAATGCGGATGGCACCGTTGCAAAGCTGACTTTCTGCAGAAGACGAACAGCTCAAGTTTTTTGCCCTGGCTCTTCGGCTGTGGGAGCAGAGGCCAACCGTTCGTGCCCTACTCCCTGGGATGCTGGGCAGCCGGGCACGGGTGCCAAAGAGGTTCCATTGTAATGGACTTTGAGTTGGGAAATCGAGGAGCGACAGCAATGCGGATGGCACCGTTGCAAAGCTGACTTTCTGCAGAAGAGGCACAGCTCAAGTTTTTTGCCCTGGCTCTTCGGCTGTGGGAGCAGAGACTAACCGTTCGTGCCCTACTCCCTGGGATGCTGGGCAGCCCAGCACTGGTGCCTAAGAGGTTCCATTGTAATGGACTTTGAGTTGGGAAATCGAGGAGCGACAGCAATGCGGATGGCACCGTTGCAAAGCTGACTTTCTGCAGAAGAGGCACAGCTCAAGTTTTTTGCCCTGGCTCTTCGGCTGTGGGAGCAGAGGCCAACCGTTCGTGCCCTACTCCCTGGGATGCTGGGCAGCCGGGCACGGGTGCCAAAGAGGTTCCATTGTAATGGACTTTGAGTTGGGAAATGGAGGAGCGACAGCAATGCGGATGGCACCGTTGCAAAGCTGACTTTCTACAGAAGAGGCACAGCTCAAGTTTTTTGCCCTGGCTCTTCGGCTGTGGGAGCAGAGGCCAACCGTTCGTGCTCTACTCCCTGGGATGCTGGGCAGCCGGGCACGGGTGCCAAAGAGGTTCCATTGTAATGGACTTTGAGTTGGGAAATCGAGGAGCGACAGCAATGCGGATGGCACCGTTGCAAAGCTGACTTTCTGCAGAAGAGGCACAGCTCAAGTTTTTTGCCCTGGCTCTTCGGCTGTGGGAGCAGAGGCCAACCGTTCGTGCCCTACTCCCTGGGATGCTGGCAGCCCGGCAAGGGTGCCAAAGAGGTTCCATTGTAATGGACTTTGAGTTGGGAAATCGAGGAGCGACAGCAATGCGGATGGCACCGTTGCAAAGCTGACTTTCTGCAGAAGAGGCACAGCTCAAGTTTTTTGCCCTGGCTCTTCGGCTGTGGGAGCAGAGGCCAACCGTTCGTGCTCTACTCCCTGGGATGCTGGGCAGCCGGGCACGGGTGCCAAAGAGGTTCCATTGTAATGGACTTTGAGTTGGGAAATCGAGGAGCGACAGCAATGCAGATGGCACCGTTGCAAAGCTGACTTTCTGCAGAAGAGGCACAGCTCAAGTTTTTTGCCCTGGCTCTTCGGCTGTGGGAGCAGAGGCCAACCGTTCGTGCTCTACTCCCTGGGATGCTGGGCAGCCGGGCACGGGTGCCAAAGAGGTTCCATTGTAATGGACTTTGAGTTGGGAAATCGAGGAGCGACAGCAATGCGGATGGCACTGTTGCAAAGCTGACTTTCTGCAGAAGAGGCAGAGCTCAAGTTTTTTGCCCTGGCTCTTCGGCTGTGGGAGCAGAGGCCAACCGTTCGTGCTCTACTCCCTGGGATGCTGGGCAGCCGAGCACGGGTGCCAAAGAGGTTCCATTGTAATGGACTTTGAGTTGGGAAATCGAGGAGCGACAGCAATGCGGATGGCACCGTTGCAAAGCTGACTTTCTGCAGAAGAGGCACAGCTCAAGTTTTTTGCCCTGGCTCTTCGGCTGTGGGAGCAGAGGCCAACCGTTCGTGCCCTACTCCCTGGGATGCTGGGCAGCCCGGCACGGGTGCCAAAGAGGTTCCATTGTAATGGACTTTGAGTTGGGAAATCGAGGAGCGACAGCAATGCGGATGGCACCGTTGCAAAGCTGACTTTCTGCAGAAGAGGCACAGCTCAAGTTTTTTGCCCTGGCTCTTTGGCTGTGGGAGCAGAGGCCAACCGTTCGTGCTCTACTCCCTGGGATGCTGGGCAGCCGAGCACGGATGCCAAAGAGGATCCATTGTAATGGACTTTGAGTAGGGAAATCGAGGAGCGACAGCAATGCGGATGGCACCGTTGCAAAGCTGACTTTCTGCAGAAGACGAACAGCTCAAGTTTTTTGCCCTGGCTCTTCGGCTGTGGGAGCAGAGGCCAACCGTTCGTGCCCTACTCCCTGGGATGCTGGGCAGCCCAGCACTGGTGCCTAAGAGGTTCCATTGTAATGGACTTTGAGTTGGGAAATCGAGGAGCGACAGCAATGCGGATGGCACCGTTGCAAAGCTGACTTTCTGCAGAAGAGGCACAGCTCAAGTTTTTTGCCCTGGCTCTTCGGCTGTGGGAGCAGAGACTAACCGTTCGTGCCCTACTCCCTGGGATGCTGGGCAGCCCAGCACTGGTGCCTAAGAGGTTCCATTGTAATGGACTTTGAGTTGGGAAATCGAGGAGCGACAGCAATGCGGATGGCACCGTTGCAAAGCTGACTTTCTGCAGAAGAGGCACAGCTCAAGTTTTTTGCCCTGGCTCTTCGGCTGTGGGAGCAGAGGCCAACCGTTCGTGCCCTACTCCCTGGGATGCTGGCAGCCCGGCAAGGGTGCCAAAGAGGTTCCATTGTAATGGACTTTGAGTTGGGAAATCGAGGAGCGACAGCAATGCGGATGGCACCGTTGCAAAGCTGACTTTCTGCAGAAGAGGCACAGCTCAAGTTTTTTGCCCTGGCTCTTCGGCTGTGGGAGCAGAGGCCAACCGTTCGTGCTCTACTCCCTGGGATGCTGGGCAGCCGAGCACGGGTGCCAAAGAGGTTCCATTGTAATGGACTTTGAGTTGGGAAATCGAGGAGCGACAGCAATGCGGATGGCACCGTTGCAAAGCTGACTTTCTGCAGAAGAGGCACAGCTCAAGTTTTTTGCCCTGGCTCTTCGGCTGTGGGAGCAGAGGCCAACCGTTCGTTCCCTACTCCCTGGGATGCTGGGCAGCCCAGCACGGGTGCCAAAGAGGTTCCATTGTAATGGACTTTGAGTTGGGAAATCGAGGAGCGACAGCAATGCGGATGGCACTGTTGCAAAGCTGACTTTCTGCAGAAGAGGCAGAGCTCAAGTTTTTTGCCCTGGCTCTTCGGCTATGGGAGCAGAGGCCAACCGTTCGTGCTCTACTCCCTGGGATGCTGGGCAGCCGAGCACGGGTGCCAAAGAGGTTCCATTGTAATGGACTTTGAGTTGGGAAATCGAGGAGCGACAGCAATGCGGATGGCACCGTTGCAAAGCTGACTTTCTGCAGAAGAGGCACAGCTCAAGTTTTTTGCCCTGGCTCTTCGGCTGTGGGAGCAGAGGCCAACCGTTCGTGCTCTACTCCCTGGGATGCTGGGCAGCCCAACACGGGTGCCAAAGAGGTTCCATTGTAATGGACTTTGAGTTGGGAAATCGAGGAGCGACAGCAATGCGGATGGCACCGTTGCAAAGCTGACTTTCAGCAGTAGAGGCAGAGCTCAAGTTTTTTGCCCTGGCTCTTCGGCTGTGGGAGCAGAGGCCAACCGTTCGTGCTCTACTCCCTGGGATGCTGGGCAGCCGGGCACGGGTGCCAAAGAGGTTCCATTGTAATGGACTTTGAGTTGGGAAATCGAGGAGCGACAGCAATGCGGATGGCACCGTTGCAAAGCTGACTTTCTGCAGAAGAGGCACAGCTCAAGTTTTTTGCCCTGGCTCTTCGGCTGTGGGAGCAGAGGCCAACCGTTCGTGCCCTACTCCCTGGGATGCTGGGCAGCCGGGCACGGGTGCCAAAGAGGTTCCATTGTAATGGACTTTGAGTTGGGAAATCGAGGAGCGACAGCAATGCGGATGGCACCGTTGCAAAGCTGACTTTCTGCAGAAGAGGCACAGCTCAAGGTTTTTGCCCTGGCTCTTCGGCTGTGGGAGCAGAGGCCAACCGTTCGTGCTCTACTCCCTGGGATGCTGGGCAGCCGGGCACGGGTGCCAAAGAGTTTCCATTGTAAATGGACTTTGAGTTGGGAAATCGAGGAGCGACAGCAATGCGGATGGCACCGTTGCAAAGCTGACTTTCTGCAGAAGAGGCACAGCTCAAGTTTTTTGCCCTGGCTCTTCGGCTGTGGGAGCAGAGGCCAACCGTTCGTGCTCTACTCCCTGGGATGCTGGCAGCCCGGCAAGGGTGCCAAAGAGGTTCCATTGTAATGGACTTTGAGTTGGGAAATCGAGGAGCGACAGCAATGCGGATGGCACCGTTGCAAAGCTGACTTTCTGCAGAAGAGGCACAGCTCAAGTTTTTTGCCCTGGCTCTTTGGCTGTGGGAGCAGAGGCCAACCGTTCGTGCTCTACTCCCTGGGATGCTGGGCAGCCGAGCACGGGTGCCAAAGAGGTTCCATTGTAATGGACTTTGAGTTGGGAAATCGAGGAGTGACAGCAATGCGGATGGCACCGTTGCAAAGCTGACTTTCTGCAGAAGAGGCACAGCTCAAGTTTTTTGCCCTGGCTCTTTGGCTGTGGGAGCAGAGGCCAAATGTTCGTGCTCTACTCCCTGGGATGCTGGGCAACCCAGCACGGGTGCCAAAGAGGTTCCATTGTAATGGACTTTGAGTTGGGAAATCGAGGAGCGACAGCAATGCGGATGGCACCGTTGCAAAGCTGACTTTCTGCAGAAGAGGCAGAGCTCAAGTTTTTTGCCCTGGCTCTTCGGCTGTGGGAGCAGAGGCCAACCGTTCGTGCCCTACTCCCTGGGATGCTGGGCAGCCCGGCACGGGTGCCAAAGAGGTTCCATTGTAATGGACTTTGAGTTGGGAAATCGAGGAGCGACAGCAATGCGGATGGCACCGTTGCAAAGCTGACTTTCTGCAGAAGAGGCACAGCTCAAGTTTTTTGCCCTGGCTCTTCGGCTGTGGGAGCAGAGGACAACCGTTCGTGCTCTACTCCCTGGGATGCTGGGCAGCCGGGCACGGGTGCCAAAGAGGTTCCATTGTAATGGACTTTGAGTTGGGAAATCGAGGAGCGACAGCAATGCGGATGGCACCGTTGCAAAGCTGACTTTCTGCAGAAGAGGCACAGCTCAAGTTTTTTGCCCTGGCTCTTCGGCTGTGGGAGCAGAGGCCAACCGTTCGTGCTCTATTCCCTGAGATGCTGGGCAGCCGAGCACGGGTGCCAAAGAGGTTCCATTGTAATGGACTTTGAGTTGGGAAATCGAGGAGCGACAGCAATGCGGATGGCACCGTTGCAAAGCTCACTTTTTGCAGAAGAGGCACAGCTCAAGTTTTTTGCCCTGGCTCTTCGGCTGTGGGAGCAGAGGCCAACCGTTCGTGCCCTACTCCCTGGGATGCTGGGCAGCCGGGCACGGGTGCCAAAGAGGTTCCATTGTAATGGACTTTGAGTTGGGAAATCGAGGAGCGACAGCAATGCGGATGGCACCGTTGCAAAGCTGACTTTCTGCAGAAGAGGCACAGCTCAAGTTTTTTGCCCTGGCTCTTCGGCTGTGGGAGCAGAGGCCAACCGTTCGTGCCCTACTCCCTGGGATGCTGGGCAGCCCGGCACGGGTGCCAAAGAGGTTCCATTGTAATTGACTTTGAGTTGGGAAATCGAGGAGCGACAGCAATGCGGATGGCACCGTTGCAAAGCTGACTTTCTGCAGAAGAGGCACAGCTCAAGTTTTTTGCCCTGGCTCTTCGGCTGTGGGAGCAGAGGCCAACCGTTCGTGCTCTACTCCCTGGGATGCTGGCAGCCCGGCACGGGTGCCAAAGAGGTTCCATTGTAATGGACTTTGAGTTGGGAAATGGAGGAGCGACAGCAATGCGGATGGCACCGTTGCAAAGCTGACTTTCTGCAGAAGAGGCACAGCTCAAGTTTTTTGCCCTGGCTCTTCGGCTGTGGGAGCAGAGGCCAACCGTTCGTGCTCTACTCCCTGGGATGCTGGGCAGCCGGGCACGGGTGCCAAAGAGGTTCCATTGTAATGGACTTTGAGTTGGGAAATCGAGGAGCGACAGCAATGCGGATGGCACCGTTGCAAAGCTGACTTTCTGCAGAAGAGGCACAGCTCAAGTTTTTTGCCCTGGCTCTTTGGCTGTGGGAGCAGAGGCCAACCGTTCGTGCTCTTCTCCCTGGGATGCTGGGCAGCCGGGCACGGGTGCCAAAGAGGTTCCATTGTAATGGACTTTGAGTTGGGAAATCGAGGAGCGACAGCAATGCGGATGGCACCGTTGCAAAGCTGACTTTCTGCAGAAGAGGCACAGCTCAAGTTTTTTGCCCTGGCTCTTCGGCTGTGGGAGCAGAGGCCAACCGTTCGTGCTCTACTCCCTGGGATGCTGGGCAGCCGGGCACGGGTGCCAAAGAGGTTCCATTGTAATGGACTTTGAGTTGGGAAATCGAGGAGCGACAGCAATGCGGATGGCACCGTTGCAAAGCTGACTTTCTGCAGAAGAGGCACAGCTCAAGTTTTTTGCCCTGGCTCTTCGGCTGTGGGAGCACAGGCCAACCGTTCGTGCTCTACTCCCTGGGATGCTGGCAGCCCGGCAAGGGTGCCAAAGAGGTTCCATTGTAATGGACTTTGAGTTGGGAAATCGAGGAGCGACAGCAATGCGGATGGCACCGTTGCAAAGCTGACTTTCTGCAGAAGAGGCACAGCTCAAGTTTTTTGCCCTGGCTCTTCGGCTGTGGGAGCAGAGGCCAACCGTTCGTGCTCTACTCCCTGGGATGCTGGGCAGCTGGGCACGGGTGCCAAAGAGGTTCCATTGTAATGGACTTTGAGTTGGGAAATCGAGGAGCGACAGCAATGCAGATGGCACCGTTGCAAAGCTGACTTTCTGCAGAAGAGGCACAGCTCAAGTTTTTTGCCCTGGCTCTTCGGCTGTGGGAGCAGAGGCCAACCGTTCGTGCCCTACTCCCTGGGATGCTGGGCTGCCCGGCACGGGTGCCAAAGAGGTTCCATTGTAATGGACTTTGAGTTGGGAAATCGAGGAGCGACAGCAATGCGGATGGCACCGTTGCAAAGCTGACTTTCTGCAGAAGAGGCACAGCTCAAGTTTTTTGCCCTGGCTCTTCGGCTGTGGGAGCAGAGGCCAACCGTTCGTGCCCTACTCCCTGGGATGCTGGGCAGCCGGGCACGGGTGCCAAAGAGGTTCCATTGTAATGGACTTTGAGTTGGGAAATCGAGGAGCGACAGCAATGCGGATGGCACCGTTGCAAAGCTGACTTTCTGCAGAAGAGGCACAGCTCAAGTTTTTTGCCCTGGCTCTTCGGCTGTGGGAGCAGAGGCCATCCGTTCGTGCTCTACTCCCTGGTTTGCTGGGCAGCCGGGAACGAGTGCCAAAGAGGTTCCATTGTAATGGACTTTGAGTTGGGAAATCGAGGAGCGACAGCAATGCGGATGGCACCGTTGCAAAGCTGACTTTCTGCAGAAGAGGCACAGCTCAAGTTTTTTGGCCTGGCTCTTCGGCTGTGGGAGCAGAGGCCAACCGTTCGTGCTCTACTCCCTGGGATGCTGGGCAGCTGGGCACGGGTGCCAAAGAGGTTCAATTGTAATGGACTTTGAGTTGGGAAATCGAGGAGCGACAGCAATGCAGATGGCACCGTTGCAAAGCTGACTTTCTGCAGAAGAGGCACAGCTCAAGTTTTTTGCCCTGGCTCTTCGGCTGTGGGAGCAGAGGCCAACCGTTCGTGCCCTACTCCCTGGGATGCTGGGCTGCCCGGCACGGGTGCCAAAGAGGTTCCATTGTAATGGACTTTGAGTTGGGAAATCGAGGAGCGACAGCAATGCGGATGGCACCGTTGCAAAGCTGACTTTCTGCAGAAGAGGCACAGCTCAAGTTTTTTGCCCTGGCTCTTCGGCTGTGGGAGCAGAGGCCAACCGTTCGTGCCCTACTCCCTGGGATGCTGGGCAGCCGGGCACGGGTGCCAAAGAGGTTCCATTGTAATGGACTTTGAGTTGGGAAATCGAGGAGCGACAGCAATGCGGATGGCACCGTTGCAAAGCTGACTTTCTGCAGAAGAGGCACAGCTCAAGTTTTTTGCCCTGGCTCTTCGGCTGTGGGAGCAGAGGCCATCCGTTCGTGCTCTACTCCCTGGTTTGCTGGGCAGCCGGGAACGAGTGCCAAAGAGGTTCCATTGTAATGGACTTTGAGTTGGGAAATCGAGGAGCGACAGCAATGCGGATGGCACCGTTGCAAAGCTGACTTTCTGCAGAAGAGGCACAGCTCAAGTTTTTTGCCCTGGCTCTTCGGCTGTGGGAGCAGAGGCCAACCGTTCGTGCTCTACTCCCTGGGATGCTGGCAGCCGAGCACGGGTGCCAAAGAGGTTCCATTGTAATGGACTTTGAGTTGGGAAATCGAGGAGCGACAGCAATGCTAATGGCACCGTTGCAAAGCTGACTTTCTGCAGAAGAGGCACAGCTCAAGTTTTTTGCCCTGGCTCTTCGGCTGTGGGAGCAGAGGCCAACCGTTCGTGCTCTACTCCCTGGGATGCTGGGCAGCCGGGCACGGGTGCCAAAGAGGTTCCATTGTAATGGACTTTGAGTTGGGAAATCGAGGAGCGACAGCGATGCGGATGGCACCGTTGCAAAGGTGACTTTCTGCAGAAGAGGCACAGCTCAAGTTTTTTGCCCTGGCTCTTCGGCTGTGGGAGCAGAGGCCAACCGTTCGTGCTCTACTTCCTGGGATGCTGGGCAGCCCAGCACCGGTGCCAAAGAGGTTCCATTGTAATGGACTTTGAGTTGGGAAATCGAGGAGCGACAGCAATGCGGATGGCACCGTTGCAAAGCTGACTTTCTGCAGAAGAGGCACAGCTCAAGTTTTTTGCCCTGGCTCTTCGGCTGTGGGAGCAGAGGCCAACCGTTCGTGCTCTACTCCCTGGGATGCTGGGCAGCCCAGCACGGGTGCCTAAGAGGTTCCATTGTAATGGACTTTGAGTTGGGAAATCGAGGAGCGACAGCAATGCGGATGGCACCGTTGCAAAGCTGACTTTCTGCAGAAGAGGCACAGCTCAAGTTTTTTGCCCTGGCTCTTCGGCTGTGGGAGCACAGGCCAACCGTTCGTGCTCTACTCCCTGGGATGCTGGCAGCCCGGCACGGGTGCCAAAGAGGTTCCATTGTAATGGACTTTGAGTTGGGAAATCGAGGAGCGACAGCAATGCGGATGGCACCGTTGCAAAGCTGACTTTCTGCAGAAGAGGCACAGCTCAAGTTTTTTGCCCTGGCTCTTCGGCTGTGGGAGCAGAGGCCAACCGTTCATGCCCTACTCCCTGGGATGCTGGGCAGCCGGGCACGGGTGCCAAAGAGGTTCCATTGTAATGGACTTTGAGTTGGGAAATCGAGGAGCGACAGCAATGCGGATGGCACCGTTGCAAAGCTGACTTTCTGCAGAAGAGGCACAGCTCAAGTTTTTTGCCCTGGCTCTTCGGCTGTGGGAGCAGAGGCCATCCGTTCGTGCTCTACTCCCTGGTTTGCTGGGCAGCCGGGAACGAGTGCCAAAGAGGTTCCATTGTAATGGACTTTGAGTTGGGAAATCGAGGAGCGACAGCAATGCGGATGGCACCGTTGCAAAGCTGACTTTCTGCAGAAGAGGCACAGCTCAAGTTTTTTGCCCTGGCTCTTCGGCTGTGGGAGCAGAGGCCAACCGTTCGTGCTCTACTCCCTGGGATGCTGCCAGCCGAGCACGGGTGCCTAAGAGGTTCCATTGTAATGGACTTTGAGTTGGGAAATCGAGGAGTGACAGCAATGCTAATGGCACCGTTGCAAAGCTGACTTTCTGCAGAAGAGGCACAGCTCAAGTTTTTTGCCCTGGCTCTTTGGCTGTGGGAGGAGAGGCCAACCGTTCGTGCCCTACTCCCTGGGATGCTGGGCAGCCGAGCACGGGTGCCAAAGAGGATCCATTGTAATGGACTTTGAGGAGGGAAATCGAGGAGCGACAGCAATGCGGATGGCACCGTTGCAAAGCTGACTTTCTGCAGAAGAGGCACAGCTCAAGTTTTTTGCCCTGGCTCTTCGGCTGTGGGAGCAGAGGCCAACCGTTCGTTCCCTAATCCCTGGGATGCTGGGCAGCCGGGCACGGGTGCCAAAGATGTTCCATTGTAATGGACTTTGAGTTGGGAAATCGAGGAGCGACAGCAATGCGGATGGCACCGTTGCAAAGCTGACTTTCTGCAGAAGAGGCACAGCTCAAGTTTTTTGCCCTGGCTCTTCGGCTGTGGGAGCAGAGGCCAACCGTTCGTGCCCTACTCCCTAGGATTCTGGGCAGCCCAGCACGGGTGCCAAAGAGGTTCCATTGTAATGGACTTTGAGTTGGGAAATCGAGGAGCGACAGCAATGCGGATGGCACCGTTCCAAAGCTGACTTTCTGCAGAAGAGGCACAGCTCAGGTTTTTTGCCCTGGCTCTTTGGCTGTGGGAGCAGAGGCCAACCGTTCGTGCTCTACACCCTGGGATGCTGGGCAGCCGAGCACGGGTGCCAAAGAGGTTCCATTGTAATGGACTTTGAGTTGGGAAATCGAGGAGCGACAGCAATGCGGATGGCACCGTTGCAAAGCTGACTTTCTGCAGAAGAGGCACAGCTCAAGTTTTTTGCCCTGGCTCTTCGGCTGTGGGAGCACAGGCCAACCGTTCGTGCTCTACTCCCTGGGATGCTGGGCAGCCCAGCACGGGTGCCAAAGAGGTTCCATTGTAATGGACTTTGAGTTGGGAAATCGAGGAGCGACAGCAATGCGGATGGCACCGTTGCAAAGCTGACTTTCTGCAGAAGAGGCACAGCTCAAGTTTTTTGCCCTGGCTCTTCGGCTGTGGGAGCAGAGGCCAACCGTTCGTGCTCTACTCCCTGGGATGGTGGAAACCGGGCACGGGTGCCAAAGAGGATCCATTGTAATGGACTTTGAGTTGGGAAATCGAGGAGCGACAGCTATGCGGATGGCACCGTTGCAAAGCTGACTTTCTGCAGAAGAGGCACAGCTCAAGTTTTTTGCCCTGGCTCTTCGGCTGTGGGAGCAGAGGCCAACCGTTCGTGCTCTACTCCCTGGGATGCTGAGCAGCCCAGCACGGGTGCCAAAGAGTTTCCATTGTAATGGACGTTGAGTTGGGAAATCGAGGAGCGACAGCAATGCGGATGGCACCGTTGCAAAGCTGACTTTCTGCAGAAGAGGCACAGCTCAAGTTTTTTGCCCTGGCTCTTCGGCAGTGGGAGCAGAGGCCAACCGTTCGTGCTCTACTCCCTGGGATGCTGGGAAGCGGGCACGGGTGCCAAAGAGGTTCCATTGTAATGGACTTTGAGTTGGGAAATCGAGGAGCGACAGCAATGCGGATGGCACCGTTGCAAAGCTGACTTTCTGCAGAAGAGGCACAGCTCAAGTTTTTTGCCCTGGCTCTTCGGCTGTGGGAGCAGAGGCCAACCGTTCGTGCCCTACTCCCTGGGATGCTGGGCAGCCGAGCACGGGTGCCAAAGAGGTTCCATTGTAATGGACTTTGAGTTGGGAAATCGAGGAGCGACAGCAATGCGGATGGCACCGTTGCAAAGCTGACTTTCTACAGAAGAGGCACAGCTCAAGTTTTTTGCCCTGGCTCTTCGGCTGTGGGAGCAGAGGACAACCGTTCGTGCTCTACTCCCTGGGATGCTGGGCAGCGGGGCACGGGTGCCAAAGAGGTTCCATTGTAATGGACTTTGAGTTGGGAAATCGAGGAGCGACAGCAATGCGGATGGCACCGTTGCAAAGCTGACTTTCTGCAGAAGAGGCACAGCTCAAGTTTTTTGCCCTGGCTCTTCGGCTGTGGGAGCAGAGGCCAACCGTTCGTGCTCTACTCCCTGGGATGCTGGAAACCGGGCACGGGTGCCAAAGAGGTTCCATTGTAATGGACTTTGAGTTGGGAAATCGAGGAGCGACAGCAATGCGGATGGCACCGTTGCAAAGCTGACTTTCTGCAGAAGAGGCACAGCTCAAGTTTTTTGCCCTGGCTCTTTGGCTGTGGGAGCAGAGGCCAACCGTTCGTGCTCTACTCCCTGGGATGCTGGGCAGCCGGGCACGGGTGCCAAAGAGGTTCCATTGTAATGGACTTTGAGTTGGGAAATCGAGGAGCGACAGCAATGCGGATGGCACCGTTGCAAAGCTGACTTTCTGCAGAAGAGGCACAGCTCAAGTTTTTTGCCCTGGCTCTTTGGCTGTGGGAGCAGAGGCCAACTGTTCGTGCTCTACTCCCTGGGATGCTGGGCAGCCGAGCACAGGTGCCAAAGAGGATCCATTGTAATGGACTTTGAGTTGGGAAATGGAGGAGCGACAGCAATGCGGATGGCACCGTTGCAAAGCTGACTTTCTACAGAAGAGGCACAGCTCAAGATTTTTGCCCTGGCTCTTCGGCTGTGGGAGCAGAGGCCAACCGTTCGTGCTCTACTCCCTGGGATGCTGGGCAGGACAGCACGGGTGCCAAAGAGGTTCCATTGTAAATGGACTTTGAGTTGGGAAATCGAGGAGCGACAGCAATGCGGATGGCACCGTTGCAAAGCTGACTTTCTGCAGAAGAGGCACAGCTCAAGTTTTTTGCCCTGGCTCTTCGGCTGTGGGAGCAGAGGCCAACCGTTCGTGCTCTACTCACTGGGATGCTGGCAGCCCGGCAAGGGTGCCAAAGAGGTTCCATTGTAATGGACTTTGAGTTGGGAAATCGAGGAGCGACAGCAATGCGGATGGCACCGTTGCAAAGCTGACTTTCTGCAGAAGAGGCACAGCTCAAGTTTTTTGCCCTGGCTCTTCGGCTGTGGGAGCAGAGGCCAACCGTTCGTGCTCTACTCCCTGGGATGCTGGGCAGCCCAGCACGGGTGCCAAAGAGGTTCCATTGTAATGGACGTTGAGTTGGGAAATCGAGGAGCGACAGCAATGCGGATGGCACCGTTGCAACGCTGACTTTCTGCAGAAGAGGCACAGCTTAAGTTTTTTGCCCTGGCTCTTCGGCTGTGGGAGCACAGGCCAACCGTTCGTGCTCTACTCCCTGGGATGCTGGGCAGCCGGGCACGGGTGCCAAAGAGGTTCCATTGTAATGGACTTTGAGTTGGGAAATCGAGGAGCGACAGCAATGCGGATGGCACCGTTGCAAAGCTGACTTTCTGCAGAAGAGGCACAGCTCAAGTTTTTTGCCCTGGCTCTTCGGCTGTGGGAGCAGAGGCCAACCGTTCGTGCTCTACTCCCTGGGATGCTGGGCAGCCCGGCAAGGGTGCCAAAGAGGTTCCATTGTAATGGACTTTGAGTTGGGAAATCGAGGAGCGACAGCAATGCGGATGGCACCGTTGCAAAGCTGACTTTCTGCAGAAGAGGCACAGCTCAAGTTTTTTGCCCTGGCTCTTCGGCTGTGGGAGCAGAGGCCAAATGTTCGTGCCCTACTCCCTGGGATGCTGGGCAGCCGGGCACGGGTGCCAAAGAGGTTCCATTGTAATGGACTTTGAGTTGGGAAATCGAGGAGCGACAGCAATGCGGATGGCACCGTTGCAAAGCTGACTTTCTGCAGAAGAGGCAGAGCTCAATTTTTTTGCCCTGGCTCTTTGGCTGTGGGAGCAGAGGCCAACCGTTCGTGCCCTACTCCCTGGGATGCTGGGCAGCCGGGCACGGGTGCCAAAGAGGTTCCATTGTAATGGACTTTGAGTTGGGAAATCGAGGAGCGACAGCAATGCGGACGGCACCGTTGCAACGCTGACTTTCTGCAGAAGAGGCACAGCTCAAGTTTTTTGCCCTGGCTCTTCGGCTGTGGGAGCAGAGGCCAACCGTTCGTGCTCTACTCCCTGGGATGCTGGGCAGAAAGCACGGGTGCCAAAGAGGTTCCATTGTAATGGACTTTGAGTTGGGAAATCGAGGAGCGACAGCTATGCGGATGGCACCGTTGCAAAGCTGACTTTCTGCAGAAGAGGCACAGCTCAAGTTTTTTGCCCTGGCTCTTTGGCTGTGGGAGGAGAGGCCAACCGTTCGTGCTCTACTCCCTGGGATGCTGGGCAGCCCAGCACGGGTGCCAAAGAGGTTCCATTGTAATGGACTTTGAGTTGGGAAATCGAGGAGCGACAGCAATGCGGATGGCACCGTTGCAAAGCTGACTTTCTGCAGAAGAGGCACAGCTCAAGTTTTTTGCCCTGGCTCTTCGGCTGTGGGAGCAGAGGCCAACCGTTCGTGCCCTACTCCCTGGGATGCTGGGCAGCCCAGCACGGGTGCCAAAGAGGTTCCATTGTAATGGACTTTGAGTTGGGAAATCGAGGAGCGACAGCGATGCGGATGGCACCGTTGCAAAGCTGACTTTCTGCAGAAGAGGCACAGCTCAAGTTTTTTGCCCTGGCTCTTCGGCTGTGGGAGCAGAGGCCAACCGTTCGTGCTCTACTCCCTGGGATGCTGAGCAGCCCAGCACGGGTGCCAAAGAGTTTCCATTGTAATGGACGTTGAGTTGGGAAATCGAGGAGCGACAGCAATGCGGATGGCACCGTTGCAAAGCTGACTTTCTGCAGAAGAGGCACAGCTCAAGTTTTTTGCCCTGGCTCTTCGGCTGTGGGAGCAGAGGCCAACCGTTCGTGCTCTACTCCCTGGGATGCTGGGCAGCGGGGCACGGGTGCCAAAGAGGTTCCATTGTAATGGACTTTGAGTTGGGAAATCGAGGAGCGACAGCAATGCGGATGGCACCGTTGCAAAGCTGACTTTCTGCAGAAGAGGCACAGCTCAAGTTTTTTGCCCTGGCTCTTCGGCTGTGGGAGCAGAGGCCAACCGTTCGTGCTCTACTCCCTGGGATGCTGGGCAGCCCAGCACGGGTGTCAAAGAGGTTCCATTGTAATGGACTTTGAGTTGGGAAATCGAGGAGCGACAGCAATGCGGATGGCACCGTTGCAAAGCTGACTTTCTGCAGAAGAGGCACAGCTCAAGTTTTTTGCCCTGGCTCTTCGGCTGTGGGAGCAGAGGCCAAATGTTCGTGCCCTACTCCCTGGGATGCTGGGCAGCCGGGCACGGGTGCCAAAGAGGTTCCATTGTAATGGACCTTGAGTTGGGAAATCGAGGAGCGACAGCAATGCGGATGGCACTGTTGCAAAGCTGACTTTCTGCAGAAGAGGCACAGTTCAATTTTTTTGCCCTGGCTCTTCGGCTGTGGGAGCAGAGTCCAACTGTTCGTGCTCTACTCCCTGGGATGCTGGGCAGGCGGGCACGGGTGCCAAAGAGGTTCCATTTTAATGGACTTTGAGTTGGGAAATCGAGGAGCGACAGCAATGCGGATGGCACCGTTGCAAAGCTGACTTTCTGCAGAAGAGGCACAGCTCCAGTTTTTTGCCCTGGCTCTTCGGCTGTGGGAGCAGAGGCCAACTGTTCGTGCTCTACTCCCTGGGATGCTGGGCAGGCGGGCACGGGTGCCAAAGAGGTTCCATTGTAATGGACTTTGAGTTGGGAAATCGAGGAGCGACAGCAATGCGGATGGCACCGTTGCAAAGCTGACTTTCTGCAGAAGAGGCACAGCTCCAGTTTTTTGCCCTGGCTCTTTGGCTGTGGGAGCAGAGGCCAACCGTTCGTGCTCTACTCCCTGGGATGCTGGGCAGCCGAGCACGGGTGCCAAAGAGGTTCCATTGTAATGGACTTTGAGTTGGGAAATCGAGGAGCGACAGCAATGCGGATGGCACCGTTGCAAAGCTGACTTTCTGCAGAAGAGGCACAGCTCAAGTTTTTTGCCCTGGCTCTTCGGCCGTGGGAGCAGAGGCCAACCGTTCGTGCTCTACTCCCTGGGATGCTGGGCAGCCGGGCACGGGTGCCAAAGGGGTTCCATTGTAATGGACTTTGAGTTGGGAAATCGAGGAGCGACAGCAATGCGGATGGCACCGTTGCAAAGCTGACTTTCTGCAGAAGAGGCACAGCTCAAGTTTTTTGCCCTGGCTCTTCGGCTGTGGGAGCAGAGGCCAACCGTTCGTGCCCTACTCCCTCGGATGCTGGGCAGCCGGGCACGGGTGCCAAAGAGGTTCCATTGTAATGGACTTTGAGTTGGGAAATCGAGGAGCGACAGCAATGCGGATGGCACCGTTGCAAAGCTGACTTTCTGCAGAAGAGGCACAGCTCAAGTTTTTTGCCCTGGCTCTTCGGCTGTGGGAGCAGAGGCCAACCGTTCGTGCTCTACTCCCTGGGATGCTGGGCAGCCCGGCAATGGTGCCAAAGAGGTTCCATTGTAATGGACTTTGAGTTGGGAAATCGAGGAGCGACAGCAATGCGGATGGCACCGTTGCAAAGCTGACTTTCTGCAGAAGAGGCACAGCTCAAGTTTTTTGCCCTGGCTCTTCGGCTGTGGGAGCAGAGGCCAACCGTTCGTGCTCTACTCCCTGGGATGGTGGAAACCGGGCACGCGTGCCAAAGAGGTTCCATTGTAATGGACTTTGAGTTGGGAAATCGAGGAGCGACAGCAATGCGGATGGCACCGTTGCAAAGCTGACTTTCTGCAGAAGAGGCACAGCTCAAGTTTTTTGCCCTGGCTCTTCGGCTGTGGGAGCAGAGGCCAACCGTTCGTGCCCTACTCCCTGGGATGCTGGGCAGCCGGGCACGGGTGCCAAAGAGGTTCCATTGTAATGGACTTTGAGTTGGGAAATCGAGGAGCGACAGCAATGCGGATGGCACCGTTGCAAAGCTGACTTTCTGCAGAAGAGGCACAGCTCAAGTTTTTTGCCCTGGCTCTTCGGCTGTGGGAGCAGAGGCCAACCGTTCGTGCTCTACTCCCTGGGATGCTGGGCAGCCCAGCACGGGTGCCAAAGAGGTTCCATTGTAATGGACTTTGAGTTGGGAAATCGAGGAGCGACAGCAATGCGGATGGCACCGTTGCAAAGCTGACTTTCTGCAGAAGAGGCACAGCTCAAGATTTTTGCCCTGGCTCTTCGGCTGTGGGAGCAGAGGCCAACCGTTCGTGCTCTACTCCCTGGGATGCTGGGCTGCCGGGCACGGGTGCCAAAGAGGTTCCATTGTAATGGACTTTGAGTTGGGAAATCGAGGAGCGACAGCAATGCGGATGGCACCGTTGCAAAGCTGACTTTCTGCAGAAGAGGCACAGCTCAAGTTTTTTGCCCTGGCTCTTCGGCTGTGGGAGCAGAGGCCAACCGTTCGTGCCCTACTCCCTGGGATGCTGGGCAGCCCGGCACGGGTGCCAAAGAGGTTCCATTGTAATGGACTTTGAGTTGGGAAATCGAGGAGCGACAGCAATGCGGATGGCACCGTTGCAAAGCTGACTTTCTACAGAAGAGGCACAGCTCAAGTTTTTTGCCCTGGCTCTTCGGCTGTGGGAGCAGAGGACAACCGTTCGTGCTCTACTCCCTGGGATGCTGGGCAGCCCAGCACGGGTGCCAAAGAGGTTCCATTGTAATGGACTTTGAGTTGGGAAATGGAGGAGCGTCAGCAATGCGGATGGCACCGTTGCAAAGCTGACTTTCTGCAGAAGAGGCACAGCTCAAGTTTTTTGCCCTGGCTCTTTGGCTGTTGGAGCAGAGGCCAACCGTTCATGCTCTATTCCCTGGGATGCTGGGCAGCCCAGCACGGGTGCCAAAGAGGTTCCATTGTAATGGACTTTGAGTTGGGAAATCGAGGAGCGACAGCAATGCGGATGGCACCGTTGCAAAGCTGACTTTCTGCAGAAGAGGCACAGCTCAAGTTTTTTGCCCTGGCTCTTTGGCTGTGGGAGCAGAGGCCAACCGTTCGTGCTCTACTCCCTGGGATGCTGGGCAGCCGGGCACGGGTGCCAAAGAGGTTCCATTGTAATGGACTTTGAGTTGGGAAATCGAGGAGCGACAGCAATGCGGATGGCACCGTTGCAAAGCTGACTTTCTGCAGAAGAGGCACAGCTCAAGTTTTTTGCCCTGGCTCTTCGGCTGTGGGAGCAGAGGCCAAATGTTCGTGCCCTACTCCCTGGGATGCTGGGCAGCCGGGCACGGGTGCCAAAGAGGTTCCATTGTAATGGACCTTGAGTTGGGAAATCGAGGAGCGACAGCAATGCGGATGGCACTGTTGCAAAGCTGACTTTCTGCAGAAGAGGCACAGTTCAATTTTTTTGCCCTGGCTCTTCGGCTGTGGGAGCAGAGTCCAACTGTTCGTGCTCTACTCCCTGGGATGCTGGGCAGGCGGGCACGGGTGCCAAAGAGGTTCCATTTTAATGGACTTTGAGTTGGGAAATCGAGGAGCGACAGCAATGCGGATGGCACCGTTGCAAAGCTGACTTTCTGCAGAAGAGGCACAGCTCCAGTTTTTTGCCCTGGCTCTTCGGCTGTGGGAGCAGAGTCCAACTGTTCGTGCTCTACTCCCTGGGATGCTGGGCAGGCGGGCACGGGTGCCAAAGAGGTTCCATTTTAATGGACTTTGAGTTGGGAAATCGAGGAGCGACAGCAATGCGGATGGCACCGTTGCAAAGCTGACTTTCTGCAGAAGAGGCACAGCTCCAGTTTTTTGCCCTGGCTCTTTGGCTGTGGGAGCAGAGGCCAACCGTTCGTGCTCTACTCCCTGGGATGCTGGGCAGCCGAGCACGGGTGCCAAAGAGGTTCCATTGTAATGGACTTTGAGTTGGGAAATCGAGGAGCGACAGCAATGCGGATGGCACCGTTGCAAAGCTGACTTTCTGCAGAAGAGGCACAGCTCAAGTTTTTTGCCCTGGCTCTTCGGCCGTGGGAGCAGAGGCCAACCGTTCGTGCTCTACTCCCTGGGATGCTGGGCAGCCGGGCACGGGTGCCAAAGGGGTTCCATTGTAATGGACTTTGAGTTGGGAAATCGAGGAGCGACAGCAATGCGGATGGCACCGTTGCAAAGCTGACTTTCTGCAGAAGAGGCAGAGCTCAAGTTTTTTGCCCTGGCTCTTCGGCTGTGGGAGCAGAGGCCAACCGTTCGTGCTCTACTCCCTGGGATGCTGGAAACCGGGCACGGGTGCCAAAGAGGTTCCATTGTAATGGACTTTGAGTTGGGAAATCGAGGAGCGACAGCAATGCGGATGGCACCGTTGCAAAGCTGACTTTCTGCAGAAGAGGCACAGCTCAAGTTTTTTGCCCTGGCTCTTCGGCTGTGGGAGCAGAGGCCAACCGTTCGTGCTCTACTCCCTGGGATGCTGGGCAGCCCGGCAAGGGTGCCAAAGAGGTTCCATTGTAATGGACTTTGAGTTGGGAAATCGAGGAGCGACAGCAATGCGGATGGCACCGTTGCAAAGCTGACTTTCTGCAGAAGAGGCACAGCTCAAGTTTTTTGCCCTGGCTCTTCGGCTGTGGGAGCAGAGGCCAACCGTTCGTGCTCTACTCCCTGGGATGCTGGAAACCGGGCACGGGTGCCAAAGAGGTTCCATTGTAATGGACTTTGAGTTGGGAAATCGAGGAGCGACAGCTATGCGGATGGCACCGTTGCAAAGCTGACTTTCTGCAGAAGAGGCACAGCTCAAGTTTTTTGCCCTGGCTCTTCGGCTGTGGGAGCAGAGGCCAAATGTTCGTGCCCTACTCCCTGGGATGCTGGGCAGCCGGGCACGGGTGCCAAAGAGGTTCCATTGTAATGGACCTTGAGTTGGGAAATCGAGGAGCGACAGCAATGCGGATGGCACTGTTGCAAAGCTGACTTTCTGCAGAAGAGGCACAGTTCAATTTTTTTGCCCTGGCTCTTCGGCTGTGGGAACAGAGTCCAACTGTTCGTGCTCTACTCCCTGGGATGCTGGGCAGGCGGGCACGGGTGCCAAAGAGGTTCCATTGTAATGGACTTTGAGTTGGGAAATCGAGGAGCGACAGCAATGCGGATGGCACCGTTGCAAAGCTGACTTTCTGCAGAAGAGGCACAGCTCCAGTTTTTTGCCCTGGCTCTTCGGCTGTGGGAGCAGAGTCCAACTGTTCGTGCTCTACTCCCTGGGATGCTGGGCAGGCGGGCACGGGTGCCAAAGAGGTTCCATTTTAATGGACTTTGAGTTGGGAAATCGAGGAGCGACAGCAATGCGGATGGCACCGTTGCAAAGCTGACTTTCTGCAGAAGAGGCACAGCTCCAGTTTTTTGCCCTGGCTCTTTGGCTGTGGGAGCAGAGGCCAACCGTTCGTGCTCTACTCCCTGGGATGCTGGGCAGCCGAGCACGGGTGCCAAAGAGGATCCATTGTAATGGACTTTGAGTTGGGAAATCGAGGAGCGACAGCAATGCGGATGGCACCGTTGCAAAGCTGACTTTCTGCAGAAGAGGCACAGCTCAAGTTTTTTGCCCTGGCTCTTCGGCTGTGGGAGCAGAGGCCAACCGTTCGTGCTCTACTCCCTGGGATGCTGGGCAGCCCGGCAAGGGTGCCAAAGAGGTTCCATTTTAATGGACTTTGAGTTGGGAAATCGAGGAGCGACAGCAATGCGGATGGCACCGTTGCAAAGCTGACTTTCTGCAGAAGAGGCACAGCTCAAGTTTTTTGCCCTGGCTCTTTGGCTGTGGGAGCAGAGGCCATCCGTTCGTGCTCTACTCCCTGGGATGCTGGGCAGCCCAGCACGGGTGCCAAAGAGGATCCATTGTAATGGACTTTGAGTAGGGAAATCGAGGAGCGACAGCAATGCGGATGGCACCGTTGCAAAGCTGACTTTCTGCAGAAGAGGCACAGCTCAAGTTTTTTGCCCTGGCTCTTCGGCTGTGGGAGCAGAGGCCAACCGTTCGTGCCCTACTCCCTGGGATGCTGGGCAGCCGGGCACGGGTGCCAAAGAGGTTCCATTGTAATGGACTTTGAGTTGGGAAATCGAGGAGCGACAGCAATGCGGATGGCACCGTTGCAAAGCTGACTTTCTGCAGAAGAGGCACAGCTCAAGTTTTTTGCCCTGGCTCTTCGGCTGTGGGAGCAGAGGCCAACCGTTCGTGCTCTACTCCCTGGGATGCTGGGCAGCCCAGCACGGGTGCCAAAGAGGTTCCATTGTAATGGACTTTGAGTTGGGAAATCGAGGAGCGACAGCAATGCGGATGGCACCGTTGCAAAGCTGACTTTCTGCAGAAGAGGCACAGCTCAAGATTTTTGCCCTGGCTCTTCGGCTGTGGGAGCAGAGGCCAACCGTTCGTGCTCTACTCCCTGGGATGCTGGGCTGCCGGGCACGGGTGCCAAAGAGGTTCCATTGTAATGGACTTTGAGTTGGGAAATCGAGGAGCGACAGCAATGCGGATGGCACCGTTGCAAAGCTGACTTTCTGCAGAAGAGGCACAGCTCAAGTTTTTTGCCCTGGCTCTTCGGCTGTGGGAGCAGAGGCCAACCGTTCGTGCCCTACTCCCTGGGATGCTGGGCAGCCCGGCACGGGTGCCAAAGAGGTTCCATTGTAATGGACTTTGAGTTGGGAAATCGAGGAGCGACAGCAATGCGGATGGCACCGTTGCAAAGCTGACTTTCTACAGAAGAGGCACAGCTCAAGTTTTTTGCCCTGGCTCTTCGGCTGTGGGAGCAGAGGACAACCGTTCGTGCTCTACTCCCTGGGATGCTGGGCAGCCCAGCACGGGTGCCAAAGAGGTTCCATTGTAATGGACTTTGAGTTGGGAAATCGAGGAGCGACAGCAATGCGGATGGCACCGTTGCAAAGCTGACTTTCTGCAGAAGAGGCACAGCTCAAGTTTTTTGCCCTGGCTCTTTGGCTGTGGGAGCAGAGGCCAACCGTTCATGCTCTATTCCCTGGGATGCTGGGCAGCCCAGCACGGGTGCCAAAGAGGTTCCATTGTAATGGACTTTGAGTTGGGAAATCGAGGAGCGACAGCAATGCGGATGGCACCGTTGCAAAGCTGACTTTCTGCAGAAGAGGCACAGCTCAAGTTTTTTGCCCTGGCTCTTTGGCTGTGGGAGCAGAGGCCAACCGTTCGTGCTCTACTCCCTGGGATGCTGGGCAGCCGGGCACGGGTGCCAAAGAGGTTCCATTGTAATGGACTTTGAGTTGGGAAATCGAGGAGCGACAGCAATGCGGATGGCACCGTTGCAAAGCTGACTTTCTGCAGAAGAGGCACAGCTCAAGTTTTTTGCCCTGGCTCTTCGGCTGTGGGAGCAGAGGCCAAATGTTCGTGCCCTACTCCCTGGGATGCTGGGCAGCCGGGCACGGGTGCCAAAGAGGTTCCATTGTAATGGACCTTGAGTTGGGAAATCGAGGAGCGACAGCAATGCGGATGGCACTGTTGCAAAGCTGACTTTCTGCAGAAGAGGCACAGTTCAATTTTTTTGCCCTGGCTCTTCGGCTGTGGGAGCAGAGTCCAACTGTTCGTGCTCTACTCCCTGGGATGCTGGGCAGGCGGGCACGGGTGCCAAAGAGGTTCCATTTTAATGGACTTTGAGTTGGGAAATCGAGGAGCGACAGCAATGCGGATGGCACCGTTGCAAAGCTGACTTTCTGCAGAAGAGGCACAGCTCCAGTTTTTTGCCCTGGCTCTTCGGCTGTGGGAGCAGAGTCCAACTGTTCGTGCTCTACTCCCTGGGATGCTGGGCAGGCGGGCACGGGTGCCAAAGAGGTTCCATTTTAATGGACTTTGAGTTGGGAAATCGAGGAGCGACAGCAATGCGGATGGCACCGTTGCAAAGCTGACTTTCTGCAGAAGAGGCACAGCTCCAGTTTTTTGCCCTGGCTCTTTGGCTGTGGGAGCAGAGGCCAACCGTTCGTGCTCTACTCCCTGGGATGCTGGGCAGCCGAGCACGGGTGCCAAAGAGGTTCCATTGTAATGGACTTTGAGTTGGGAAATCGAGGAGCGACAGCAATGCGGATGGCACCGTTGCAAAGCTGACTTTCTGCAGAAGAGGCACAGCTCAAGTTTTTTGCCCTGGCTCTTCGGCTGTGGGAGCAGAGGCCAACCGTTCGTGCTCTACTCCCTGGGATGCTGGGCAGCCGGGCACGGGTGCCAAAGGGGTTCCATTGTAATGGACTTTGAGTTGGGAAATCGAGGAGCGACAGCAATGCGGATGGCACCGTTGCAAAGCTGACTTTCTGCAGAAGAGGCAGAGCTCAAGTTTTTTGCCCTGGCTCTTCGGCTGTGGGAGCAGAGGCCAACCGTTCGTGCTCTACTCTCTGGGATGCTGGAAACCGGGCACGGGTGCCAAAGAGGTTCCATTGTAATGGACTTTGAGTTGGGAAATCGAGGAGCGACAGCAATGCGGATGGCACCGTTGCAAAGCTGACTTTCTGCAGAAGAGGCACAGCTCAAGTTTTTTGCCCTGGCTCTTCGGCTGTGGGAGCAGAGGCCAACCGTTCGTGCTCTACTCCCTGGGATGCTGGGCAGCCCGGCAAGGGTGCCAAAGAGGTTCCATTGTAATGGACTTTGAGTTGGGAAATCGAGGAGCGACAGCAATGCGGATGGCACCGTTGCAAAGCTGACTTTCTGCAGAAGAGGCACAGCTCAAGTTTTTTGCCCTGGCTCTTCGGCTGTGGGAGCAGAGGCCAACCGTTCGTGCTCTACTCCCTGGGATGCTGGAAACCGGGCACGGGTGCCAAAGAGGTTCCATTGTAATGGACTTTGAGTTGGGAAATCGAGGAGCGACAGCAATGCGGATGGCACCGTTGCAAAGCTGACTTTCTGCAGAAGAGGCACAGCTCAAGTTTTTTGCCCTGGCTCTTTGGCTGTGGGAGCAGAGGCCAACCGTTCGTGCTCTACTCCCTGGGATGCTGGGCAGCCGGGCACGGGTGCCAAAGAGGTTCCATTGTAATGGACTTTGAGTTGGGAAATCGAGGAGCGACAGCAATGCGGATGGCACCGTTGCAAAGCTGACTTTCTGCAGAAGAGGCACAGCTCAAGTTTTTTGCCCTGGCTCTTCGGCTGTGGGAGCAGAGGCCAAATGTTCGTGCCCTACTCCCTGGGATGCTGGGCAGCCGGGCACGGGTGCCAAAGAGGTTCCATTGTAATGGACCTTGAGTTGGGAAATCGAGGAGCGACAGCAATGCGGATGGCACTGTTGCAAAGCTGACTTTCTGCAGAAGAGGCACAGTTCAATTTTTTTGCCCTGGCTCTTCGGCTGTGGGAGCAGAGTCCAACTGTTCGTGCTCTACTCCCTGGGATGCTGGGCAGGCGGGCACGGGTGCCAAAGAGGTTCCATTTTAATGGACTTTGAGTTGGGAAATCGAGGAGCGACAGCAATGCGGATGGCACCGTTGCAAAGCTGACTTTCTGCAGAAGAGGCACAGCTCCAGTTTTTTGCCCTGGCTCTTCGGCTGTGGGAGCAGAGTCCAACTGTTCGTGCTCTACTCCCTGGGATGCTGGGCAGGCGGGCACGGGTGCCAAAGAGGTTCCATTTTAATGGACTTTGAGTTGGGAAATCGAGGAGCGACAGCAATGCGGATGGCACCGTTGCAAAGCTGACTTTCTGCAGAAGAGGCACAGCTCCAGTTTTTTGCCCTGGCTCTTTGGCTGTGGGAGCAGAGGCCAACCGTTCGTGCTCTACTCCCTGGGATGCTGGGCAGCCGAGCACGGGTGCCAAAGAGGTTCCATTGTAATGGACTTTGAGTTGGGAAATCGAGGAGCGACAGCAATGCGGATGGCACCGTTGCAAAGCTGACTTTCTGCAGAAGAGGCACAGCTCAAGTTTTTTGCCCTGGCTCTTCGGCTGTGGGAGCAGAGGCCAACCGTTCGTGCTCTACTCCCTGGGATGCTGGGCAGCCGGGCACGGGTGCCAAAGGGGTTCCATTGTAATGGACTTTGAGTTGGGAAATCGAGGAGCGACAGCAATGCGGATGGCACCGTTGCAAAGCTGACTTTCTGCAGAAGAGGCAGAGCTCAAGTTTTTTGCCCTGGCTCTTCGGCTGTGGGAGCAGAGGCCAACCGTTCGTGCTCTACTCTCTGGGATGCTGGAAACCGGGCACGGGTGCCAAAGAGGTTCCATTGTAATGGACTTTGAGTTGGGAAATCGAGGAGCGACAGCAATGCGGATGGCACCGTTGCAAAGCTGACTTTCTGCAGAAGAGGCACAGCTCAAGTTTTTTGCCCTGGCTCTTCGGCTGTGGGAGCAGAGGCCAACCGTTCGTGCTCTACTCCCTGGGATGCTGGGCAGCCCGGCAAGGGTGCCAAAGAGGTTCCATTGTAATGGACTTTGAGTTGGGAAATCGAGGAGCGACAGCAATGCGGATGGCACCGTTGCAAAGCTGACTTTCTGCAGAAGAGGCACAGCTCAAGTTTTTTGCCCTGGCTCTTCGGCTGTGGGAGCAGAGGCCAACCGTTCGTGCTCTACTCCCTGGGATGCTGGAAACCGGGCACGGGTGCCAAAGAGGTTCCATTGTAATGGACTTTGAGTTGGGAAATCGAGGAGCGACAGCAATGCGGATGGCACCGTTGCAAAGCTGACTTTCTGCAGAAGAGGCACAGCTCAAGTTTTTTGCCCTGGCTCTTCGGCTGTGGGAGCAGAGGCCAAATGTTCGTGCCCTACTCCCTGGGATGCTGGGCAGCCGGGCACGGGTGCCAAAGAGGTTCCATTGTAATGGACCTTGAGTTGGGAAATCGAGGAGCGACAGCAATGCGGATGGCACTGTTGCAAAGCTGACTTTCTGCAGAAGAGGCACAGTTCAATTTTTTTGCCCTGGCTCTTCGGCTGTGGGAGCAGAGTCCAACTGTTCGTGCTCTACTCCCTGGGATGCTGGGCAGGCGGGCACGGGTGCCAAAGAGGTTCCATTTTAATGGACTTTGAGTTGGGAAATCGAGGAGCGACAGCAATGCGGATGGCACCGTTGCAAAGCTGACTTTCTGCAGAAGAGGCACAGCTCCAGTTTTTTGCCCTGGCTCTTCGGCTGTGGGAGCAGAGTCCAACTGTTCGTGCTCTACTCCCTGGGATGCTGGGCAGGCGGGCACGGGTGCCAAAGAGGTTCCATTTTAATGGACTTTGAGTTGGGAAATCGAGGAGCGACAGCAATGCGGATGGCACCGTTGCAAAGCTGACTTTCTGCAGAAGAGGCACAGCTCCAGTTTTTTGCCCTGGCTCTTTGGCTGTGGGAGCAGAGGCCAACCGTTCGTGCTCTACTCCCTGGGATGCTGGGCAGCCGAGCACGGGTGCCAAAGAGGATCCATTGTAATGGACTTTGAGTTGGGAAATCGAGGAGCGACAGCAATGCGGATGGCACCGTTGCAAAGCTGACTTTCTGCAGAAGAGGCACAGCTCAAGTTTTTTGCCCTGGCTCTTCGGCCGTGGGAGCAGAGGCCAACCGTTCGTGCTCTACTCCCTGGGATGCTGGGCAGCCGGGCACGGGTGCCAAAGGGGTTCCATTGTAATGGACTTTGAGTTGGGAAATCGAGGAGCGACAGCAATGCGGATGGCACCGTTGCAAAGCTGACTTTCTGCAGAAGAGGCAGAGCTCAAGTTTTTTGCCCTGGCTCTTCGGCTGTGGGAGCAGAGGCCAACCGTTCGTGCCCTACTCCCTCGGATGCTGGGCAGCCGGGCACGGGTGCCAAAGAGGTTCCATTGTAATGGACTTTGAGTTGGGAAATCGAGGAGCGACAGCAATGCGGATGGCACCGTTGCAAAGCTGACTTTCTGCAGAAGAGGCACAGCTCAAGTTTTTTGCCCTGGCTCTTCGGCTGTGGGAGCAGATGCCAACCGTTCGTGCTCTACTCCCTGGGATGCTGGGCAGCCCGGCAAGGGTGCCAAAGAGGTTCCATTGTAATGGACTTTGAGTTGGGAAATCGAGGAGCGACAGCAATGCGGATGGCACCGTTGCAAAGCTGACTTTCTGCAGAAGAGGCACAGCTCAAGTTTTTTGCCCTGGCTCTTCGGCTGTGGGAGCAGAGGCCAACCGTTCGTGCTCTACTCCCTGGGATGCTGGAAACCGGGCACGGGTGCCAAAGAGGTTCCATTGTAATGGACTTTGAGTTGGGAAATCGAGGAGCGACAGCTATGCGGATGGCACCGTTGCAAAGCTGACTTTCTGCAGAAGAGGCACAGCTCAAGTTTTTTGCCCTGGCTCTTCGGCTGTGGGAGCAGAGTCCAACTGTTCGTGCTCTACTCCCTGGGATGCTGGGCAGCCGAGCACGGGTGCCAAAGAGGATCCATTGTAATGGACTTTGAGTTGGGAAATGGAGGAGCGACAGCAATGCGGATGGCACCGTTGCAAAGCTGACTTTCTACAGAAGAGGCACAGCTCAAGATTTTTGCCCTGGCTCTTCGGCTGTGGGAGCAGAGGCCAACCGTTCGTGCTCTACTCCCTGGGATGCTGGGCAGGACAGCACGGGTGCCAAAGAGGTTCCATTGTAAATGGACTTTGAGTTGGGAAATCGAGGAGCGACAGCAATGCGGATGGCACCGTTGCAAAGCTGACTTTCTGCAGAAGAGGCACAGCTCAAGTTTTTTGCCCTGGCTCTTCGGCTGTGGGAGCAGAGGCCAACCGTTCGTGCTCTACTCACTGGGATGCTGGCAGCCCGGCAAGGGTGCCAAAGAGGTTCCATTGTAATGGACTTTGAGTTGGGAAATCGAGGAGCGACAGCAATGCGGATGGCACCGTTGCAAAGCTGACTTTCTGCAGAAGAGGCACAGCTCAAGTTTTTTGCCCTGGCTCTTCGGCTGTGGGAGCAGAGGCCAACCGTTCGTGCTCTACTCCCTGGGATGCTGGGCAGCCCAGCACGGGTGCCAAAGAGGTTCCATTGTAATGGACGTTGAGTTGGGAAATCGAGGAGCGACAGCAATGCGGATGGCACCGTTGCAAAGCTGACTTTCTGCAGAAGAGGCACAGCTCAAGTTTTTTGCCCTGGCTCTTCGGCTGTGGGAGCAGAGGCCAACCGTTCGTGCTCTACTCCCTGGGATGGTGGAAACCGGGCACGGGTGCCAAAGAGGTTCCATTGTAATGGACTTTGAGTTGGGAAATCGAGGAGCGACAGCAATGCGGATGGCACCGTTGCAAAGCTGACTTTCTGCAGAAGAGGCACAGCTCAAGTTTTTTGCCCTGGCTCTTTGGCTGTGGGAGCAGAGGCCATCCGTTCGTGCTCTACTCCCTGGGATGCTGGGCAGCCCAGCACGGGTGCCAAAGAGGATCCATTGTAATGGACTTTGAGTAGGGAAATCGAGGAGCGACAGCAATGCGGATGGCACCGTTGCAAAGCTGACTTTCTGCAGAAGAGGCACAGCTCAAGTTTTTTGCCCTGGCTCTTCGGCTGTGGGAGCAGAGGCCAACCGTTCGTGCCCTACTCCCTGGGATGCTGGGCAGCCGGGCACGGGTGCCAAAGAGGTTCCATTGTAATGGACTTTGAGTTGGGAAATCGAGGAGCGACAGCAATGCGGATGGCACCGTTGCAAAGCTGACTTTCTGCAGAAGAGGCACAGCTCAAGTTTTTTGCCCTGGCTCATCGGCTGTGGGAGCAGAGGCCAACCGTTCGTGCCCTACTCCCTGGGATGCTGGGCAGCCGGGCACGGGTGCCAAAGAGTTTCCATTGTAATGGACTTTGAGTTGGGAAATCGAGGAGCGACAGCAATGCGGATGGCACCGTTGCAAAGCTGACTTTCTGCAGAAGAAGCACAGCTCAAGTTTTTTGCCCTGGCTCTTTGGCTGTGGGAGCAGAGGCCAACCGTTCATGCTCTACTCCCTGGGATGCTGGGCAGCCGAGCACGGGTGCCAAAGAGGATCCATTGTAATGGACTTTGAGTTGGGAAATCGAGGAGCGACAGCAATGCGGATGGCACCGTTGCAAAGCTGACTTTCTACAGAAGAGGCACAGCTCAAGTTTTTTGCCCTGGCTCTTCGGCTGTGGGAGCAGAGGCCAACCGTTGGTGCTCTACTCCCTGGGATGCTGGGCAGCCCAGCACGGGTGCCAAAGAGGTTCCATTGTAATGGACTTTGAGTTGGGAAATCGAGGAGCGACAGCAATGCGGATGGCACCGTTGCAAAGCTGACTTTCTGCAGAAGAGGCACAGCTCAAGATTTTTGCCCTGGCTCTTCGGCTGTGGGAGCAGAGGCCAACCGTTCGTGCTCTACTCCCTGGGATGCTGGGCTGCCGGGCACGGGTGCCAAAGAGGTTCCATTGTAATGGACTTTGAGTTGGGAAATCGAGGAGCGACAGCAATGCGGATGGCACCGTTGCAAAGCTGACTTTCTGCAGAAGAGGCACAGCTCAAGTTTTTTGCCCTGGCTCTTCGGCTGTGGGAGCAGAGGCCAACCGTTCGTGCCCTACTCCCTGGGATGCTGGGCAGCCCGGCACGGGTGCCAAAGAGGTTCCATTGTAATGGACTTTGAGTTGGGAAATCGAGGAGCGACAGCAATGCGGATGGCACCGTTGCAAAGCTGACTTTCTACAGAAGAGGCACAGCTCAAGTTTTTTGCCCTGGCTCTTCGGTTGTGGGAGCAGAGGCCAACCGTTCGTGCTCTACTCCCTGGGATGCTGGGCAGCCGGGCACGGGTGCCAAAGGGGTTCCATTGTAATGGACTTTGAGTTGGGAAATCGAGGAGCGACAGCAATGCGGATGGCACCGTTGCAAAGCTGACTTTCTGCAGAAGAGGCAGAGCTCAAGTTTTTTGCCCTGGCTCTTCGGCTGTGGGAGCAGAGGCCAACCGTTCGTGCTCTACTCTCTGGGATGCTGGAAACCGGGCACGGGTGCCAAAGAGGTTCCATTGTAATGGACTTTGAGTTGGGAAATCGAGGAGCGACAGCAATGCGGATGGCACCGTTGCAAAGCTGACTTTCTGCAGAAGAGGCACAGCTCAAGTTTTTTGCCCTGGCTCTTCGGCTGTGGGAGCAGAGGCCAACCGTTCGTGCTCTACTCCCTGGGATGCTGGGCAGCCCGGCAAGGGTGCCAAAGAGGTTCCATTGTAATGGACTTTGAGTTGGGAAATCGAGGAGCGACAGCAATGCGGATGGCACCGTTGCAAAGCTGACTTTCTGCAGAAGAGGCACAGCTCAAGTTTTTTGCCCTGGCTCTTCGGCTGTGGGAGCAGAGGCCAACCGTTCGTGCTCTACTCCCTGGGATGCTGGAAACCGGGCACGGGTGCCAAAGAGGTTCCATTGTAATGGACTTTGAGTTGGGAAATCGAGGAGCGACAGCTATGCGGATGGCACCGTTGCAAAGCTGACTTTCTGCAGAAGAGGCACAGCTCAAGTTTTTTGCCCTGGCTCTTCGGCTGTGGGAGCAGAGGCCAAATGTTCGTGCCCTACTCCCTGGGATGCTGGGCAGCCGGGCACGGGTGCCAAAGAGGTTCCATTGTAATGGACCTTGAGTTGGGAAATCGAGGAGCGACAGCAATGCGGATGGCACTGTTGCAAAGCTGACTTTCTGCAGAAGAGGCACAGTTCAATTTTTTTGCCCTGGCTCTTCGGCTGTGGGAGCAGAGTCCAACTGTTCGTGCTCTACTCCCTGGGATGCTGGGCAGGCGGGCACGGGTGCCAAAGAGGTTCCATTTTAATGGACTTTGAGTAGGGAAATCGAGGAGCGACAGCAATGCGGATGGCACCGTTGCAAAGCTGACTTTCTGCAGAAGAGGCACAGCTCCAGTTTTTTGCCCTGGCTCTTTGGCTGTGGGAGCAGAGGCCAACCGTTCGTGCTCTCCTCCCTGGGATGCTGGGCAGCCGAGCACGGGTGCCAAAGAGGATCCATTGTAATGGACTTTGAGTTGGGAAATCGAGGAGCGACAGCAATGCGGATGGCACCGTTGCAAAGCTGACTTTCTGCAGAAGAGGCACAGCTCAAGTTTTTTGCCCTGGCTCTTCGGCCGTGGGAGCAGAGGCCAACCGTTCGTGCTCTACTCCCTGGGATGCTGGGCAGCCGGGCACGGGTGCCAAAGGGGTTCCATTGTAATGGACTTTGAGTTGGGAAATCGAGGAGCGACAGCAATGCGGATGGCACCGTTGCAAAGCTGACTTTCTGCAGAAGAGGCAGAGCTCAAGTTTTTTGCCCTGGCTCTTCGGCTGTGGGAGCAGAGGCCAACCGTTCGTGCCCTACTCCCTCGGATGCTGGGCAGCCGGGCACGGGTGCCAAAGAGGTTCCATTGTAATGGACTTTGAGTTGGGAAATCGAGGAGCGACAGCAATGCGGATGGCACCGTTGCAAAGCTGACTTTCTGCAGAAGAGGCACAGCTCAAGTTTTTTGCCCTGGCTCTTCGGCTGTGGGAGCAGAGGCCAACCGTTCGTGCTCTACTCCCTGGGATGCTGGGCAGCCCGGCAAGGGTGCCAAAGAGGTTCCATTGTAATGGACTTTGAGTTGGGAAATCGAGGAGCGACAGCAATGCGGATGGCACCGTTGCAAAGCTGACTTTCTGCAGAAGAGGCACAGCTCAAGTTTTTTGCCCTGGCTCTTCGGCTGTGGGAGCAGAGGCCAACCGTTCGTGCTCTACTCCCTGGGATGCTGGAAACCGGGCACGGGTGCCAAAGAGGTTCCATTGTAATGGACTTTGAGTTGGGAAATCGAGGAGCGACAGCTATGCGGATGGCACCGTTGCAAAGCTGACTTTCTGCAGAAGAGGCACAGCTCAAGTTTTTTGCCCTGGCTCTTCGGCTGTGGGAGCAGAGGCCAACTGTTCGTGCTCTACTCCCTGGGATGCTGGGCAGCCGAGCACGGGTGCCAAAGAGGATCCATTGTAATGGACTTTGAGTTGGGAAATGGAGGAGCGACAGCAATGCGGATGGCACCGTTGCAAAGCTGACTTTCTGCAGAAGAGGCACAGCTCAAGATTTTTGCCCTGGCTCTTCGGCTGTGGGAGCAGAGGCCAACCGTTCGTGCTCTACTCACTGGGATGCTGGCAGCCCGGCAAGGGTGCCAAAGAGGTTCCATTGTAATGGACTTTGAGTTGGGAAATCGAGGAGCGACAGCAATGCGGATGGCACCGTTGCAAAGCTGACTTTCTGCAGAAGAGGCACAGCTCAAGTTTTTTGCCCTGGCTCTTCGGCTGTGGGAGCAGAGGCCAACCGTTCGTGCTCTACTCCCTGGGATGCTGGCAGCCCGGCAAGGGTGCCAAAGAGGTTCCATTGTAATGGACGTTGAGTTGGGAAATCGAGGAGCGACAGCAATGCGGATGGCACCGTTGCAAAGCTGACTTTCTGCAGAAGAGGCACAGCTCAAGTTTTTTGCCCTGGCTCTTCGGCTGTGGGAGCAGAGGCCAACCGTTCGTGCTCTACTCCATGGGATGGTGGAAACCGGGCACGGGTGCCAAAGAGGTTCCATTGTAATGGACTTTGAGTTGGGAAATCGAGGAGCGACAGCAATGCGGATGGCACCGTTGCAAAGCTGACTTTCTGCAGAAGAGGCACAGCTCAAGTTTTTTGCCCTGGCTCTTTGGCTGTGGGAGCAGAGGCCATCCGTTCGTGCTCTACTCCCTGGGATGCTGGGCAGCCCAGCACGGGTGCCAAAGAGGATCCATTGTAATGGACTTTGAGTAGGGAAATCGAGGAGCGACAGCAATGCGGATGGCACCGTTGCAAAGCTGACTTTCTGCAGAAGAGGCACAGCTCAAGTTTTTTGCCCTGGCTCTTCGGCTGTGGGAGCAGAGGCCAACCGTTCGTGCCCTACTCCCTGGGATGCTGGGCAGCCGGGCACGGGTGCCAAAGAGGTTCCATTGTAATGGACTTTGAGTTGGGAAATCGAGGAGCGACAGCAATGCGGATGGCACCGTTGCAAAGCTGACTTTCTGCAGAAGAGGCACAGCTCAAGTTTTTTGCCCTGGCTCTTCGGCTGTGGGAGCAGAGGCCAACCGTTCGTGCCCTACTCCCTGGGATGCTGGGCAGCCGGGCACGGGTGCCAAAGAGTTTCCATTGTAATGGACTTTGAGTTGGGAAATCGAGGAGCGACAGCAATGCGGATGGCACCGTTGCAAAGCTGACTTTCTGCAGAAGAAGCACAGCTCAAGTTTTTTGCCCTGGCTCTTTGGCTGTGGGAGCAGAGGCCAACCGTTCATGCTCTACTCCCTGGGATGCTGGGCAGCCGAGCACGGGTGCCAAAGAGGATCCATTGTAATGGACTTTGAGTTGGGAAATCGAGGAGCGACAGCAATGCGGATGGCACCGTTGCAAAGCTGACTTTCTACAGAAGAGGCACAGCTCAAGTTTTTTGCCCTGGCTCTTCGGCTGTGGGAGCAGAGGCCAACCGTTGGTGCTCTACTCCCTGGGATGCTGGGCTGCCGGGCACGGGTGCCAAAGAGGTTCCATTGTAATGGACTTTGAGTTGGGAAATCGAGGAGCGACAGCAATGCGGATGGCACCGTTGCAAAGCTGACTTTCTGCAGAAGAGGCACAGCTCAAGTTTTTTGCCCTGGCTCTTTGGCTGTGGGAGCAGAGGCCAACCGTTCATGCTCTATTCCCTGGGATGCTGGGCAGCCCAGCACGGGTGCCAAAGAGGTTCCATTGTAATGGACTTTGAGTTGGGAAATGGAGGAGCGACAGCAATGCGGATGGCACCGTTGCAAAGCTGACTTTCTGCAGAAGAGGCACAGCTCCATTTTTTTGCCCTGGCTCTTTGGCTGTGGGAGCAGAGGCCAACCGTTCGTGCTCTACTCCCTGGGATGCTGGGCAGCCGGGCACGGGTGCCAAAGAGGTTCCATTGTAATGGACTTTGAGTTGGGAAATCGAGGAGCGACAGCAATGCGGATGGCACCGTTGCAAAGCTGACTTTCTGCAGAAGAGGCACAGCTCAAGTTTTTTGCCCTGGCTCTTCGGCTGTGGGAGCAGAGGCCAACCGTTCGTGCTCTACTCCCTGGGATGCTGGAAACCGGGCACGGGTGCCAAAGAGGTTCCATTGTAATGGACTTTGAGTTGGGAAATCGAGGAGCGACAGCAATGCGGATGGCACCATTGCAAAGCTGACTTTCTGCAGAAGAGGCACAGCTCAAGTTTTTTGCCCTGGCTCTTCGGCTGTGGGAGCAGAGGCCAACCGTTCGTGCTCTACTCCCTGGGATGCTGGGCAGCCCAGCACGGGTGCCAAAGAGGTTCCATTGTAATGGACGTTGAGTTGGGAAATCGAGGAGCGACAGCAATGCGGATGGCACCGTTGCAAAGCTGACTTTCTGCAGAAGAGGCACAGCTCAAGTTTTTTGCCCTGGCTCTTCGGCTGTGGGAGCAGAGGCCAACCGTTCGTGCTCTACTCCCTGGGATGGTGGAAACCGGGCACGGGTGCCAAAGAGGTTCCATTGTAATGGACTTTGAGTTGGGAAATCGAGGAGCGACAGCAATGCGGATGGCACCGTTGCAAAGCTGACTTTCTGCAGAAGAGGCACAGCTCAAGTTTTTTGCCCTGGCTCTTTGGCTGTGGGAGCAGAGGCCATCCGTTCGTGCTCTACTCCCTGGGATGCTGGGCAGCCCAGCACGGGTGCCAAAGAGGATCCATTGTAATGGACTTTGAGTAGGGAAATCGAGGAGCGACAGCAATGCGGATGGCACCGTTGCAAAGCTGACTTTCTGCAGAAGAGGCACAGCTCAAGTTTTTTGCCCTGGCTCTTCGGCTGTGGGAGCAGAGGCCAACCGTTCGTGCCCTACTCCCTGGGATGCTGGGCAGCCGGGCACGGGTGCCAAAGAGGTTCCATTGTAATGGACTTTGAGTTGGGAAATCGAGGAGCGACAGCAATGCGGATGGCACCGTTGCAAAGCTGACTTTCTGCAGAAGAGGCACAACTCAAGTTTTTTGCCCTGGCTCTTCGGCTGTGGGAGCAGAGGCCAACCGTTCGTGCCCTACTCCCTGGGATGCTGGGCAGCCGGGCACGGGTGCCAAAGAGTTTCCATTGTAATGGACTTTGAGTTGGGAAATCGAGGAGCGACAGCAATGCGGATGGCACCGTTGCAAAGCTGACTTTCTGCAGAAGAAGCACAGCTCAAGTTTTTTGCCCTGGCTCTTTGGCTGTGGGAGCAGAGGCCAACCGTTCATGCTCTACTCCCTGGGATGCTGGGCAGCCGAGCACGGGTGCCAAAGAGGATCCATTGTAATGGACTTTGAGTTGGGAAATCGAGGAGCGACAGCAATGCGGATGGCACCGTTGCAAAGCTGACTTTCTACAGAAGAGGCACAGCTCAAGTTTTTTGCCCTGGCTCTTCGGCTGTGGGAGCAGAGGCCAACCGTTGGTGCTCTACTCCCTGGGATGCTGGGCTGCCGGGCACGGGTGCCAAAGAGGTTCCATTGTAATGGACTTTGAGTTGGGAAATCGAGGAGCGACAGCAATGCGGATGGCACCGTTGCAAAGCTGACTTTCTGCAGAAGAGGCACAGCTCAAGTTTTTTGCCCTGGCTCTTTGGCTGTGGGAGCAGAGGCCAACCGTTCATGCTCTATTCCCTGGGATGCTGGGCAGCCCAGCACGGGTGCCAAAGAGGTTCCATTGTAATGGACTTTGAGTTGGGAAATGGAGGAGCGACAGCAATGCGGATGGCACCGTTGCAAAGCTGACTTTCTGCAGAAGAGGCACAGCTCCATTTTTTTGCCCTGGCTCTTTGGCTGTGGGAGCAGAGGCCAACCGTTCGTGCTCTACTCCCTGGGATGCTGGGCAGCCGGGCACGGGTGCCAAAGAGGTTCCATTGTAATGGACTTTGAGTTGGGAAATCGAGGAGCGACAGCAATGCGGATGGCACCGTTGCAAAGCTGACTTTCTGCAGAAGAGGCACAGCTCAAGTTTTTTGCCCTGGCTCTTCGGCTGTGGGAGCAGAGGCCAACCGTTCGTGCTCTACTCCCTGGGATGCTGGAAACCGGGCACGGGTGCCAAAGAGGTTCCATTGTAATGGACTTTGAGTTGGGAAATCGAGGAGCGACAGCAATGCGGATGGCACCATTGCAAAGCTGACTTTCTGCAGAAGAGGCACAGCTCAAGTTTTTTGCCCTGGCTCTTCGGCTGTGGGAGCAGAGGCCAACCGTTCGTGCTCTACTCCCTGGGATGCTGGGCAGCCCAGCACGGGTGCCAAAGAGGTTCCATTGTAATGGACGTTGAGTTGGGAAATCGAGGAGCGACAGCAATGCGGATGGCACCGTTGCAAAGCTGACTTTCTGCAGAAGAGGCACAGCTCAAGTTTTTTGCCCTGGCTCTTCGGCTGTGGGAGCAGAGGCCAACCGTTCGTGCTCTACTCCCTGGGATGGTGGAAACCGGGCACGGGTGCCAAAGAGGTTCCATTGTAATGGACTTTGAGTTGGGAAATCGAGGAGCGACAGCAATGCGGATGGCACCGTTGCAAAGCTGACTTTCTGCAGAAGAGGCACAGCTCAAGTTTTTTGCCCTGGCTCTTTGGCTGTGGGAGCAGAGGCCATCCGTTCGTGCTCTACTCCCTGGGATGCTGGGCAGCCCAGCACGGGTGCCAAAGAGGATCCATTGTAATGGACTTTGAGTAGGGAAATCGAGGAGCGACAGCAATGCGGATGGCACCGTTGCAAAGCTGACTTTCTGCAGAAGAGGCACAGCTCAAGTTTTTTGCCCTGGCTCTTCGGCTGTGGGAGCAGAGGCCAACCGTTCGTGCCCTACTCCCTGGGATGCTGGGCAGCCGGGCACGGGTGCCAAAGAGGTTCCATTGTAATGGACTTTGAGTTGGGAAATCGAGGAGCGACAGCAATGCGGATGGCACCGTTGCAAAGCTGACTTTCTGCAGAAGAGGCACAGCTCAAGTTTTTTGCCCTGGCTCTTCGGCTGTGGGAGCAGAGGCCAACCGTTCGTGCTCTACTCCCTGGGATGCTGGGCAGCCCAGAACGGGTGCCAAAGAGGTTCCATTGTAATGGACTTTGAGTTGGGAAATCGAGGAGCGACAGCAATGCGGATGGCACCGTTGCAAAGCTGACTTTCTGCAGAAGAGGCACAGCTCAAGATTTTTGCCCTGGCTCTTTGGCTGTGGGAGCAGAGGCCAACCGTTCGTGCTCTACTCCCTGGGATGCTGGGCTGCCGGGCACGGGTGCCAAAGAGGTTCCATTGTAATGGACTTTGAGTTGGGAAATCGAGGAGCGACAGCAATGCGGATGGCACCGTTGCAAAGCTGACTTTCTGCAGAAGAGGCACAGCTCAAGTTTTTTGCCCTGGCTCTTCGGCTGTGGGAGCAGAGGCCAACCGTTCGTGCCCTACTCCCTGGGATGCTGGGCAGCCCGGCACGGGTGCCAAAGAGGTTCCATTGTAATGGACTTTGAGTTGGGAAATCGAGGAGCGACAGCAATGCGGATGGCACCGTTGCAAAGCTGACTTTCTACAGAAGAGGCACAGCTCAAGTTTTTTGCCCTGGCTCTTCGGCTGTGGGAGCAGAGGACAACCGTTCGTGCTCTACTCCTTGGGATGCTGGGCAGCCCAGCACGGGTGCCAAAGAGGTTCCATTGTAATGGACTTTGAGTTGGGAAATGGAGGAGCGACAGCAATGCGGATGGCACCGTTGCAAAGCTGACTTTCTGCAGAAGAGGCACAGCTCAAGTTTTTTGCCCTGGCTCTTTGGCTGTGGGAGCAGAGGCCAACCGTTCAATGCTCTATTCCCTGGGATGCTGGGCAGCCCGGCACGGGTGCCAAAGAGGTTCCATTGTAATGGACTTTGAGTTGGGAAATGGAGGAGCGACAGCAATGCGGATGGCACCGTTGCAAAGCTGACTTTCTGCAGAAGAGGCACAGCTCAAGTTTTTTGCCCTGGCTCTTTGGCTGTGGGAGCAGAGGCCAACCGTTCGTGCTCTACTCCCTGGGATGCTGGGCAGCCGGGCACGGGTGCCAAAGAGGTTCCATTGTAATGGACTTTGAGTTGGGAAATCGAGGAGCGACAGCAATGCGGATGGCACCGTTGCAAAGCTGACTTTCTGCAGAAGAGGCACAGCTCAAGTTTTTTGCCCTGGCTCTTCGGCTGTGGGAGCAGAGGCCAACCGTTCGTGCTCTACTCCCTGGGATGCTGGAAACCGGGCACGGGTGCCAAAGAGGTTCCATTGTAATGGACTTTGAGTTGGGAAATCGAGGAGCGACAGCAATGCGGATGGCACCATTGCAAAGCTGACTTTCTGCAGAAGAGGCACAGCTCAAGTTTTTTGCCCTGGCTCTTCGGCTGTGGGAGCAGAGGCCAACCGTTCGTGCTCTACTCCCTGGGATGCTGGGCTGCCGGGCACGGGTGCCAAAGAGGTTCCATTGTAATGGACTTTGAGTTGGGAAATCGAGGAGCGACAGCTATGCGGATGGCACCGTTGCAAAGCTGACTTTCTGCAGAAGAGGCACAGCTCAAGTTTTTTGCCCTGGCTCTTCGGCTGTGGGAGCAGAGGCCAACCGTTCGTGCTCTACTCCCTGGGATGCTGGGCTGCCGGGCACGGGTGCCAAAGAGGTTCCATTGTAATGGACTTTGAGTTGGGAAATCGAGGAGCGACAGCAATGCGGATGGCACCGTTGCAAAGCTGACTTTCTGCAGAAGAGGCACAGCTCAAGTTTTTTGCCCTGGGTCTTCGGCTGTGGGAGCAGAGGCCAACCGTTCGTGCTCTACTCCCTGGGATGCTGGGCAGCCGAGCACCGGTGCCAAACAGGTTCCATTGTAATGGACTTTGAGTTGGGAAATCGAGGAGCGACAGCAATGCGGATGGCACCGTTGCAAAGCTGACTTTCTGCAGAAGAGGCACAGCTCAAGTTTTTTGCCCTGGCTCTTCGGCTGTGGGAGCACAGGCCAACCGTTCGTGCTCTACTCCCTGGGATGCTGGCAGCCCGGCAAGGGTGCCAAAGAGGTTCCATTGTAATGGACTTTGAGTTGGGAAATCGAGGAGCGACAGCATTGCGGATGGCACCGTTGCAAAGCTGACTTTCTGCAGAAGAGGCACAGCTCAAGTTTTTTGCCCTGGCTCTTCGGCTATGGGAGCAGAGGCCAACCGTTCGTGCTCTACTCCCTGGGATGCTGGGCAGCCGAGCACGGGTGCCAAAGAGGTTCCATTGTAATGGACTTTGAGTTGGGATATCGAGGAGCGACAGCAATGCGGATGGCACCGTTGCAAAGCTGACTTTCTGCAGAAGAGGCACAGCTCAAGTTTTTTGCCCTGGCTCTTCGGCTGTGGGAGCAGAGGCCAACCGTTCGTGCTCTACTCCCTGGGATGCTGGGAAGCCCGGCACGGGTGCCAAAGAGGTTCCATTGTAATGGACTTTGAGTAGGGAAATCGAGGAGCGACAGCAATGCGGATGGCACCGTTGCAAAGCTGACTTTCTGCAGAAGAGGCACAGCTCAAGTTTTTTGCCCTGGCTCTTCGGCTGTGGGAGCAGAGACCAACCGTTCGTGCTCTACTCCCTGGGATGCTGGGCAGCCGGGCACGGGTGCCAAAGAGGTTCCATTGTAATGGACTTTGAGTAGGGAAATCGAGGAGCGACAGCAATGCGGATGGCACCGTTGCAAAGCTGACTTTCTGCAGAAGAGGCACAGCTCAAGTTTTTTGCCCTGGCTCTTTGGCTGTGGGAGCAGAGGCCAACCGTTCGTGCCCTACTCCCTGGGATGCTGGGCAGCCCGGCACGGGTGCCAATGAGGATCCATTGTAATGGACTTTGAGTTGGGAAATGGAGGAGCGACAGCAATGCGGATGGCACCGTTGCAAAGCTGACTTTCTGCAGAAGAGGCACAGCTCAAGTTTTTTGCCCTGGCTCTTTGGCTGTGGGAGCAGAGGCCATCCGTTCGTGCTCTACTCCCTGGGATGCTGGGCAGCCCAGCACGGGTGCCAAAGAGGATCCATTGTAATGGACTTTGAGTAGGGAAATCGAGGAGCGACAGCAATGCGGATGGCACCGTTGCAAAGCTGACTTTCTGCAGAAGAGGCACAGCTCAAGTTTTTTGCCCTGGCTCTTCGGCTGTGGGAGCAGAGGCCAACCGTTCGTGCCCTACTCCCTGGGATGCTGGGCAGCCGGGCACGGGTGCCAAAGAGGTTCCATTGTAATGGACTTTGAGTTGGGAAATCGAGGAGCGACAGCAATGCGGATGGCACCGTTGCAAAGCTGACTTTCTGCAGAAGAGGCACAGCTCAAGTTTTTTGCCCTGGCTCTTCGGCTGTGGGAGCAGAGGCCAACCGTTCGTGCTCTACTCCCTGGGATGCTGGGCAGCCCAGCACGGGTGCCAAAGAGGTTCCATTGTAATGGACTTTGAGTTGGGAAATCGAGGAGCGACAGCAATGCGGATGGCACCGTTGCAAAGCTGACTTTCTGCAGAAGAGGCACAGCTCAAGATTTTTGCCCTGGCTCTTCGGCTGTGGGAGCAGAGGCCAACCGTTCGTGCTCTACTCCCTGGGATGCTGGGCTGCCGGGCACGGGTGCCAAAGAGGTTCCATTGTAATGGACTTTGAGTTGGGAAATCGAGGAGCGACAGCAATGCGGATGGCACCGTTGCAAAGCTGACTTTCTGCAGAAGAGGCACAGCTCAAGTTTTTTGCCCTGGCTCTTCGGCTGTGGGAGCACAGGCCAACCGTTCGTGCCCTACTCCCTGGGATGCTGGGCAGCCCGGCACGGGTGCCAAAGAGGTTCCATTGTAATGGACTTTGAGTTGGGAAATGGAGGAGCGACAGCAATGCGGATGGCACCGTTGCAAAGCTGACTTTCTACAGAAGAGGCACAGCTCAAGTTTTTTGCCCTGGCTCTTCGGCTGTGGGAGCAGAGGACAACCGTTCGTGCTCTACTCCCTGGGATGCTGGGCAGCCCAGCACGGGTGCCAAAGAGGTTCCATTGTAATGGACTTTGAGTTGGGAAATGGAGGAGCGACAGCAATGCGGATGGCACCGTTGCAAAGCTGACTTTCTGCAGAAGAGGCACAGCTCAAGTTTTTTGCCCTGGCTCTTTGGCTGTGGGAGCAGAGGCCAACCGTTCATGCTCTATTCCCTGGGATGCTGGGCAGCCCAGCACGGGTGCCAAAGAGGTTCCATTGTAATGGACTTTGAGTTGGGAAATGGAGGAGCGACAGCAATGCGGATGGCACCGTTGCAAAGCTGACTTTCTGCAGAAGAGGCACAGCTCAAGTTTTTTGCCCTGGCTCTTCGGCTGTGGGAGCAGAGGCCAACCGTTCGTGCTCTACTCCCTGGGATGCTGGAAACCGGGCACGGGTGCCAAAGAGGTTCCATTGTAATGGACTTTGAGTTGGGAAATCGAGGAGCGACAGCAATGCGGATGGCACCATTGCAAAGCTGACTTTCTGCAGAAGAGGCACAGCTCAAGTTTTTTGCCCTGGCTCTTCGGCTGTGGGAGCAGAGGCCAACCGTTCGTGCTCTACTCCCTGGGATGCTGGGCTGCCGGGCACGGGTGCCAAAGAGGTTCCATTGTAATGGACTTTGAGTTGGGAAATCGAGGAGCGACAGCTATGCGGATGGCACCGTTGCAAAGCTGACTTTCAGCAGTAGAGGCACAGCTCAAGTTTTTTGCCCTGGCTCTTCGGCTGTGGGAGCAGAGGCCAACCGTTCGTGCTCTACTCCCTGGGATGCTGGGCTGCCGGGCACGGGTGCCAAAGAGGTTCCATTGTAATGGACTTTGAGTTGGGAAATCGAGGAGCGACAGCTATGCGGATGGCACCGTTGCAAAGCTGACTTTCTGCAGAAGAGGCACAGCTCAAGTTTTTTGCCCTGGGTCTTCGGCTGTGGGAGCAGAGGCCAACCGTTCGTGCTCTACTCCCTGGGATGCTGGGCAGCCGAGCACCGGTGCCAAAGAGGTTCCATTGTAATGGACTTTGAGTTGGGAAATCGAGGAACGACAGCAATGCGGATGGCACCGTTGCAAAGCTGACTTTCTGCAGAAGAGGCACAGCTCAAGTTTTTTGCCCTGGCTCTTCGGCTGTGGGAGCACAGGCCAACCGTTCGTGCTCTGCTCCCTGGGATGCTGGCAGCCCGGCAAGGGTGCCAAAGAGGTTCCATTGTAATGGACTTTGAGTTGGGAAATCGAGGAGCGACAGCATTGCGGATGGCACCGTTGCAAAGCTGACTTTCTGCAGAAGAGGCACAGCTCAAGTTTTTTGCCCTGGCTCTTCGGCTATGGGAGCAGAGGCCAACCGTTCGTGCTCTACTCCCTGGGATGCTGGGCAGCCGAGCACGGGTGCCAAAGAGGTTCCATTGTAATGGACTTTGAGTTGGGATATCGAGGAGCGACAGCAATGCGGATGGCACCATTGCAAAGCTGACTTTCTGCAGAAGAGGCACAGCTCAAGTTTTTTGCCCTGGCTCTTCGGCTGTGGGAGCAGAGGCCAACCGTTCGTGCTCTACTCCCTGGGATGCTGGGAAGCCCGGCACGGGTGCCAAAGAGGTTCCATTGTAATGGACTTTGAGTAGGGAAATCGAGGAGCGACAGCAATGCGGATGGCACCGTTGCAAAGCTGACTTTCTGCAGAAGAGGCACAGCTCAAGTTTTTTGCCCTGGCTCTTCGGCTGTGGGAGCAGAGACCAACCGTTCGTGCTCTACTCCCTGGGATGCTGGGCTGCCGGGCACGGGTGCCAAAGAGGTTCCATTGTAATGGACTTTGAGTAGGGAAATCGAGGAGCGACAGCAATGCGGATGGCACCGTTGCAAAGCTGACTTTCTGCAGAAGAGGCACAGCTCAAGTTTTTTGCCCTGGCTCTTCGGCTGTGGGAGCAGAGGCCAACCGTTCGTGCCCTACTCCCTGGGATGCTGGGCAGCCCGGCACGGGTGCCAATGAGGATCCATTGTAATGGACTTTGAGTTGGGAAATGGAGGAGCGACAGCAATGCGGATGGCACCGTTGCAAAGCTGACTTTCTGCAGAAGAGGCACAGCTCAAGTTTTTTGCCCTGGCTCTTCGGCTGTGGGAGCAGAGGCCAACCGTTCGTGCTCTACTCCCTGGGATGCTGGGCAGCCCAGCACGGGTGCCAAAGAGGTTCCATTGTAATGGACTTTGAGTTGGGAAATCGAGGAGCGACAGCAATGCGGATGGCACCGTTGCAAAGCTGACTTTCTGCAGAAGAGGCACAGCTCAAGTTTTTTGCCCTGGCTCTTCGGCTGTGGGAGCAGAGGCCAACCGTTCGTGCTCTACTCCCTGGGATGCTGGGCAGCCCAGCACGGGCGCCAAAGAGGTTCCATTGTAATGGACTTTGAGTTGGGATATCGAGGAGCGACAGCAATGCGGATGGCACCGTTGCAAAGCTGACTTTCTGCAGAAGAGGCACAGCTCAAGTTTTTTGCCCTGGCTCTTCGGCTGTGGGAGCAGAGGCCAAACATTCGTGCTCTACTCCCTGGGATGCTGGGCAGCCGGGCACGGGTGCCAAAGAGGTTCCATTGTAATGGACTTTGAGTTGGGAAATCGAGGAGCGACAGCAATGCGGATGGCACCGTTGCAAAGCTGACTTTCTGCAGAAGAGGCACAACTCAAGTTTTTTGCCCTGGCTCTTTGGCTGTGGGAGCAGAGGCCAACCGTTCGTGCCCTACTCCCTGGGATGCTGGGCAGCCCGGCACGGGTGCCAAAGAGGTTCCATTGTAATGGACTTTGAGTTGGGAAATCGAGGAGCGACAGCAATGCGGATGGCACCGTTGCAAAGCTGACTTTCTGCAGAAGAGGCACAGCTCCAGTTTTTTGCCCTGGCTCTTCGGCTGTGAGAGCAGAGGCCAACCGTTCGTGCTCTACTCTCTGGGATGCTGGAAACCGGGCACGGGTGCCAAAGAGGTTCCATTGTAATGGACTTTGAGTTGGGAAATCGAGGAGCGACAGCAATGCGGATGGCACCGTTGCAAAGCTGACTTTCTGCAGAAGAGGCACAGCTCAAGTTTTTTGCCCTGGCTCTTCGGCTGTGGGAGCAGAGGCCAACCGTTCGTGCTCTACTCCCTGGGATGCTGGGCAGCCGAGCACGGGTGCCAAAGAGGATCCATTGTAATGGACTTTGAGTAGGGAAATCGAGGAGCGACAGCAATGCGGATGGCACCGTTGCAAAGCTGACTTTCTGCAGAAGAGGCAGAGCTCAAGTTTTTTGCCCTGGCTCTTCGGCTGTGGGAGCAGAGGCCAACCGTTCGTGCTCTACTCCCTGGGATGCTGGGCAGCCCGGCACGGGTGCCAAAGAGGTTCCATTGTAATGGACTTTGAGTTGGGAAATCGAGGAGCGACAGCAATGCGGATGGCACCGTTGCAAAGCTGACTTTCTGCAGAAGAAGCACAGCTCAAGTTTTTTGCCCTGGCTCTTTGGCTGTGGGAGCAGAGGCCAACCGTTCGTGCTCTACTCCCTGGGATGCTGGGCAGCCCGGCACGGGTGCCAAAGAGGTTCCATTGTAATGGACTTTGAGTTGGGAAATCGAGGAGCGACAGCAATGCGGATGGCACCGTTGCAAAGCTGACTTTCTACAGAAGAGGCACAGCTCAAGTTTTTTGCCCTGGCTCTTCGGCTGTGGGAGCACAGGCCAACCGTTCGTGCTCTACTCCCTGGGATGCTGGAAACCGGGCACGGGTGCCAAAGAGGTTCCATTGTAATGGACTTTGAGTTGGGAAATCGAGGAGCGACAGCAATGCGGATGGCACCGTTGCAAAGCTGACTTTCTGCAGAAGAGGCACAGCTCAAGTTTTTTGCCCTGGCTCTTCGGCTGTGGGAGCAGAGGCCAACCGTTCGTGCTCTACTCCCTGGGATGCTGGGCAGCCCAGCACGGGTGCCAAAGAGGTTCCATTGTAATGGACTTTGAGTTGGGAAATCGAGGAGCGACAGCAATGCGGATGGCACCGTTGCAAAGCTGACTTTCTGCAGAAGAGGCACAGCTCAAGATTTTTGCCCTGGCTCTTCGGCTGTGGGAGCAGAGGCCAACCGTTCGTGCTCTACTCCCTGGGATGCTGGGCTGCCGGGCACGGGTGCCAAAGAGGTTCCATTGTAATGGACTTTGAGTTGGGAAATCGAGGAGCGACAGCAATGCGGATGGCACCGTTGCAAAGCTGACTTTCTGCAGAAGAGGCAGAGCTCAAGTTTTTTGCCCTGGCTCTTCGGCTGTGGGAGCAGAGGCCAACCGTTCGTGCCCTACTCCCTGGGATGCTGGGCAGCCCGGCACGGGTGCCAAAGAGGTTCCATTGTAATGGACTTTGAGTTGGGAAATCGAGGAGCGACAGCAATGCGGATGGCACCGTTGCAAAGCTGACTTTCTACAGAAGAGGCACAGCTCAAGTTTTTTGCCCTGGCTCTTCGGCTGTGGGAGCAGAGGACAACCGTTCGTGCTCTACTCCCTGGGATGCTGGGCAGCCCAGCACGGGTGCCAAAGAGGTTCCATTGTAATGGACTTTGAGTTGGGAAATGGAGGAGCGACAGCAATGCGGATGGCACCGTTGCAAAGCTGACTTTCTGCAGAAGAGGCACAGCTCAAGTTTTTTGCCCTGGCTCTTTGGCTGTGGGAGCAGAGGCCAACCGTTCATGCTCTATTCCCTGGGATGCTGGGCAGCCCAGCACGGGTGCCAAAGAGGTTCCATTGTAATGGACTTTGAGTTGGGAAATGGAGGAGCGACAGCAATGCGGATGGCACCGTTGCAAAGCTGACTTTCTGCAGAAGAGGCACAGCTCAAGTTTTTTGCCCTGGCTCTTCGGCTGTGGGAACAGAGGCCAACCGTTCGTGCTCTACTCCCTGGGATGCTGGAAACCGGGCACGGGTGCCAAAGAGGTTCCATTGTAATGGACTTTGAGTTGGGAAATCGAGGAGCGACAGCAATGCGGATGGCACCATTGCAAAGCTGACTTTCTGCAGAAGAGGCACAGCTCAAGTTTTTTGCCCTGGCTCTTCGGCTGTGGGAGCAGAGGCCAACCGTTCGTGCTCTACTCCCTGGGATGCTGGGCTGCCGGGCACTGGTGCCAAAGAGGTTCCATTGTAATGGACTTTGAGTTGGGAAATCGAGGAGCGACAGCTATGCGGATGGCACCGTTGCAAAGCTGACTTTCAGCAGTAGAGGCACAGCTCAAGTTTTTTGCCCTGGCTCTTCGGCTGTGGGAGCAGAGGCCAACCGTTCGTGCTCTACTCCCTGGGATGCTGGGCTGCCGGGCACGGGTGCCAAAGAGGTTCCATTGTAATGGACTTTGAGTTGGGAAATCGAGGAGCGACAGCTATGCGGATGGCACCGTTGCAAAGCTGACTTTCTGCAGAAGAGGCACAGCTCAAGTTTTTTGCCCTGGCTCTTCGGCTGTGGGAGCAGAGGCCAACCGTTCGTACTCTACTCCCTGGGATGCTGGGCAGCCGAGCATCGGTGCCAAAGAGGTTCCATTGTAATGGACTTTGAGTTGGGAAATCGAGGAGCGACAGCAATGCGGATGGCACCGTTGCAAAGCTGACTTTCTGCAGAAGAGGCACAGCTCAAGTTTTTTGCCCTGGCTCTTCGGCTGTGGGAGCACAGGCCAACCGTTCGTGCTCTACTCCCTGGGATGCTGGCAGCCCGGCAAGGGTGCCAAAGAGGTTCCATTGTAATGGACTTTGAGTTGGGAAATCGAGGAGCGACAGCATTGCGGATGGCACCGTTGCAAAGCTGACTTTCTGCAGAAGAGGCACAGCTCAAGTTTTTTGCCCTGGCTCTTCGGCTATGGGAGCAGAGGCCAACCGTTCGTGCTCTACTCCCTGGGATGCTGGGCAGCCGAGCACGGGTGCCAAAGAGGTTCCATTGTAATGGACTTTGAGTTGGGATATCGAGGAGCGACAGCAATGCGGATGGCACCATTGCAAAGCTGACTTTCTGCAGAAGAGGCACAGCTCAAGTTTTTTGCCCTGGCTCTTCGGCTGTGGGAGCAGAGGCCAACCGTTCGTGCTCTACTCCCTGGGATGCTGGGCAGCCCGGCACGGGTGCCAAAGAGGTTCCATTGTAATGGACTTTGATTTGGGAAATCGAGGAGCGACAGCAATGCGGATGGCACCGTTGCAAAGCTGACTTTCTGCAGAAGAGGCACAGCTCAAGTTTTTTGCCCTGGCTCTTCGGCTGTGGGAGCAGAGGCCAAATGTTCGTGCCCTACTCCCTGGGATGCTGGGCTGCCGGGCACGGGTGCCAAAGAGGTTCCATTGTAATGGACTTTGAGTAGGGAAATCGAGGAGCGACAGCAATGCGGATGGCACCGTTGCAAAGCTGACTTTCTGCAGAAGAGGCACAGCTCAAGTTTTTTGCCCTGGCTCTTCGGCTGTGGGAGCAGAGGCCAACCGTTCGTGCCCTACTCCCTGGGATGCTGGGCAGCCCGGCACGGGTGCCAATGAGGATCCATTGTAATGGACTTTGAGTTGGGAAATGGAGGAGCGACAGCAATGCGGATGGCACCGTTGCAAAGCTGACTTTCTGCAGAAGAGGCACAGCTCAAGTTTTTTGCCCTGGCTCTTCGGCTGTGGGAGCAGAGGCCAACCGTTCGTGCTCTACTCCCTGGGATGCTGGGCAGCCGAGCACGGGTGCCAAAGAGGTTCCATTGTAATGGACTTTGAGTTGGGAAATCGAGGAGCGACAGCAATGCGGATGGCACCGTTGCAAAGCTGACTTTCTGCAGAAGAGGCACAGCTCAAGTTTTTTGCCCTGGCTCTTCGGCTGTGGGAGCAGAGGCCAACCGTTCGTGCTCTACTCCCTGGGATGCTGGGCAGCCCAGCACGGGCGCCAAAGAGGTTCCATTGTAATGGACTTTGAGTTGGGATATCGAGGAGCGACAGCAATGCGGATGGCACCGTTGCAAAGCTGACTTTCTGCAGAAGAGGCAGAGCTCAAGTTTTTTGCCCTGGCTCTTCGGCTGTGGGAGCAGAGGCCAACCATTCGTGCTCTACTCCCTGGGATGCTGGGCAGCCGGGCACGGGTGCCAAAGAGGTTCCATTGTAATGGACTTTGAGTTGGGAAATCGAGGAGCGACAGCAATGCGGATGGCACCGTTGCAAAGCTGACTTTCTGCAGAAGAGGCACAACTCAAGTTTTTTGCCCTGGCTCTTTGGCTGTGGGAGCAGAGGCCAACCGTTCGTGCCCTACTCCCTGGGATGCTGGGCAGCCCGGCACGGGTGCCAAAGAGGTTCCATTGTAATGGACTTTGAGTTGGGAAATCGAGGAGCGACAGCAATGCGGATGGCACCGTTGCAAAGCTGACTTTCTGCAGAAGAGGCACAGCTCCAGTTTTTTGCCCTGGCTCTTCGGCTGTGAGAGCAGAGGCCAACCGTTCGTGCTCTACTCTCTGGGATGCTGGAAACCGGGCACGGGTGCCAAAGAGGTTCCATTGTAATGGACTTTGAGTTGGGAAATCGAGGAGCGACAGCAATGCGGATGGCACCGTTGCAAAGCTGACTTTCTACAGAAGAGGCACAGCTCAAGTTTTTTGCCCTGGCTCTTCGGCTGTGGGAGCAGAGGACAACCGTTCGTGCTCTACTCCCTGGGATGCTGGGCAGCCCAGCACGGGTGCCAAAGAGGTTCCATTGTAATGGACTTTGAGTTGGGAAATGGAGGAGCGACAGCAATGCGGATGGCACCGTTGCAAAGCTGACTTTCTGCAGAAGAGGCACAGCTCAAGTTTTTTGCCCTGGCTCTTTGGCTGTGGGAGCAGAGGCCAACCGTTCATGCTCTATTCCCTGGGATGCTGGGCAGCCCAGCACGGGTGCCAAAGAGGTTCCATTGTAATGGACTTTGAGTTGGGAAATGGAGGAGCGACAGCAATGCGGATGGCACCGTTGCAAAGCTGACTTTCTGCAGAAGAGGCACAGCTCAAGTTTTTTGCCCTGGCTCTTCGGCTGTGGGAACAGAGGCCAACCGTTCGTGCTCTACTCCCTGGGATGCTGGAAACCGGGCACGGGTGCCAAAGAGGTTCCATTGTAATGGACTTTGAGTTGGGAAATCGAGGAGCGACAGCAATGCGGATGGCACCATTGCAAAGCTGACTTTCTGCAGAAGAGGCACAGCTCAAGTTTTTTGCCCTGGCTCTTCGGCTGTGGGAGCAGAGGCCAACCGTTCGTGCTCTACTCCCTGGGATGCTGGGCTGCCGGGCACTGGTGCCAAAGAGGTTCCATTGTAATGGACTTTGAGTTGGGAAATCGAGGAGCGACAGCTATGCGGATGGCACCGTTGCAAAGCTGACTTTCAGCAGTAGAGGCACAGCTCAAGTTTTTTGCCCTGGCTCTTCGGCTGTGGGAGCAGAGGCCAACCGTTCGTGCTCTACTCCCTGGGATGCTGGGCTGCCGGGCACGGGTGCCAAAGAGGTTCCATTGTAATGGACTTTGAGTTGGGAAATCGAGGAGCGACAGCTATGCGGATGGCACCGTTGCAAAGCTGACTTTCTGCAGAAGAGGCACAGCTCAAGTTTTTTGCCCTGGGTCTTCGGCTGTGGGAGCAGAGGCCAACCGTTCGTGCTCTACTCCCTGGGATGCTGGGCAGCCGAGCATCGGTGCCAAAGAGGTTCCATTGTAATGGACTTTGAGTTGGGAAATCGAGGAGCGACAGCAATGCGGATGGCACCGTTGCAAAGCTGACTTTCTGCAGAAGAGGCACAGCTCAAGTTTTTTGCCCTGGCTCTTCGGCTGTGGGAGCACAGGCCAACCGTTCGTGCTCTACTCCCTGGGATGCTGGCAGCCCGGCAAGGGTGCCAAAGAGGTTCCATTGTAATGGACTTTGAGTTGGGAAATCGAGGAGCGACAGCATTGCGGATGGCACCGTTGCAAAGCTGACTTTCTGCAGAAGAGGCACAGCTCAAGTTTTTTGCCCTGGCTCTTCGGCTATGGGAGCAGAGGCCAACCGTTCGTGCTCTACTCCCTGGGATGCTGGGCAGCCGAGCACGGGTGCCAAAGAGGTTCCATTGTAATGGACTTTGAGTTGGGATATCGAGGAGCGACAGCAATGCGGATGGCACCATTGCAAAGCTGACTTTCTGCAGAAGAGGCACAGCTCAAGTTTTTTGCCCTGGCTCTTCGGCTGTGGGAGCAGAGGCCAACCGTTCGTGCTCTACTCCCTGGGATGCTGGGCAGCCCGGCACGGGTGCCAAAGAGGTTCCATTGTAATGGACTTTGATTTGGGAAATCGAGGAGCGACAGCAATGCGGATGGCACCGTTGCAAAGCTGACTTTCTGCAGAAGAGGCACAGCTCAAGTTTTTTGCCCTGGCTCTTCGGCTGTGGGAGCAGAGGCCAAATGTTCGTGCCCTACTCCCTGGGATGCTGGGCTGCCGGGCACGGGTGCCAAAGAGGTTCCATTGTAATGGACTTTGAGTAGGGAAATCGAGGAGCGACAGCAATGCGGATGGCACCGTTGCAAAGCTGACTTTCTGCAGAAGAGGCACAGCTCAAGTTTTTTGCCCTGGCTCTTCGGCTGTGGGAGCAGAGGCCAACCGTTCGTGCCCTACTCCCTGGGATGCTGGGCAGCCCGGCACGGGTGCCAATGAGGATCCATTGTAATGGACTTTGAGTTGGGAAATGGAGGAGCGACAGCAATGCGGATGGCACCGTTGCAAAGCTGACTTTCTGCAGAAGAGGCACAGCTCAAGTTTTTTGCCCTGGCTCTTCGGCTGTGGGAGCAGAGGCCAACCGTTCGTGCTCTACTCCCTGGGATGCTGGGCAGCCGAGCACGGGTGCCAAAGAGGTTCCATTGTAATGGACTTTGAGTTGGGAAATCGAGGAGCGACAGCAATGCGGATGGCACCGTTGCAAAGCTGACTTTCTGCAGAAGAGGCACAGCTCAAGTTTTTTGCCCTGGCTCTTCGGCTGTGGGAGCAGAGGCCAACCGTTCGTGCTCTACTCCCTGGGATGCTGGGCAGCCCAGCACGGGCGCCAAAGAGGTTCCATTGTAATGGACTTTGAGTTGGGATATCGAGGAGCGACAGCAATGCGGATGGCACCGTTGCAAAGCTGACTTTCTGCAGAAGAGGCAGAGCTCAAGTTTTTTGCCCTGGCTCTTCGGCTGTGGGAGCAGAGGCCAACCATTCGTGCTCTACTCCCTGGGATGCTGGGCAGCCGGGCACGGGTGCCAAAGAGGTTCCATTGTAATGGACTTTGAGTTGGGAAATCGAGGAGCGACAGCAATGCGGATGGCACCGTTGCAAAGCTGACTTTCTGCAGAAGAGGCACAACTCAAGTTTTTTGCCCTGGCTCTTTGGCTGTGGGAGCAGAGGCCAACCGTTCGTGCCCTACTCCCTGGGATGCTGGGCAGCCCGGCACGGGTGCCAAAGAGGTTCCATTGTAATGGACTTTGAGTTGGGAAATCGAGGAGCGACAGCAATGCGGATGGCACCGTTGCAAAGCTGACTTTCTGCAGAAGAGGCACAGCTCCAGTTTTTTGCCCTGGCTCTTCGGCTGTGAGAGCAGAGGCCAACCGTTCGTGCTCTACTCTCTGGGATGCTGGAAACCGGGCACGGGTGCCAAAGAGGTTCCATTGTAATGGACTTTGAGTTGGGAAATCGAGGAGCGACAGCAATGCGGATGGCACCGTTGCAAAGCTGACTTTCTGCAGAAGAGGCACAGCTCAAGTTTTTTGCCCTGGCTCTTCGGCTGTGGGAGCAGAGGCCAACCGTTCGTGCTCTACTCCCTGGGATGCTGGGCAGCCAAGCACGGGTGCCAAAGAGGATCCATTGTAATGGACTTTGAGTAGGGAAATCGAGGAGCGACAGCAATGCGGATGGCACCGTTGCAAAGCTGACTTTCTGCAGAAGAGGCAGAGCTCAAGTTTTTTGCCCTGGCTCTTCGGCTGTGGGAGCAGAGGCCAACCGTTCGTGCCCTACTCCCTGGGATGCTGGGCAGCCCGGCACGGGTGCCAAAGAGGTTCCATTGTAATGGACTTTGAGTTGGGAAATCGAGGAGCGACAGCAATGCGGATGGCACCGTTGCAAAGCTGACTTTCTGCAGAAGAAGCACAGCTCAAGTTTTTTGCCCTGGCTCTTTGGCTGTGGGAGCAGAGGCCAACCGTTCGTGCTCTACTCCCTGGGATGCTGGGCAGCCCGGCACGGGTGCCAAAGAGGTTCCATTGTAATGGACTTTGAGTTGGGAAATCGAGGAGCGACAGCAATGCGGATGGCACCGTTGCAAAGCTGACTTTCTACAGAAGAGGCACAGCTCAAGTTTTTTGCCCTGGCTCTTCGGCTGTGGGAGCAGAGGCCAACCGTTCGTGCTCTACTCCCTGGGATGCTGGAAACCGGGCACGGGTGCCAAAGAGGTTCCATTGTAATGGACTTTGAGTTGGGAAATCGAGGAGCGACAGCAATGCGGATGGCACCGTTGCAAAGCTGACTTTCTGCAGAAGAGGCACAGCTCAAGTTTTTTGCCCTGGCTCTTCGGCTGTGGGAGCAGAGGCCAACCGTTCGTGCTCTACTCCCTGGGATGCTGGGCAGCCCAGCACGGGTGCCTAAGAGGTTCCATTGTAATGGACTTTGAGTTGGGAAATCGAGGAGCGACAGCAATGCGGATGGCACCGTTGCAAAGCTGACTTTCTGCAGAAGAGGCACAGCTCAAGTTTTTTGCCCTGGCTCTTTGGCTGTGGGAGCAGAGGCCAACCGTTCGTGCTCTACTCCCTGGGATGCTGGGCAGCCGAGCACGGGTGCCAAAGAGGATCCATTGTAATGGACTTTGAGTAGGGAAATCGAGGAGCGACAGCAATGCGGATGGCACCGTTGCAAAGCTCACTTTCTGCAGAAGAGGCACAGCTCAAGTTTTTTGCCCTGGCTCTTCGGCTGTGGGAGCAGAGGCCAATCGTTCATGCCCTACTCCCTGGGATGCTGGGCAGCCCAGCACTGGTGCCTAAGAGGTTCCATTGTAATGGACTTTGAGTTGGGAAATCGAGGAGCGACAGCAATGCGGATGGCACCGTTGCAAAGCTGACTTTCTGCAGAAGAGGCACAGCTCAAGTTTTTTGCCCTGGCTCTTCGGCTGTGGGAACAGAGGCCAACCGTTCGTGCTCTACTCCCTGGGATGCTGGGCAGCCCAGCACGGGTGCCAAAGAGGTTCCATTGTAATGGACTTTGAGTTGGGAAATGGAGGAGCGACAGCAATGCGGATGGCACCGTTGCAAAGCTGACTTTCTGCAGAAGAGGCACAGCTCAAGTTTTTTGCCCTGGCTCTTCGGCTGTGAGTGCAGAGGCCAACCGTTCGTGCTCTACTCCCTGGGATGCTGGGCAGCCGGGCACGGGTGCCAAAGAGGTTCCATTGTAATGGACTTTGAGTTGGGAAATGGAGGAGCGACAGCAATGCGGATGGCACCGTTGCAAAGCTGACTTTCTGCAGAAGAGGCACAGCTCCAGTTTTTTGCCCTGGCTCTTCGGCTGTGGGAGCAGAGGCCAACCGTTCGTGCTCTACTCCCTGGGATGCTGGGCAGCCGGGCACGGGTGTCAAAGAGGTTCCATTGTAATGAAGTTTGAGTTGGGAAATCGAGGAGCGACAGCAATGCGGATGGCACCGTTGCAAAGCTGACTTTCTGCAGAAGAGGCACAGCTCAAGTTTTTTACCCTGGCTCTTCGGCTGTGGGAGCAGAGGCCAACCGTTCATGCTCTACTCCCTGGGATGCTGGGCAGCCCAGCACGGGTGCCAAAGAGGTTCCATTGTAATGGACTTTGAGTTGGGAAATCGAGGAGCGACAGCAATGCGGATGGCACCGTTGCAAAGCTGACTTTCTGCAGAAGAGGCACAGCTCAAGTTTTTTGCCCTGGCTCTTCGGCTGTGGGAGCAGAGGCCAACCGTTCGTGCTCTACTCCCTGGGATGCTGGGCAGCCGGGCACGGGTGCCAAAGAGGTTCCATTGTAATGGACTTTGAGTAGGGAAATCGAGGAGCGACAGCAATGCGGATGGCACCGTTGCAAAGCTGACTTTCTGCAGAAGAGGCACAGCTCAAGTTTTTTGCCCTGGCTCTTCGGCTGTGGGAGCAGAGGCGAAATGTTCGTGCTCTACTCCCTGGGATGCTGGGCAGCCGGGCATGGGTGCCAAAGAGGTTCCATTGTAATGGACTTTGAGTTGGGAAATCGAGGAGCGACAGCAATGCGGATGGCACCCTTGCAAAGCTGACTTTCTGCAGAAGAGGCACAGCTCAAGTTTTTTGCCCTGGCTCTTCGGCTGTGGGAGCACAGGCCAACCATTCGTGCTCTACTCCCTGGGATGCTGGGCAGCCCAGCACGGGTGCCGAAGAGGTTCCATTGTAATGGACTTTGAGTTGGGAAATCGAGGAGCGACAGCAATGCGGATAGCACCGTTGCAAAGCTGACTTTCTGCAGAAGAGGCACAGCTCAAGTTTTTTGCCCTGGCTCTTCGGCTGTGGGAGCAGAGGCCAACCGTTCGTGCTCTACTCCCTGGGATGCTGGGCAGCCGGGCACGGGAGCCAAAGAGGTTCCATTGTAATGGACTTTGAGTAGGGAAATCGAGGAGCGACAGCAATGCGGATGGCACCGTTGCAAAGCTGACTTTCTGCAGAAGAGGCACAGCTCAAGTTTTTTGCCCTGGCTCTTCGGCTGTGGGAGCAGAGGCGAAATGTTCGTGCTCTACTCCCTGGGATGCTGGGCAGCCGGGCATGGGTGCCAAAGAGGTTCCACTGTCATGGACTTTGAGTTGGGAAATCGAGGAGCGACAGCAATGCGGATGGCACCGTTGCAAAGCTGACTTTCTGCACAAGAGGCACAGCTCAAGTTTTTCCCCTGGCTCTTCGGCTGTGGGAGCACAGGCCAACCGTTCGTGCTCTACTCCCTGGGATGCTGGGCAGCCCAGCAAGGGTGCCGAAGAGGTTCCATTGTAATGGACTTTGAGTTGGGAAATCGAGGAGCGACAGCAATGCGGATGGCACCGTTGCAAAGCTGACTTTCTGCAGAAGAGGCACAGCTCAAGTTTTTTGCCCTGGCTCTTCGGCTGTGGGAGCAGAGGCCAACCGTTCGTGCTCTACTCCCTGGGATGCTGGGCAGCCGAGCACGGGTGCCAAAGAGGTTCCATTGTAATGGACTTTGAGTTGGGAAATCGAGGAGCGACAGCAATGCGGATGGCACCGTTGCAAAGCTGACTTTCTGCAGAAGAGGCACAGCTCAAGTTTTTTGCCCTGGCTTTTCGGCTGTGGGAGCAGAGGCCAACCGTTCGTGCTCTACTCCCTGGGATGCTGGGCAGCCCAGCACGGGTGCCAAAGAGGTTCCATTGTAATGGACTTTGAGTTGGGAAATCGAGGAGTGACAGCAATGCGGATGGCACCGTTGCAAAGCTGACTTTCTGCAGAAGAGGCACAGCTCAAGTTTTTTGCCCTGGCTCTTCGGCTGTGGGAGCACAGGCCAACCGTTCGTGCCCTACTCCCTGGGATGCTGGGCAGCCCGGCACGGGTGCCAAAGAGGTTCCATTGTAATGGACTTTGAGTTGGGAAATCGAGGAGCGACAGCAATGCGGATGGCACCGTTGCAAAGCTGACTTTCTGCAGAAGAAGCACAGCTCAAGTTTTTTGCCCTGGCTCTTTGGCTGTGGGAGCAGAGGCCAACCGTTCGTGCTCTACTCCCTGGGATGCTGGGCAGCCCGGCACGGGTGCCAAAGAGGTTCCATTGTAATGGACTTTGAGTTGGGAAATCGAGGAGCGACAGCAATGCGGATGGCACCGTTGCAAAGCTGACTTTCTACAGAAGAGGCACAGCTCAAGTTTTTTGCCCTGGCTCTTCGGCTGTGGGAGCAGAGGCCAACCGTTCGTGCTCTACTCCCTGGGATGCTGGAAACCGGGCACGGGTGCCAAAGAGGTTCCATTGTAATGGACTTTGAGTTGGGAAATCGAGGAGCGACAGCAATGCGGATGGCACCGTTGCAAAGCTGACTTTCTGCAGAAGAGGCACAGCTCAAGTTTTTTGCCCTGGCTCTTCGGCTGTGGGAGCAGAGGCCAACCGTTCGTGCTCTACTCCCTGGGATGCTGGGCAGCCCAGCACGGGTGCCTAAGAGGTTCCATTGTAATGGACTTTGAGTTGGGAAATCGAGGAGCGACAGCAATGCGGATGGCACCGTTGCAAAGCTGACTTTCTGCAGAAGAGGCACAGCTCAAGTTTTTTGCCCTGGCTCTTTGGCTGTGGGAGCAGAGGCCAACCGTTCGTGCTCTACTCCCTGGGATGCTGGGCAGCCGAGCACGGGTGCCAAAGAGGATCCATTTTAATGGACTTTGAGTAGGGAAATCGAGGAGCGACAGCAATGCGGATGGCACCGTTGCAAAGCTCACTTTCTGCAGAAGAGGCACAGCTCAAGTTTTTTGCCCTGGCTCTTCGGCTGTGGGAGCAGAGGCCAACCGTTCATGCCCTACTCCCTGGGATGCTGGGCAGCCCAGCACTGGTGCCTAAGAGGTTCCATTGTAATGGACTTTGAGTTGGGAAATCGAGGAGCGACAGCAATGCGGATGGCACCGTTGCAAAGCTGACTTTCTGCAGAAGAGGCACAGCTCAAGTTTTTTACCCTGGCTCTTCGGCTGTGGGAGCAGAGGCCAACCGTTCATGCTCTACTCCCTGGGATGCTGGGCAGCCCAGCACGGGTGCCAAAGAGGTTCCATTTTAATGGACTTTGAGTTGGGAAATCGAGGAGCGACAGCAATGCGGATGGCACCGTTGCAAAGCTGACTTTCTGCAGAAGAGGCACAGCTCAAGTTTTTTGCCCTGGCTCTTCGGCTGTGGGAGCAGAGGCCAACCGTTCGTGCTCTACTCCCTGGGATGCTGGGCAGCCGGGCACGGGTGCCAAAGAGGTTCCATTGTAATGGACTTTGAGTAGGGAAATCGAGGAGCGACAGCAATGCGGATGGCACCGTTGCAAAGCTGACTTTCTGCAGAAGAGGCACAGCTCAAGTTTTTTGCCCTGGCTCTTCGGCTGTGGGAGCAGAGGCGAAATGTTCGTGCTCTACTCCCTGGGATGCTGGGCAGCCGGGCATGGGTGCCAAAGAGGTTCCACTGTCATGGACTTTGAGTTGGGAAATCGAGGAGCGACAGCAATGCGGATGGCACCGTTGCAAAGCTGACTTTCTGCACAAGAGGCACAGCTCAAGTTTTTCCCCTGGCTCTTCGGCTGTGGGAGCACAGGCCAACCGTTCGTGCTCTACTCCCTGGGATGCTGGGCAGCCCAGCACGGGTGCCGAAGAGGTTCCATTGTAATGGACTTTGAGTTGGGAAATCGAGGAGCGACAGCAATGCGGATGGCACCGTTGCAAAGCTGACTTTCTGCAGAAGAGGCACAGCTCAAGTTTTTTGCCCTGGCTCTTCGGCTGTGGGAGCAGAGGCCAACCGTTCGTGCTCTACTCCCTGGGATGCTGGGCAGCCCAGCACGGGTGCCGAAGAGGTTCCATTGTAATGGACTTTGAGTTGGGAAATCGAGGAGCGACAGCAATGCGGATGGCACCGTTGCAAAGCTGACTTTCTGCAGAAGAGGCACAGCTCAAGTTTTTTGCCCTGGCTTTTCGGCTGTGGGAGCACAGGCCAACCGTACGTGCTCTACTCCCTGGGATGCTGGGCAGGCGGGCACGGGTGCCAAAGAGGTTCCATTGTAATGGACTTTGAGTTGGGAAATCGAGGAGCGACAGCAATGCGGATGGCACCGTTGCAAAGCTGACTTTCTGCAGAAGAGGCACAGCTCAAGTTTTTTGCCCTGGCTCTTCGGCTGTGGGAGCAGAGGCCAAATGTTCGTGCCCTGCTCCCTGGGATGCTGGGCACCCTAGCACGGGTGCCAAAGAGGTTCCATTGTAATGGACTTTGAGTTGGGAAATGGAGGAGCGACAGCAATGCGGATGGCACCGTTGCAAAGCTGACTTTCTGCAGAAGAGGCACAGCTCAAGTTTTTCGCCCTGGCTCTTCGTCTGTGGGAGCAGAGGCCAAATGTTCGTGCCCTGCTCCCTGGGATGCTGGGCACCCTAGCACGGGTGCCAAAGAGGTTCCATTGTAATGGACTTTGAGTTGGGAAATGGAGGAGCGACAGCAATGCGGATGGCACCGTTGCAAAGCTGACTTTCTGCAGAAGAGGCACAGCTCAAGTTTTTTGCCCTGGCTCTTCGGCTGTGGGAGCAGAGGCCAACCGTTCGTGCTCTACTCCCTGGGATGCTGGGCAGCCGGGCACGGGTGCCAAAGAGGTTCCATTGTAATGGACTTTGAGTTGGGAAATCGAGGAGCGACAGCAATGCGGATGGCACCGTTGCAAAGCTGACTTTCTGCAGAAGAGGCAGAGCTCAAGTTTTTTGCCCTGGCTCTTCGGCTGTGGGAGCAGAGGCCAACCGTTCGTGCTCTACTCCCTGGGATGCTGGCAGCCGAGCACGGGTGCCAAAGAGGTTCCATTGTAATGGACTTTGAGTTGGGAAATCGAGGAGCGACAGCAATGCGGATGGCACCGTTGCAAAGCTGACTTTCTGCAGAAGAGGCACAGCTCAAGTTTTTTGCCCTGGCTCTTCGGCTGTGGGAGCAGAGGCCAACCGTTCGTGCCCTACTCCCTGGGATGCTGGGCAGCCGGGCACGGGTGCCAAAGAGGTTCCATTGTAATGGACTTTGAGTTGGGAAATCGAGGAGCGACAGCAATGCGGATGGCACCGTTGCAAAGCTGACTTTCTGCAGAAGAGGCACAGCTCAAGTTTTTTGCCCTGGGTCTTCGGCTGTGGGAGCAGAGGCCATCCGTTCGTGCTCTACTCCCTGGTTTGCTGGGCAGCCGGGAACGAGTGCCAAAGAGGTTCCATTGTAATGGACTTTGAGTTGGGAAATCGAGGAGCGACAGCAATGCGGATGGCACCGTTGCAAAGGTGACTTTCTGCAGAAGAGGCACAGCTCAAGTTTTTTGCCCTGGCTCTTCGGCTGTGGGAGCAGAGGCCAACCGTTCGTGCTCTACTTCCTGGGATGCTGGGCAGCCCAGCACCGGTGCCAAAGAGGTTCCATTGTAATGGACTTTGAGTTGGGAAATCGAGGAGCGACAGCAATGCGGATGGCACCGTTGCAAAGCTGACTTTCTGCAGAAGAGGCACAGCTCAAGTTTTTTGCCCTGGCTCTTCGGCTGTGGGAGCAGAGGCCAACGGTTCGTGCTCTACTCCCTGGGATGCTGGGCAGCCGAGCACGGGTGCCTAAGAGGTTCCATTGTAATGGACTTTGAGTTGGGAAATCGAGGAGCGACAGCAATGCGGATGGCACCGTTGCAAAGCTGACTTTCTGCAGAAGAGGCACAGCTCAAGTTTTTTGCCCTGGCTCTTCGGCTGTGGGAGCAGAGGCCAACCGTTCGTGCCCTACTCCCTGGGATGCTGGGCAGCCGGGCACGGGTGCCAAAGAGGTTCCATTGTAATGGACTTTGAGTTGGGAAATCGAGGAGCGACAGCAATGCGGATGGCACCGTTGCAAAGCTGACTTTCTGCAGAAGAGGCACAGCTCAAGTTTTTTGCCCTGGCTCTTCGGCTGTGGGAGCAGAGGCCATCCGTTCGTGCTCTACTCCCTGGTTTGCTGGGCAGCTGGGAACGAGTGCCAAAGACGTTCCATTGTAATGGACTTTGAGTTGGGAAATCGAGGAGCGACAGCAATGCGGATGGCACCGTTGCAAAGCTGACTTTCTGCAGAAGAGGCACAGCTCAAGTTTTTTGCCCTGGCTCTTCGGCTGTGGGAGCAGAGGCCAACCGTTCGTGCTCTACTCCCTGGGATGCTGGGCAGCCCAGCACGGGTGCCAAAGAGGTTCCATTGTAATGGACTTTGAGTTGGGAAATCGAGGAGCGACAGCAATGCGGATGGCACCGTTGCAAAGCTGACTTTCTGCAGAAGAGGCACAGCTCAAGTTTTTTGCCCTGGCTCTTCGGCTGTGGGAGCAGAGGCCAACCGTTCGTGCTCTACTCCCTGGGATGCTGGGCAGCCGGGCACGGGTGCCAAAGAGGTTCCATTGTAATGGACTTTGAGTTGGGAAATCGAGGAGCGACAGCAATGCAGATGGCACCGTTGCAAAGCTGACTTTCTGCAGAAGAGGCACAGCTCAAGTTTTTTGCCCTGGCTCTTCGGCTGTGGGAGCAGAGGCCAACCGTTCGTGCTCTACTCCCTGGGATGCTGGGCAGCCCAGCAAGGGTGCCAAAGAGGTTCCATTGTAATGGACTTTGAGTTGGGAAATGGAGGAGCGACAGCAATGCGGATGGCACCGTTGCAAAGCTGACTTTCTGCAGAAGAGGCACAGCTCAAGTTTTTTGCCCTGGCTCTTCGGCTGTGGGAGCAGAGGCCAACCGTTGGTGCTCTACTCCCTGGGATGCTGGGCAGCCGGGCACGGGTGCCAAAGAGGTTCCATTGTAATGGACTTTGAGTTGGGAAATCGAGGAGCGACAGCAATGCGGATGGCACCGTTGCAAAGCTGACTTTCTGCAGAAGAGGCACAGCTCAAGTTTTTTGCCCTGGCTCTTTGGCCGTGGGAGCAGAGGCCAACCGTTCGTGCTCTACTCCCTGGGATGCTTGGCAGCCGGGCACGGGTGCCAAAGAGGTTCCATTGTAATGGACTTTGAGTTGGGAAATCGAGGAGCGACAGCAATGCGGATGGCACCGTTGCAAAGCTGACTTTCTGCAGAAGAGGCACAGCTCAAGTTTTTTGCCCTGGCTCTTCGGCTGTGGGAGCAGAGGCCAAATGTTCGTGCCCTACTCCCTGGGATGCTGGGCAGCCCGGCACGGGTGCCAAAGAGGTTCCATTGTAATGGACTTTGAGTTGGGAAATGGAGGAGCGACAGCAATGCGGATGGCACCGTTGCAAAGCTGACTTTCTGCAGAAGAGGCACAGCTCCAGTTTTTTGCCCTGGCTCTTCGGCTGTGGGAGCAGAGGCCAAATGTTCGTGCCCTACTCCCTGGGATGCTGGGCAGCCTGGCACGGGTGCCAAAGAGGTTCCATTGTAATGGACTTTGAGTTGGGAAATCAAGGAGTGACAGCAATGCGGATGGCACCGTTCCAAAGCTGACTTTCTGCAGAAGAGGCACAGCTCAAGTTTTTTGCCCTGGCTCTTCGGCTGTGGGAGCAGAGGCCAAATGTTCGTGCCCTACTCCCTAGGATGTTGGGCATCCCAGCACGGGTGCCTAAGAGGTTCCACTGAAAATGGACTTTGAGTTGGGAAATCGAGGAGCGACAGCAATGCGGATGGCACCGTTGCAAAGCTGACTTTCTGCAGAAGAGGCACAGCTCAAGTTTTTTGCCCTGGCTCTTCGGCTGTGGGAGCAGAGGCCAACCGTTCGTGCCCTACTCCCTGGGATGCTGGGCAGCCCAGCACGGGTGCCAAAGAGGTTCCATTGTAATGGACTTTGAGTTGGGAAATCGAGGAGCGACAGCAATGCGGATGGCACCGTTGCAAAGCTGACTTTCTGCAGAAGAGGCACAGCTCAAGTTTTTTGCCCTGGCTCTTCGGCTGTGGGAGCAGAGGCCAACCGTTCGTGCTCTATTCCCTGGGATGCTGGGCAGCCGGGCACGGGTGCCAAAGAGGTTCCATTGTAATGGACTTTGAGTTGGGAAATTGAGGAGCGAAAGCAATGCGGATGGCACCGTTGCAAAGCTGACTTTCTGCAGAAGAGGCACAGCTCAAGTTTTTTGCCCTGGCTCTTCGGCTGTGGGAGCAGAGGCCAACCGTTCGTGCTCTACTCCCTGGGATGCTGGGCAGCCCGGCACGGGTGCCAAAGAGGTTCCATTGTAATGGACTTTGAGTTGGGAAATCGAGGAGCGACAGCAATGCGGATGGCACCGTTGCAAAGCTGACTTTCTGCAGAAGAGGCACAGCTCAAGTTTTTTGCCCTGGCTCTTCGGCTGTGGGAGCAGAGGCCAACCGTTCGTGCTCTACTCCCTGGGATGCTGGGCAGCCGGGCACGGGTGCCAAAGAGGTTCCATTGTAATGGACTTTGAGTTGGGAAATCGAGGAGCGACAGCAATGCGGATGGCACCGTTGCAAAGCTGACTTTCTGCAGAAGAGGCACAGCTCAAGTTTTTTGCCCTGGCTCTTCGGCTGTGGGAGCAGAGGCCAAATGTTCGTGCTCTACTCCCTGGGATGCTGGGCAGCCCGGCACGGGTGCCAAAGAGGTTCCATTGTAATGGACTTTGAGTTGGGAAATCGAGGAGCGACAGCAATGCGGATGGCACCGTTGCAAAGCTGACTTTCTGCAGAAGAGGCACAGCTCAAGTTTTTTGCCCTGGCTCTTCGGCTGTGGGAGCAGAGGCCAAATGTTCGTGCCCTACTCCCTGGGATGCTGGGCAGCCCAGCACGGGTGCCTAAGAGGTTCCATTGTAATGGACTTTGAGTTGGGAAATCGAGGAGCGACAGCAATGCGGATGGCACCGTTGCAAAGCTGACTTTCTGCAGAAGAGGCACAGCTCAAGTTTTTTGCCCTGGCTCTTCGGCTGTGGGAGCAGAGGCCAACCGTTCGTGCTCTACTCCCTGGGATGCTGGGCAGCCGGCACGGGTGCCAAAGAGGTTCCATTGTAATGGACTTTGAGTTGGGAAATCGAAGAGCGACAGCAATGCGGATGGCACCGTTGCAAAGCTGACTTTCTGCAGAAGAGGCACAGCTCAAGTTTTTTGCCCTGGCTCTTTGGCTGTGGGAGCAGAGGCCAACCGTTCGTGCTCTACTCCCTGGGATGCTGGGCAGCCCAGCACGGGTGCCAAAGAGGTTCCATTGTAATGGACTTTGAGGAGGGAAATCGAGGAGCGACAGCAATGCGGATGGCACCGTTGCAAAGCTGACTTTCTGCAAAGAGGCACAGCTCAAGTTTTTTGCCCTGGCTCTTCGGCTGTGGGAGCAGAGGCTAACCGTTCGTGCTCTACTCCCTGGGATGCTGGGCATCCCAGCACGGGTGCCAAAGAGGTTCCATTGTAATGGACTTTGAGTTGGGAAATCGAGGAGCGACAGCAATGCGGATGGCACCGTTGCAAAGCTGACTTTCTGCAGAAGAGGCACAGCTCAAGTTTTTTGCCCTGGCTCTTCGGCTGTGGGAGCAGAGGCCAACCGTTCGTGCTCTACTCCCTGGGATGCTGGGCAGCCCGGCAAGGGTGCCAAAGAGGTTCCATTGTAATGGACTTTGAGTTGGGAAATCGAGGAGCGACAGCAATGCGGATGGCACCGTTGCAAAGCTGACTTTCTGCAGAAGAGGCACAACTCAAGTTTTTTGCCCTGGCTCTTCGGCTGTGGGAGCACAGGCCAAATGTTCGTGCCCTACTCCCTGGGATGCTGGGCAGCCGAGCACGGGTGCCAAAGAGGTTCCATTGTAATGGACTTTGAGTTGGGAAATCGAGGAGCGACAGCAATGCGGATGGCACCGTTGCAAAGCTGACTTTCTGCAGAAGAGGCACAGCTCAAGTTTTTTGCCCTGGCTCTTCGGCTGTGGGAGCAGAGGCCAAATGTTCGTGCCCTACTCCCTGGGATGCTGGGCAGCCGGGCACGGGTGCCAAAGAGGTGCCATTGTAATGGACTTTGAGTTGGGAAATCGAGGAGCGACAGCAATGCGGATGGCACCGTTGCAAAGCTGACTTTCTGCAGAAGAGGCACAGCTCAATTTTTTTGCCCTGGCTCTTCGGCTGTGGGAGCAGAGGCCAACCGTTCGTGCTCTACTCCCTGGGATGCTGGGCAGGCGGGCACGGGTGCCAAAGAGGTTCCATTTTAATGGACTTTGAGTTGGGAAATCGAGGAGCGACAGCAATGCGGATGGCACCATTGCAAAGCTGACTTTCTGCAGAAGAGGCACAGCTCAAGTTTTTTGCCCTGGCTCTTCGGCTGTGGGAGCAGAGGCCAACCGTTCGTGCTCTACTCCCTGGGATGCTGGGCAGCCGGCACGGGTGCCAAAGAGGTTCCATTGTAATGGACTTTGAGTTGGGAAATCGAGGAGCGACAGCAATGCGGATGGCACCGTTGCAAAGCTGACTTTCTGCAGAAGAGGCACAGCTCAAGTTTTTTGCCCTGGCTCTTTGGCTGTGGGAGCAGAGGCCAACCGTTCGTGCTCTACTCCCTGGGATGCTGGGCAGCCCAGCACGGGTGCCAAAGAGGTTCCATTGTAATGGACTTTGAGGAGGGAAATCGAGGAGCGACAGCAATGCGGATGGCACCGTTGCAAAGCTGACTTTCTGCAAAGAGGCACAGCTCAAGTTTTTTGCCCTGGCTCTTCGGCTGTGGGAGCAGAGGCTAACCGTTCGTGCTCTACTCCCTGGGATGCTGGGCATCCCAGCACGGGTGCCAAAGAGGTTCCATTGTAATGGACTTTGAGTTGGGAAATCGAGGAGCGACAGCAATGCGGATGGCACCGTTGCAAAGCTGACTTTCTGCAGAAGAGGCACAGCTCAAGTTTTTTGCCCTGGCTCTTCGGCTGTGGGAGCAGAGGCCAACCGTTCGTGCTCTACTCCCTGGGATGCTGGGCAGCCCGGCAAGGGTGCCAAAGAGGTTCCATTGTAATGGACTTTGAGTTGGGAAATCGAGGAGCGACAGCAATGCGGATGGCACCGTTGCAAAGCTGACTTTCTGCAGAAGAGGCACAGCTCAAGTTTTTTGCCCTGGCTCTTCGGCTGTGGGAGCACAGGCCAAATGTTCGTGCCCTACTCCCTGGGATGCTGGGCAGCCGAGCACGGGTGCCAAAGAGGTTCCATTGTAATGGACTTTGAGTTGGGAAATCGAGGAGCGACAGCAATGCGGATGGCACCGTTGCAAAGCTGACTTTCTGCAGAAGAGGCACAGCTCAAGTTTTTTGCCCTGGCTCTTCGGCTGTGGGAGCAGAGGCCAAATGTTCGTGCCCTACTCCCTGGGATGCTGGGCAGCCGGGCACGGGTGCCAAAGAGGTGCCATTGTAATGGACTTTGAGTTGGGAAATCGAGGAGCGACAGCAATGCGGATGGCACCGTTGCAAAGCTGACTTTCTGCAGAAGAGGCACAGCTCAATTTTTTTGCCCTGGCTCTTCGGCTGTGGGAGCAGAGGCCAACCGTTCGTGCTCTACTCCCTGGGATGCTGGGCAGGCGGGCACGGGTGCCAAAGAGGTTCCATTTTAATGGACTTTGAGTTGGGAAATCGAGGAGCGACAGCAATGCGGATGGCACCATTGCAAAGCTGACTTTCTGCAGAAGAGGCACAGCTCAAGTTTTTTGCCCTGGCTCTTTGGCTGTGGGAGCAGAGGCCAACCGTTCGTGCTCTACTCCCTGGGATGCTGGGCAGCCGGGCACGGGTGCCAAAGAGGTTCCATTTTAATGGACTTTGAGTTGGGAAATCGAGGAGCGACAGCAATGCGGATGGCACCGTTGCAAAGCTGACTTTCTGCAGAAGAGGCAGAGCTCAAGTTTTTTGCCCTGGCTCTTTGGCTGTGGGAGCAGAGGCCAACCGTTCGTGCTCTACTCCCTGGGATGCTGGGCAGCCGGGCACGGGTGCCAAAGAGGTTCCATTTTAATGGACTTTGAGTTGGGAAATCGAGGAGCGACAGCAATGCGGATGGCACCGTTGCAAAGCTGACTTTCTGCAGAAGAGGCACAGCTCAAGTTTTTTGCCCTGGCTCTTCGGCTGTGGGAGCAGAGGCCAACTGTTCGTGCTCTACTCCCTGGGATGCTGGGCATCCCAGCACGGGTGCCTAAGAGGTTCCATTGTAATGGACTTTGAGTTGGGAAATCGAGGAGCGACAGCAATGCGGATGGCACCGTTGCAAAGCTGACTTTCTGCAGAAGAGGCACAGCTCAAGTTTTTTGCCCTGGCTCCTCGGCTGTGGGAGCAGAGGCCAAATGTTCGTGCCCTGCTCCCTGGGATGCTGGGCACCCTAGCACGGGTGCCAAAGAGGTTCCATTGTAATGGACTTTGAGTTGGGAAATGGAGGAGCGACAGCAATGCGGATGGCACCGTTGCAAAGCTGACTTTCTGCAGAAGAGGCACAGCTCAAGTTTTTTGCCCTGGCTCTTCGGCTGTGGGAGCAGAGGCCAACCGTTCGTGCTCTACTCCCTGGGATGCTGGGCAGCCGGGCACGGGTGCCAAAGAGGTTCCATTGTAATGGACTTTGAGTTGGGAAATCGAGGAGCGACAGCAATGCGGATGGCACCGTTGCAAAGCTGACTTTCTGCAGAAGAGGCACAGCTCAAGTTTTTTGCCCTGGCTCTTCGGCTGTGGGAGCAGAGGCCAACCGTTCGTGCTCTACTCCCTGGGATGCTGGGCAGCCCGGCACGGGTGACAAAGAGGTTCCATTGTAATGGACTTTGAGTTGGGAAATCGAGGAGCGACAGCAATGCGGATGGCACCGTTGCAAAGCTGACTTTCTGCAGAAGAGGCACAGCTCAAGTTTTTTGCCCTGGCTCTTCGGCTGTGGGAGCAGAGGCCAACCGTTCGTGCTCTACTCCCTGGGATGCTGGGCAGCCGGGCACGGGTGCCAAAGAGGTTCCATTGTGATGGACTTTGAGTTCGGAAGTTTTTTTATACACCCCAGAGACACCTCTGGACCCCTATAGACCCCATAGACCCCTATAGACCCCATATACTCCTATATACCCCCATAGACCCCTATAGACTCCATAGATCTCTATAGACCCCATAGACTCCTATATACCCCCATAGATCCCTATAGACCCCATAGACCCCTATAGATCCTGTAGACCCTTATAAACCCATATACAGCCCTATAGACCCCCATAGACCCCTATAGCAGAGGGGAGGGTGAAGCCCCCCCCCCCCCATACAGAGACGTGGAACAGCCCCTATGGAGCCCCATAGACCCCTATAGACCCCCATAGCCCTCTGTAGATGCACATAACCCCCCTATAGACCCCCACGACCCCCCATAGAGTCACTTAACCCCCCTATGGACACACATAACTCCCCTATAGACCCCCATAACCGCCCTATAGATCCCCATTGCCCTCTATAGACCCACAACGTACCCCTATAGACCCACATAACCCCCCTATGGGCCCACGGTGCACCCCTATGGACCCCAAACTCCCCCCAGGGACCCATAGAACCCCTATGCACACACATGAGCCCATATGGACCCCATAACCCCCTATAGACCCCCAGTGAACCCCTATGGACCCCATAACCCCCTATAGACACACATAACCCCCCCATAACCCCCCTATAGGGCCCCATAGCCCCCTATGGACCCACACAGGCCCGACCCCACTCACCGCAAGCAGCCCAAGCTCCGCCCCTCGCCCCCCCCACACACCCCCCCTGCGCCCGGGTCACAATGGTACGGCCCAAAGCGCGGCGGGCGCCATTTTGTGTGTCAGCAAGGGCGCCGCCATGTTGGGTGTAAGGGAGGGCGCCGCCATTTTGTGTGTCGACAAGGGCGCCGCCATGTTGGGTGTGAAGGAGGAGTTGCCTTGTTTAGGATGAGCGAGGGCGCCGCCATGTTGCGCGTGGACCACGGCGCCTCCACGCTGTGTGTGAGCGAGAGCGCCGCCATGTTGAAAGTGACCACGGGCGCCGCCATGTTGTGCGTGAACAAGGGCGCCGCCATTTTGGGCTCACCCAAGGGCGTCACCACTTTGTGCGTGAACAAGGGCGCCGCCATGCTGGGTGTGAGCATGGACGCCGCCATGTGACAGAGGGCGCCGCCATGTTGGATGTGACCACTGGTGCCCCCACGTTGTGCGTGACCGAGGCCGCCGCCATGTTGGACGTAACCGCGGGCGCCATGTTGTGCGCCAACAAGGGCGCTGCCATGTTGGGTGTGAACAAGGAGTTGCCGTGTTTAGGGTGACCGAGGGCGCCGCCATATTGGATGCCACCATGGCCGCCGCCATATTGGATGTCAACAGGGGCGCCGCCATCTTGGATGCCACCAAGGGCGCCGCCATTTTGGATATCACCAAGACTGTCTCCCTATTGGATGCCACCACAGCCGCCGCCATATTGGCTGCCACACAGGGCGCCGCCATCTTCGATGTCACCAAGGGCGCCGCCATCTTGGATGCCACCGTGGCCGCCGCCATTTTTGGGTTGACCCAAGGGCGCCGCCATCTTGGATGCCCCCCATGCAACCAACCCACTCCATGCACATCCCTTAAAGGCCTCCCCCCCTCCGTTTCCCCCCCCATCACCCCACACACACGGAGCCCCGAGGCCCCCATGGCCGTGTATTGGCGGCCCCGTTTCGGGGTGAATTCAGTGGGTTTTGGGGCGCTGCCGCCAGCGGCGCAGGTTGAGGCGCAGCAGGAGCAGGTTGAGGCCGTAGGTGCTGATGCAGACGAGGCAGAGGTCGTGCAGGACGAAGGCCAAGATGGCCGCCAGCCACAGCGACGCCAGCGCCGACGCCACCGACGACGCCAGCAGCACCGCGGACGCGCCGCGGCCACGCACCGGCCCTGGGGGAGCCGATGGAGAACAATGGCACCCAATGGAGCCCAATGGAACCCAATGGAGCCCAAAGGGAACCAATGGAGCCCAATGGAGCCAATGGAGCCCAATGGGACCCAATGGAACCCAATGGAGCCCAATGGGACCCAATGGAGCCCAATGGGACCCAATGGAGCCCAATGGGACCCAATGGAGCCCAAAGGGAACCAATGGAGCCAATGGAGCCCAATGAGACCCAATGGAGCCCAATGGAACCAATGGAGCCCAATGGAACCAATGGAGCCCAATGGAACCAATGGAACCAATGGAGCCTAATGGGACCCAATGGAGCCCAAAGGGACCCAATGGAGCCCAACAGGACCAAATGGACCCCAATGGGACCCAATGGAGCCCAAAGGGATCCAATGGAGCCCAATGGGACCCAATGGAGCCCAATGGGACCCAATGGAGCCAGTGGAGCCCAAAGGGAACCAATGGAGCCAATGGAGCCCAATGGAACCAATGGAGCCAATGGAGCCAATGGAGCCCAATGAGACCCAATGGAGCCCAATGGAACCAATGGAACCGATGGAACCGATGGAGCCCAATGGGACCCAATGGAGCCCAAAGGGACCCAATGGAGCCAATGGAGCCCAACAGGACCAAATGGAGCCCAATGGAACCAATGGAGCCCAAAGGGACCCAATGCAGCCCAATGGAGCCAATGCAGCCCAATGGAGCCAATGGAGCCCATTACTCCCCATGGGTGTCAGTGCCTCCATATGGGTCCCATTTCCCCCTATGGGTCCCATTGCCCCCTATGGGTCCTATTGCCCCCCATGGGTCCCATTCCCCCCCAATGGGTCCCATTCCCCCCCAATGGGTCCCACTGCCCCCCATGGGTCCCATTGCCCCCCGGCCCTTACCCAGGATCCCTTGCAGGAGGTAGAACACGACCCCCACGGCCCCACTGGGGACGTTGGCGACGCTGTCCCGGCCCAGCAGCGGCTCCACCAGCCCGAGGCCACGCCCCCACCTGCGGGACACGCCCACACCACCATATATGGCCAACACACCCAGGGCCTGCCCCGCCCCTCGGCCTCCCATTGGCCCTTTCCTTGCCCTCCAAGCGCCGCCCCTCAGTCCCCCATTGGCTGCTCCTTACCCTCTAAACCCCACTTCCCGCTCTCTCATTGGCTGCTCCTCTCCCTCCAAACCCCGCCCCCTTCAAGCCCCACCCCTCCTCCCATTGGCCCGCTCCTCACCCTCCAAGCCCCGCCCCTTAGCCTCCCATTGGCCCGTCCCTTCTCTAAGCCCCACCCCTCCCCTCGCCCTCCCATTGGCTGCTCCTCCACCTCCAAACCCCGCCCTCTTCAAGCCCCACCCCTCCTCCCATTGGCCGGCTCCTCGCCCTCCAAGCCCCGCCCCCTCTGCGCACCTCCCTCCCCTGCCGCGTAGCCCCCCCCATTTCCCGCCCTCACCCCATTTCCCGCCATTCCCACCCCCACCCCCCCCCATTTCCCGCGGCCGTTTCCCGCCATCCCCGCCCCACGCGGGTACCGGGACGTGGAGCGCGTACAGGGACAGCGCCGCCCCGGCCACGCACAGCGCCGGGCGCGCCGCCGCCATCGCCACGCCGTGCGCCGTGACGTCAGCCCGCCACCGCCCACCCCTCCGGCTCCGCCCCCTGATTGGCTGCCGTCGCTTCAGAGCCGCTTCTGATTGGTTGGAGCGTTCCAACGCACGCCCCCGCCCCCCTGCGGCTTTCCACCGGAAGTTTGCCGCGGGGGGTGATGGGAGTTGTAGTTCGGAGGAGGGGAAGGGGGTGGGCGCATGGAGAGAGCACGTAGGGACACAAAGAGTCCCATAGAGACCCCATGGAGACCCCATAGAGCGCCATAGAGACCCCATAGAGACCCCATAGAGACCCATAGAGACCCATAGAGACCCATAGAGACCCATAGAGACCCATAGAGACCCATAGAGACCCATAGAGACCCATAGAGACCCCATGGAGACCCCATACAGCGCCATAGAGACCCCATGGAGACCCATAGAGACCCCATAGAGACCCCATAGAGACCCCATAGAGACCCCATAGAGACCCCATAGAGACCCCATAGAGACCCCATAGAGACCCCATAGAGACCCCATAGAGACCCCATAGAGACCCCATAGAGACCCCATAGAGACTCTTCGGCTGTGGGAGCAGAGGCCAACCGTTCGTGCTCTACTCCCTGGGATGCTGGGCAGCCAAGAGTGGTAGCCCTGGATGTTTGGATTCAAATGGACTTTTTGTTTTAAATTCGAGGAGCTACAGCAAGTTTGTTGTCGCTCCTCACCTATCCACAGCTGCAGTCTCAACCACTGGGTCTGAGTCTGAACGTGTCTGTTCCAAAGCTAGAAGCCCAGATTCTAAGGCACTGTCTCATTCACAGATTCTCATTCCCAGATTGTGAGCAGCAGTTTGAATCTGAGAGTATCAGCTCCAAAATCTGAGCTTGAGTCTCAGCCACAGTCTCAGCCCCCAGTTCGCAGTCCCAGAGTCACAGGTATAGTCTGAATCTGAGAGTATCAGCTCCAGAATTTTAGCCTCTGTGTCTCAGTCACTGAGTCGCAGCACCTGAATCTCAGCCCCAGAATGTTAATCCCAGAGTCTTAGCCCCAGAGTCTCATCCCCGGAGCCTCAGCTATAGTCTGAATCTGAGAGTATCAGCTCCAAAATCTGAGCATAAAGTCTCAGCCACAGACCCTCAGCCCCTGAGTCTCAGCCCCAGAATCTAAGCCACAGTCCCAGCTCAGAGTATGGGCCCTGGAGTTTCAGCCACAGAGCCTGAGCCACAGAATCTCAGCTGCAGTCTCAGCCTCAAAGTCTGAATTGCAGAGTCTTTAGCCATAGAGTCTCAGCAGCAGCCTCAGCCACAGAGTCTGTGTCTGAAAGTATCAGCTTCAAAGTTTGAGGCTCAGAGTCTAAGGTACCATCTCATCCACAGTGTCTCAGCCACATTCTCAGCTACAGAATCTGAGTCTGAGAGCATCAGCTCCAAAGTCTCAGCCCAGAGTCCCAGCCATCATCTCAGCCACAGAGTCTAAATTACAGTCTCGGTCACAAAATCCGAGATACAAAGTCTGAATCCCAAAGTCTTCGCCATTGAGTCTCAGCCACAGTCTCAGTATCAGAGTCTCAGCTGCAGAGTATCAGCCCCAAAGTCTCAGCTGCAGAGTATCAGCCACAGCCTCAGCTCAGAGTGTGAGCCCCAAAGCCTTAGGACAGAGTTTGAGCCACAGTCTCAGCTGCAGTCTATGCCCCTAATTCTGAATCCCAGAGTCTTAGCCATAGAGTCTCAGCCCAAACGTCTGAATGCCAGTCATAGCTATAGAGTCTCAGCAAAAGAGTCTGAATTCCATTGTCTTAGCCACAAAGTCTCAGCCCCAGTCTCAGCCACAGAGTCTGAGTATCGGCTCCAAAATCAGAGTTTCAAAACCAGAGTTTCAGCCAGTCTCAGCCACAGAGTCTGAGTCCCAGATTCTCAGCCCCAGTCAGAGACCTTCAGTTTCAGCCCTTGAGTCTGAGCCCAAAAGTCTGAATCTCAGACTCTCACCCATCTGAGCCAGAGAAAGCAAAGCAGAAAATCAAAGCCTCAGAACACCCACGGAGCAAACAACAAGCAGGTATGGAACAACCAAGGCACTCACCGAGCAGCCAGGGAGCAGCCATAGAGCCAGAGCCAGGTAATACAAAGACCCAGCTGTGATTTATCAGGGTGCTTTTATCCCAGCCAGTGGTTTGCCCCTCCCCTGCCCCAGCCCATCGAGGGAGGGGTTGTGGGTGGGCCCATGGTATATGAGGCCCAGCCTTTGCTCAGGGAGCTCAGTCTTGGTTCAGCTCTCATCAGGGTAAGTTCTCTGGTGTTAGCTCAGGTTTTGTGGCCTTAGAGCTTTGTGGTTTATTTCAGGTGTGCTTTTTCTGGGGGGGTTGAAATGGTCTTATCTCAATTAAGACCTTCAGGTCATGTTAAGACTTACTAATGTACACATTAGCAAGTATCTTTGTGTAGAGTTTGTTTTTAGGTGTTATGTTTGTAGGCAGAGATGAGACAAGCAGAAGCTCGTGGCCATTCTCAGGAAGAGGATTCGTGGCAAAGGTGATCTTTGCTCAACGTCCCCATTAATTGTGTATCATTCCCATTGTATTTTGCAGGTGATGTAAGAGGTATACATCTTAGAGAAGGAGCGTACCGGTTAGCCAGCAACGGGGTTTTCTCCAGGATGGCTTCGGACCTCTGCCCTCGTAAAAGGTAAGTTAAAAGAAGGGGCCCGGAGTGAGGCAGGAAAAAGTCATGAGGTCGGTGTGGGAGAGAGGCTGTTAAAGAGGCGGTCTCTTTGGGCAGGTGAAGGGAGCAGGTTATTATTCAGTTTGAGCTTTTATCACTTTACAAAGCTAAAGCACAGTCGGGGCTCATGCCTCAGAGGCTCAGGTTCACTCGTCTTTTGGGGCAGAGCTCCAGGTTGTTTCTATAGCTCTGTTATCTCAATGTATATTTTCCCAGAGCCAACTTCATCCAGCCATCTCGCCGGTTAATGCAAGAACCCATTAACCAGCCGAAGTGTCAGGTGTATGCAAAATGGTTTTAAGTAGTCGAAGGCCATTTTTTGTCTGTGTTTTCCAGGCAAGTCACAGGCAGGACAGAGCAGGCAGAAACGTCAAAGGGCGATGTACCAAAGCAGTGGGAGGACTTCTCACCGGGAAGGCCGACGTTTCAAACGCCGTCTCGGCACGCATCCATTTCTATTTATTTTTCAGGTTTCACATCCAAATCGGGCGAGGCGAAGTCGCGCAGTCAGCGGGGATGCGCAAAGCTAAGGGGATTTTGTACCGGACCGGAGACTAACAGCAGAGCGTAATACGGTGGGAGGGTTCACGGTCTTTCTCACAGGTGCTGTGCAGTCGCCTTTGGGGTCAGACAAGTACTCTCAGGGAGTTGGGGAGGTAAGGAGAATGACTGTGGGGTCAGTCACTGCTCACCAGAACAACGGTCACACGTCCGTTCGCTCTGCGGTCCCACAGGGGAGGCGAACCCCCGAGCACCGTTCAGGAAGTGTTTTGGATGGGGCGAGCACCGTTTCGCAGAGCGGTAAAGCGGTGAGAGGGGACTCACGGAGGAGAGGCCGCAACTCAGAGGATTCTAAGCCCATGGCCGTTTCCGCTTTTTACAGGCGCAGCAGCCGACTTGGGAGTGGTGAAGCAGCAGGTTAAGGAGGGGCATGAAAAGGTAAGAAGGTTGTAAGCATGGGTGGTGATTAAGAGTAGAGAATAAAATCGGATAGGGGATTTTGAGTTGGGAAATCGAGGAGCGACAGCAATGCGGATGGCACCGTTGCAAAGCTGACTTTCTGCAGAAGAGGCACAGCTCATGTTTTTTGCCCTGGCTCTTCGGCTGTGGGAGCAGAGGCCAACCGTTCGTGCTCTACTCCCTGGGATGCTAGGCAGCCGAGCACGGGTGCCAAAGAGGTTCCATTGTAATGGACTTTGAGTTGGGAAATCGAGGAGCGACAGCAATGCGGATGGCACCGTTGCAAAGCTGACTTTCTGCAGAAGAGGCACAGCTCAAGTTTTTTGCCCTGGCTCTTCGGCTGTGGGAGCAGAGGCCAACCGTTCGTGCTCTACTCCCTGGGATGCTGGGCAGCCGGGCACGGGTGCCAAAGAGGTTCCATTGTAATGGACTTTGAGTTGGGAAATCGAGGAGCGACAGCAATGCAGATGGCACCGTTGCAAAGCTGACTTTCTGCAGAAGAGGCACAGCTCAAGTTTTTTGCCCTGGCTCTTCGGCTGTGGGAGGAGACGCCAAATGTTAGTGCTCTACTCCCTGGGATGCTGGGCAGGCGGGCACGGGTGCCAAAGAGGTTCCATTGTAATGGACTTTGAGTTGGGAAATCGAGGAGCGACAGCAATGCGGATGGCACCGTTGCAAAGCTGACTTTCTGCAGAAGAGGCACAGCTCAAGTTTTTTGCCCTGGCTCTTCGGCTGTGGGAGCAGAGGCCAACCGTTCGTGCTCTACTCCCTGGGATGCTGGGCAGCCCGGCACGGGTGCCAAAGAGGTGCCATTGTAATGGACTTTGAGCTGGGAAATCGAGGAGCGACAGCAATGCGGATGGCACCGTTGCAAAGCTGACTTTCTGCAGAAGAGGCAGAGGTCAAGTTTTTTGCCCTGGCTCTTCGGCTGTGGGAGCAGAGGCCAACCGTTCGTGCTCTACTCCCTGGGATGCTGGGCAGCCGGGCACGGGTGCCAAAGAGGTTCCATTGTAATGGACTTTGAGTGGGGAAATCGAGGAGCGACAGCAATGCGGATGGCACCGTTGCAAAGCTGACTTTCTGCAGAAGAGGCACAGCTCAAGTTTTTTGCCCTGGCTCTTCGGCTGTGGGAGCAGAGGCCAACCGTTCGTGCTCTACTCCCTGGGATGCTGGGCAGCCGGGCACGGGTGCCAAAGAGGTTCCATTGTAATGGACTTTGAGCTGGGAAATCGAGGAGCGACAGCAATGCGGATGGCACCGTTGCAAAGCTGACTTTCTGCAGAAGAGGCACAGCTCAAGTTTTTTGCCCTGGCTCTTCGGCTGTGGGAGCAGAGGCCAACCGTTCGTGCTCTACTCCCTGGGATGCTAGACAGCCGAGCACGGGTGCCAAAGAGGTTCCATTGTAATGGACTTTGAGTAGGGAAATCGAGGAGCGACAGCAATGCGATGGCACCGTTGCAAAGCTGACTTTCTGCAGAAGAGGCAGAGGTCAAGTTTTTTGCCCTGGCTCTTCGGCTGTGGGAGCAGAGGCCAACCGTTCGTGCTCTACTCCCTGGGATGCTGGGCAGCCGGGCACGGGTGCCAAAGAGGTTCCATTGTAATGGACTTTGAGTAGGGAAATCGAGGAGCGACAGCAATGCGGATGGCACCGTTGCAAAGCTGACTTTCTGCAGAAGAGGCAGAGGTCAAGTTTTTTGCCCTGGCTCTTCGGCTGTGGGAGGAGACGCCAAATGTTAGTGCTCTACTCCCTGGGATGCTGGGCAGCCGGGCACGGGTGCCAAAGAGGTTCCATTGTAATGGACTTTGAGTTGGGAAATCGAGGAGCGACAGCAATGCGGATGGCACCGTTGCAAAGCTGACTTTCTGCAGAAGAGGCACAGCTCAAGTTTTTTGCCCTGGCTCTTCGGCTGTGGGAGCAGAGGCCAATTGTTTGTGCTCTACTCCCTGGGATGCTGGGCAGCCGGGCACGGGTGCCAAAGAGGTTCCATTGTAATGGACTTTGAGTTGGGAAATCGAGGAGCGACAGCAATGCGGATGGCACCGTTGCAAAGCTGACTTTCTGCAGAAGAGGCAGAGGTCAAGTTTTTTGCCCTGGCTCTTCGGCTGTGGGAGGAGACGCCAAATGTTAGTGCTCTACTCCCTGGGATGCTGGGCAGCCGGGCACGGGTGCCAAAGAGGTTCTATTGTAATGGACTTTGAGTTGGGAAATCGAGGAGCGACAGCAATGCGGATGGCACCGTTGCAAAGCTGACTTTCTGCAGAAGAGGCACAGCTCAAGTTTTTTGCCCTGGCTCTTCGGCTGTGGGAGCAGAGGCCAACCGTTCGTGCTCTACTCCCTGGGATGCTGGGTAGCTGGGCACGGGTGCCAAAGAGGTTCCATTGTAATGGACTTTGAGCTGGGAAATCGAGGAGCGACAGCAATGCGGATGGCACCGTTGCAAAGCTGACTTTCTGCAGAAGAGGCACAGCTCAAGTTTTTTGCCCTGGCTCTTCGGCTGTGGGAGCAGAGGCCAACCGTTCGTGCTCTACTCCCTGGGATGCTGGGCAGCCGGGCACGGGTGCCAAAGAGGTTCCATTGTAATGGACTTTGAGCTGGGAAATCGAGGAGCGACAGCAATGCGGATGGCACCGTTGCAAAGCTGACTTTCTGCAGAAGAGGCACAGCTCAAGTTTTTTGCCCTGGCTCTTCGGCTGTGGGAGCAGAGGCCAACCGTTCGTGCTCTACTCCCTGGGATGCTAGACAGCCGAGCACGGGTGCCAAAGAGGTTCCATTGTAATGGACTTTGAGTAGGGAAATCGAGGAGCGACAGCAATGCGATGGCACCGTTGCAAAGCTGACTTTCTGCAGAAGAGGCAGAGGTCAAGTTTTTTGCCCTGGCTCTTCGGCTGTGGGAGCAGAGGCCAACCATTCGTGCTCTACTCCCTGGGATGCTGGGCAGCCCAGCACGGGTGCCAAAGAGGTTCCATTGTAATGGACTTTGAGTTGGGAAATCGAGGAGCGACAGCAATGCGGATGGCACCGTTGCAAAGCTGACTTTCTGCAGAAGAGGCAGAGCTCAAGTTTTTTGCCCTGGCTCTTCGGCTGTGGGAGCAGAGGCCAACCGTTCGTGCTCTACTCCCTGGGATGCTGGGCAGCCCAGCACGGGTGCCAAAGAGGTTCCATTGTAATGGACTTTGAGTTGGGAAATCGAGGAGCGACAGCAATGCGGATGGCACCGTTGCAAAGCTGACTTTCTGCAGAAGAGGCGCAGCTCAAGTTTTTTGCCCTGGCTCTTCGGCTGTGGGAGGAGACGCTAAATGTTAGTGCTCTACTCCCTGGGATGCTGGGCAGCCGGGCACGGGTGCCAAAGAGGTTCCATTGTAATGGACTTTGAGTTGGGAAATCGAGGAGCGACAGCAATGCGGATGGCACCGTTGCAAAGCTGACTTTCTGCAGAAGAGGCACAGCTCAAGTTTTTTGCCCTGGCTCTTCGGCTGTGGGAGCAGAGGCCAACCGTTCGTGCTCTACTCCCTGGGATGCTGGGCAGCTGGGCACGGGTGCCAAAGAGGTTCCATTGTAATGGACTTTGAGAGGGGAAATCGAGGAGCGACAGCAATGCGGATGGCACCGTTGCAAAGCTGACTTTCTGCAGAAGAGGCACAGCTCAAGTTTTTTGCCCTGGCTCTTCGGCTGTGGGAGCAGAGGCCAACCGTTCGTGCTCTACTCCCTGGGATGCTGGGCAGCCGGGCACGGGTGCCAAAGAGGTTCCATTGTAATGGACTTTGAGTGGGGAAATCGAGGAGCGACAGCAATGCGGATGGCACCGTTGCAAAGCTGACTTTCTGCAGAAGAGGCACAGCTCAAGTTTTTTGCCCTGGCTCTTCGGCTGTGGGAGCAGAGGCCAACCGTTCGTGCTCTACTCCCTGGGATGCTGGGCAGCCGGGCACGGGTGCCAAAGAGGTTCCATTGTAATGGACTTTGAGTGGGGAAATCGAGGAGTGACAGCAATGCGGATGGCACCGTTGCAAAGCTGACTTTCTGCAGAAGAGGCACAGCTCAAGTTTTTTGCCCTGGCTCTTCGGCTGTGGGAGCAGAGGCCAACCGTTCGTGCTCTACTCCCTGGGATGCTGGGCAGCCCAGCACGCGTGCCAAAGAGGTTCCATTGTAATGGACTTTGAGTTGGGAAATCGAGGAGCGACAGCAATGCGGATGGCACCGTTGCAAAGCTGACTTTCTGCAGAAGAGGCAGAGGTCAAGTTTTTTGCCCTGGCTCTTCGGCTGTGGGAGCAGAGGCCAACCGTTCGTGCTCTACTCCCTGGGATGCTGGGCAGCCCAGCACGGGTGCCAAAGAGGTTCCATTGTAATGGACTTTGAGTTGGGAAATCGAGGAGCGACAGCAATGCGGATGGCACCGTTGCAAAGCTGACTTTCTGCAGAAGAGGCACAGCTCAAGTTTTTTGCCCTGGCTCTTCGGCTGTGGGAGCAGAGGCCAACCGTTCGTGCTCTACTCCCTGGGATGCTGGGCAGCCGGGCACGGGTGCCAAAGAGGTTCCATTGTAATGGACTTTGAGCTGGGAAATCGAGGAGCGACAGCAATGCGGATGGCACCGTTGCAAAGCTGACTTTCTGCAGAAGAGGCAGAGGTCAAGTTTTTTGCCCTGGCTCTTCGGCTGTGGGAGGAGACGCCAAATGTTAGTGCTCTACTCCCTGGGATGCTGGGCAGCCGGGCACGGGTGCCAAAGAGGTTCCATTGTAATGGACTTTGAGTTGGGAAATCGAGGAGCGACAGCAATGCGGATGGCACCGTTGCAAAGCTGACTTTCTGCAGAAGAGGCACAGCTCAAGTTTTTTGCCCTGGCTCTTCGGCTGTGGGAGCAGAGGCCAACCGTTAGTGCTCTACTCCCTGGGATGCTGGCAGCCCAGCACGGGTGCCAAAGAGGTTCCATTGTAATGGACTTTGAGTTGGGAAATGGAGGAGCGACAGCAATGCGGATGGCACCGTTGCAAAGCTGACTTTCTGCAGAAGAGGCACAGCTCAAGTTTTTTGCCTTGGCTCTTCGGCTCTGGGAGCAGAGGCCAACCGTTCGTGCTCTACTCCCTGGGATGCTGGGCAGCCCAGCACGGGTGCCAAAGAGGTTCCATTGTAATGGACTTTGAGCTGGGAAATCGAGGAGCGACAGCAATGCGGATGGCACCGTTGCAAAGCTGACTTTCTGCAGAAGAGGCACAGCTCAAGTTTTTTGCCCTGGCTCTTCGGCTGTGGGAGCAGAGGCCAACCGTTCGTGCTCTACTCCCTGGGATGCTGGGCAGCCGGGCACGGGTGCCAAAGAGGTTCCATTGTAATGGACTTTGAGCTGGGAAATCGAGGAGCGACAGCAATGCGGATGGCACCGTTGCAAAGCTGACTTTCTGCAGAAGAGGCACAGCTCAAGTTTTTTGCCCTGGCTCTTCGGCTGTGGGAGCAGAGGCCAACCGTTCGTGCTCTACTCCCTGGGATGCTGGGCAGCCGAGCATGGGTGCCAAAGAGGTTCCATTGTAATGGACTTTGAGTTGGGAAATCGAGGAGCGACAGCAATGCGGACGGCACCGTTGCAAAGCTGACTTTCTGCAGAAGAGGCACAGCTCAAGTTTTTTGCCCTGGCTCTTCGGCTGTGGGAGCAGAGGCCAACCGTTCGTGCTCTACTCCCTGGGATGCTGGGCAGCCCAGCACGGGTGCCAAAGAAGTTCCATTGTAATGGACTTTGAGTTGGGAAATCGAGGAGCGACAGCAATGCGGATGGCACCGTTGCAAAGCTGACTTTCTGCAGAAGAGGCAGAGGTCAAGTTTTTTGCCCTGGCTCTTCGGCTGTGGGAGCAGAGGCCAACCGTTCGTGCTCTACTCCCTGGGATGCTGGGCAGCCGAGCACCGGTGCCAAAGAGGTTCCATTGTAATGGACTTTGAGTTGGGAAATTGAGGAGCGACAGCAATGCGGATGGCACCGTTGCAAAGCTGACTTTCTGCAGAAGAGGCACAGCTCAAGTTTTTTGCCCTGCTCTTCGGCTGTGGGAGCAGACGCCAACCGTTCGTGCTCTACTCCCTGGGATGCTGTGCAGCCGGGCACGGGTGCCAAAGAGGTTCCATTGTAATGGACTTTGAGTTGGGAAATCGAGGAGCGACAGCAATGCGGATGGCACCGTTGCAAAGCTGACTTTCTGCAGAAGAGGCACAGCTCAAGTTTTTTGCCCTGGCTCTTCGGCTGTGGGAGCAGAGGCCAACCGTTCGTGCTCTACTCCCTGGGATGCTGGGCAGCCCGGCAAGGGTGCCAAAGAGGTTCCATTGTAATGGACTTTGAGTTGGGAAATCGAGGAGCGACAGCAATGCGGATGGCACCGTTGCAAAGCTGACTTTCTGCAGAAGAGGCAGAGGTCAAGTTTTTTGCCCTGGCTCTTCGGCTGTGGGAGCAGAGGCCAACCGTTCGTGCTCTACTCCCTGGGATGCTGGGCAGCCCAGCACGGGTGCCAAAGAGGTTCCATTGCCATGGACTTTGAGTTGGGAAATCGAGGAGCGACAGCAATGCGGATGGCACCGTTGCAAAGCTGACTTTCTGCAGAAGAGGCACAGCTCAAGTTTTTTGCCCTGGCTCTTCGGCTGTGGGAGCAGAGGCCAACCCTTCGTGCTCTACTCCCTGGGATGCTGGGCAGCCGAGCACGGGTGCCAAAGAGGTTCCATTGTAATGGATTTTGAGTTGGGAAATCGAGGAGCGACAGCAATGCGGATGGCACCGTTGCAAAGCTGACTTTCTGCAGAAGAGGCACAGCTCAAGTTTTTTGCCCTGGCTCTTCGGCTGTGGGAGCAGAGGCCAACCGTTCGTGCTCTACTCCCTGGGATGCTGGGCAGCCCAGCACAGGTGCCAAAGAGGATCCATTGTAATGGACTTTGAGTTGGGAAATCGAGGAGCGACAGCAATGCGGATGGCACCGTTGCAAAGCTGACTTTCTGCAGAAGAGGCACAGCTCAAGTTTCTTGCCCTGGCTCTTCGGCTGTGGGAGCAGAGGCCAACCGTTCGTGCTCTACTCCCTGGGATGCTGTGCAGCCGAGAACGGGTGCCAAAGAGGTTCCATTGTAATGGACTTTGAGTTGGGAAATCGAGGAGCGACAGCAATGCGGATGGCACCGTTGCAAAGCTGACTTTCTGCAGAAGAGGCACAGCTCAAGTTTTTTGCCCTGGCTCTTCGGCTGTGGGAGCAGAGGCCAACCGTTCGTGCTCTACTCCCTGGGATGCTGGGCAGCCCAGCACAGGTGCCAAAGAGGTTCCATTGTAATGGACTTTGAGTTGGGAAATCGAGGAGCGACAGCAATGCGGATGGCACCGTTGCAAAGCTGACTTTCTGCAGAAGAGGCACAGCTCAAGTTTCTTGCCCTGGCTCTTCGGCTGTGGGAGCAGAGGCCAACCGTTCGTGCTCTACTCCCTGGGATGCCGGAAAGCCGAGCACGGGTGCCAAAGAGGTTCCATTATAATGGACTTTGAGTTGGGAAATCGAGGAGCGACAGCAATGCGGATGGCACCGTTGCAAAGCTGACTTTCTGCAGAAGAGGCACAGCTCAAGTTTTTTGCCCTGGCTCTTCGGCTCTGGGAGCAGAGGCCAACCGTTCGTGCTCTACTCCCTGGGATGCTGGGTAGCCCAGCACGGGTGCAAAAGAGGTTCCATTGTAATGGACTTTGAGTAGGGAACTTGAGGAGCGACAGCAATGCAGATGGCACCGTTGCAAAGCTGACTTTCTGCAGAAGAGGCACAGCTCAAGTTTCTTGCCCTGGCTCTTCGGCTGTGGGAGCAGAGGCCAACCGTTCGTGATATACTCCCTGGGATGCTGGGCAGCCGGGCACGGGTGCCAAAGAGGTTCCATTGTAATGGACTTTGATTTGGGAAATCGAGGAGCGACAGCAATGCGGATGGCACCGTTGCAAAGCTGACTTTCTGCAGAAGAGGCACAGCTCAAGTTTTTTGCCCTGGCTCTTCGGCTCTGGGAGCAGAGGCCAAATGTTCGTGCTCTACTCCCTGGGATGCTGGGCAGCCCAGCACGCGTGCCAAAGAGGTTCCATTGTAATGGACTTTGAGTTGGGAAATCAAGGAGCGACAGCGATGCGGATGGCACCGTTGCAAAGCTGACTTTCTGCAGAAGAGGCACAGCTCAAGTTTTTTGCCCTGGCTCTTCGGCTGTGGGAGCAGAGGCCAACCGTTCGTGCTCTACTCCCTGGGATGCTGGGCAGCCGGGCACGGGTGCCAAAGAGGTTCCATTGTAATGGACTTTGAGTTGGGAAATCGAGGAGCGACAGCAATGCGGATGGCACCGTTGCAAAGCTGACTTTCTGCAGAAGAGGCAGAGCTCAAGTTTTTTGCCCTGGCTCTTCGGCTGTGGGAGCAGAGGCCAACCGTTCGTGCTCTACTCCCTGGGATGCTGGGCAGCCCAGCACGGGTGCCAAAGAGGTTCCATTGTAATGGACTTTGAGTTGGGAAATCGAGGAGCGACAGCAATGCGGATGGCACCGTTGCAAAGCTGACTTTCTGCAGAAGAGGCACAGCTCAAGTTTTTTGCCCTGGCTCTTCGGCTGTGGGAGCAGAGGCCAACCGTTCGTGCTCTACTCCCTGGGATGCTGGGCAGCCCAGCACGGGTGCCAAAGAGGTTCCATTGCCATGGACTTTGAGTTGGGAAATCGAGGAGCGACAGCAATGCGGATGGCACCGTTGCAAAGCTGACTTTCTGCAGAAGAGGCACAGCTCAAGTTTCTTGCCCTGGCTCTTCGGCTGTGGGAGCAGAGGCCAACCGTTCGTGCTCTACTCCCTGGGATGCTGGGCAGCCCAGCACGGGTGCCAAAGAGGTTCCATTGTAATGGACTTTGAGTTGGGAAATCGAGGAGCGACAGCAATGCGGATGGCACCGTTGCAAAGCTGACTTTCTGCAGAAGAGGCACAGCTCAAGTTTTTTGCCCTGGCTCTTCGGCTGTGGGAGCAGAGGCCAACCGTTCGTGCTCTACTCCCTGGGATGCTGGGCAGCCCAGCACAGGTGCCAAAGAGGTTCCACTGTAATGGACTTTGAGTTGGGAAATCGAGGAGCGACAGCAATGCGGATGGCACCGTTGCAAAGCTGACTTTCTGCAGAAGAGGCACAGCTCAAGTTTTTTGCCTTGGCTCTTCGGGTCTGGGAGCAGAGGCCAACCGTTCGTGCTCTACTCCCTGGGATGCTGGGTAGCCCAGCACGGGTGCAAAAGAGGTGCCATTGTAATGGACTTTGAGTAGGGAACTCGAGGAGCGACAGCAATGCAGATGGCACCGTTGCAAAGCTGACTTTCTGCAGAAGAGGCACAGCTCAAGTTTTTTGCCCTGGCTCTTCGGCTGTGGGAGCGGAGGCTAACCGTTCGTGCTCTACTCCCTGGGATGCTGGGCAGCCGGGCACGGGTGCCAAAGAGGTTCCATTGTAATGGACTTTGAGTTGGAAATCGAGGAGCGACAGCAATGCGGATGGCACCGTTGCAAAGCTGACTTTCTGCAGAAGAGGCACAGCTCAAGTTTTTGTCCCTGGCTCTTCGGCTGTGGGAGCAGAGGCCAACCGTTCGTGCTCTACTCCCTGGGATGCTGGGCAGCCGGGCACGGGTGCCAAAGAGGTTCCATTGTAATGGACTTTGAGTTGGGAAATCGAGGAGCGACAGCAATGCGGATGGCACCGTTGCAAAGCTGACTTTCTGCAGAAGAGGCACAGCTCAAGTTTTTTGCCCTGGCTCTTCGGCTGTGGGAGCAGAGGCCAAATGTTCGTGCCCTACTCCCTGGGATGCTGGGCAGCCGGGCACGGGTGCCAAAGAGGTTCCAATGTAATGGACTTTGAGTTGGGAAATCGAGGAGCGACAGCAATGCGGATGGCACCGTTGCAAAGCTGACTTTCTGCAGAAGAGGCACAGCTCAAGTTTTTTGCCCTGGCTCTTCGGCTGTGGGAGCAGAGGCCAACCGTTCGTGCTCTACTCCCTGGGATGCTGGGCAGCCGGGCACGGGTGCCAAAGAGGTTCCATTGTAATGGACTTTGAGTTGGGAAATCGAGGAGCGACAGCAATGCGGATGGCACTGTTGCAAAGCTGACTTTCTGCAGAAGAGGCACAGCTCAAGTTTTTTGCCCTGGCTCTTCGGCTGTGGGAGCAGAGGCCAACCGTTCGTGCTCTACTCCCTGGGATGCTGGGCAGCCGGGCACGGGTGCCAAAGAGGTTCCATTGTAATGGACTTTGAGTTGGGAAATCGAGGAGCGACAGCAATGCGGATGGCACCGTTGCAAAGCTGACTTTCTGCAGAAGAGGCACAGCTCAAGTTTTTTGCCCTGGCTCTTCGGCTGTGGGAGCAGAGGCCAACCGTTCGTGCTCTACTCCCTGGGATGCTGGGCAGCCTGGCAAGGGTGCCAAAGAGGTTCCATTGTAATGGACTTTGATTTGGGAAATCGAGGAGCGACAGCAATGCGGATGGCACCGTTGCAAAGCTGACTTTCTGCAGAAGAGGTACAGCTCAAGTTTTTTGCCCTGGCTCTTCGGCTGTGGGAGCAGAGGCCAACCGTTCGTGCTCTACTCCCTGGGATGCTGGGCAGCCGGGCACGGGTGCCAAAGAGGTTCCATTGTAATGGACTTTGAGTTGGGAAATCGAGGAGCGACAGCAATGCGGATGGCACCGTTGCAAAGCTGACTTTCTGCAGAAGAGGCACAGCTCATATTTTTTGCCCTGGCTCTTCGGCTGTGGGAGCAGAGGCCAACCGTTCGTGCCCTACTCCCTGGGATGCTGGGCAGCCGAGCACGGGTGCCAAAGAGGTTCCATTGTAATGGACTTTGAGTTGGGAAATCGAGGAGCGACAGCAATGCGGATGGCACCGTTGCAAAGCTGACTTTCTGCAGAAGAGGCACAGCTCAAGTTTTTTGCCCTGGCTCTTCGGCTGTGGGAGCAGAGGCCAACCGTTCGTGCTCTACTCCCTGGGATGCTGGGCTGCCAAGAGTGGTAGCCCTGGATGTTTGGATTCAAATGGACTTTTTGTTTTAAAATCGAGGAGCTACAGCAAGTTTGTTGTCGCTCCTCACATATCCACAGCTGCAGTCTCAACCACTGGGTCTGAGTCTGAACGTGTCTGTTCCAAAGCTAGAAGCCCAGATTCTAAGGCACTGTCTCATTCACAGATTCTCATTCCCAGATTGTGAGCAGCAGTTTGAATCTGAGAGTATCAGCTCCAAAATCTGAGCTTGAGTCTCAGCCACAGTCTCAGCCCCCAGTTCGCAGTCCCAGAGTCACAGGTATAGTCTGAATCTGAGAGTATCAGCTCCAGAATTTTAGCCTCTGTGTCTCAGTCACTGAGTCGCAGCACCTGAATCTCAGCCCCAGAATGTTAATCCCAGAGTCTTAGCCCCAGAGTCTCATCCCCGGAGCCTCAGCTATAGTCTGAATCTGAGAGTATCAGCTCCAAAATCTGAGCATAAAGTCTCAGCCACAGACCCTCAGCCCCTGAGTCTCAGCCCCAGAATCTAAGCCACAGTCCCAGCTCAGAGTATGGGCCCTGGAGTTTCAGCCACAGAGCCTGAGCCACAGAATCTCAGCTGCAGTCTCAGCCTCAAAGTCTGAATTGCAGAGTCTTTAGCCATAGAGTCTCAGCAGCAGCCTCAGCCACAGAGTCTGTGTCTGAAAGTATCAGCTTCAAAGTTTGAGGCTCAGAGTCTAAGGTACCATCTCATCCACAGTGTCTCAGCCACATTCTCAGCTACAGAATCTGAGTCTGAGAGCATCAGCTCCAAAGTCTCAGCCCAGAGTCCCAGCCATCATCTCAGCCACAGAGTCTAAATTACAGTCTCGGTCACAAAATCCGAGATACAAAGTCTGAATCCCAAAGTCTTCGCCATTGAGTCTCAGCCACAGTCTCAGTATCAGAGTCTCAGCTGCAGAGTATCAGCCCCAAAGTCTCAGCTGCAGAGTATCAGCCACAGCCTCAGCTCAGAGTGTGAGCCCCAAAGCCTTAGGACAGAGTTTGAGCCACAGTCTCAGCTGCAGTCTATGCCCCTAATTCTGAATCCCAGAGTCTTAGCCATAGAGTCTCAGCCCAAACGTCTGAATGCCAGTCTTAGCTATAGAGTCTCAGCAAAAGAGTCTGAATTCCATTGTCTTAGCCACAAAGTCTCAGCCCCAGTCTCAGCCCCAGAGTCTGAGTATCGGCTCCAAAATCAGAGTTTCAAAACCAGAGTTTCAGCCAGTCTCAGCCACAGAGCCTGAGTCCCAGATTCTCAGCCCCAGTCAGAGACCTTCAGTTTCAGCCCTTGAGTCTGAGCCCAAAAGTCTGAATCTCAGACTCTCACCCATCTGAGCCAGAGAAAGCAAAGCAGAAAATCAACGCCTCAGAACACCCACGGAGCAAACAACAAGCAGGTATGGAACAACCAAGGCACTCACCGAGCAGCCAGGGAGCAGCCATAGAGCCAGAGCCAGGTAATACAAAGACCCAGCTGTGATTTATCAGGGTGCTTTTATCCCAGCCGGTGTTTTGCCCCTCCCCTGCCCCAGCCCATCGAGGGAGGGGTTGTGGGTGGGCCCCATGGTATATGAGGCCCAGCCTTTGCTCAGGGAGCTCAGTCTTGGTTCAGTTCTCATCAGGGTAAGTTCTCTGGTGTTAGCTCAGGTTTTCTGGCCTTAGAGCTTTGTGGTTTATTTCAGGTGTGCTTTTTCTGGGGGGGTTGAAATGGTCTTATCTCAATTAAGACCTTCAGGTCATGTTAAGACTTACTAGTGTACACATTAGCAAGTATCTTTGTGTAGAGTTTGTTTTTAGGTGTTATATTTGTAGGCAGAGATGAGACAAGCAGAACCTCGTGGCCATTCTCAGGGGGAGGATTCGTGGCAAAGGTGATCTTTGCTCAACGTCCCCATTCATTGTGTATCATTCCCATTGTATTTTGCAGATGATGAAGAGGTATACATCTTAGAGAAGGAGCGTACCGGTTAGCCAGCAAGGGGGTTTTCTCCAGGATGGCTTCGGACTTCTGCCCTCGTAAAAGGTAAGTTAAAAGAAGGGGCCCGGAGTGAGGCAGGAAAAAGCCATGAGGTCGGTGTGGGAGAGAGGCTGTTAAAGAGGCGGTCTCTTTGGGCAGGTGAAGGGAGCAGGTTATTATTCAGTTTGAGCTTTTATCACTTTACAAAGCTAAAGCACAGTCGGGGCTCATGCCTCAGAGGCTCAGGTTCACTCGTCTTTTGGGGCAGAGCTTCAGGTTGTTTCTATAGCTCTGTTATCTCAATGCATATTTTCCTAGAGCCGATTCCGTCCAGCCATCTCACGGGTTAATGCAAGAACCCATTAACCAGCCGAAGTGTCAGGTGTATGCAAAATGGTTTTAAGTAGTCGAAGGCCATTTTTTGTCTGTGTTTTCCAGGCGAGTCACAGGCAGGACAGAGCAGGCAGAAACGTCAAAGGGCGATGTACCAAAGCAGTGGGAGGGCTTCTCACTGGGAAGGCCAACGTTTCAAACGCCGTCTCGGCACGCATCCATTTCTATTTATTTTACAGGTTTCACATCCAAATCGGGCGAGGCGAAGTCGCGCGGTGAGCGGGGATGCGCAAAGCTAAGGGGATTTTGTACCTGACCGGCGATTAACAGAGGAGCGTAATACGGTGGGAGGGTTCACGGTCTTTCTCACAGGTGCCGTGCAGTCGCCTTTGGGGTCGGACAAGTACTCTCAGGGAGTTGGGGAGGTAAGGAGAATGACTGTGGGGTCAGTCACTGCTCACCAGAACAATGGTCACACGTCCGTTCGCTCTGCGGTCCCACAGGGGAGGCGAACCCCCGAGCACCGTTCAGGAAGTGTTTTGGATGGGGCGAGCACAGTTTCGCAGAGCGGTAAAGCGGTGAGACAGGACTCACGGAGGAGAGGCCGCAACTCAGAGGATTCTAACCCCATGGCCGTTTCCGCTTTTTACAGGCGCAGCAGCCGACTTGGGAGTGGTGAAGCAGCAGGTTAAGGAGGGGCATGAAAAGGTAAGAAGGTTGTAAGCATGGGTGGTGATTAAGAGTAGAGAATAAAATCGGATAGGGGATTTTGAGTTAGGAAATCGAGGAGCGACAGCAATGCGGATGGCACCGTTGCAAAGCTGACTTTCTGCAGAAGAGGCACAGCTCAAGTTTTTTGCCCTGGCTCTTCGGCTGTGGGAGCAGAGGCCAACCGTTCGTGCTCTACTCCCTGGGATGCTGGGCAGCCCAGCACGGGTGCCAAAGAGGTTCCATTGTAATGGACTTTGAGTTGGGAAATCGAGGAGCGACAGCAATGCGGATGGCACCGTTGCAAAGCTGACTTTCTGCAGAAGAGGCACAGCTCAAGTTTCTTGCCCTGGCTCTTCGGCTGTGGGAGCAGAGTCCAACTGTTCGTGCTCTACTCCCTGGGATGCTGGGCAGCCGGGCACGGGTGCCAAAGAGGTTCCATTGTAATGGACTTTGAGTTGGGAAATCGAGGAGCGACAGCAATGCGGATGGCACCGTTGCAAAGCTGACTTTCTGCAGAAGAGGCACAGCTCAAGTTTTTTGCCCTGGCTCTTCGGCTGTGGGAGCAGAGGCCAACCGTTAGTGCTCTACTCCCTGGGATGCTGGGCAGCCGGGCACGGGTGCCAAAGAGGTTCCATTGTAATGGACTTTGAGTTGGGAAATCGAGGAGCGACAGCAATGCGGATGGCACCGTTGCAAAGCTGACTTTCAGCAGTAGAGGCACAGCTCAAGTTTTTTGCCCTGGCTCTTCGGCTGTGGGAGCAGAGGCCAACCGTTCGTGCTCTACTCCCTGGGATGCTGGGCTGCCGGGCACGGGTGCCAAAGAGGTTCCATTGTAATGGACTTTAAGTTGGGAAATCGAGGAGCGACAGCAATGCGGATGGCACCGTTGCAAAGCTGACTTTCTGCAGAAGAGGCACAGCTCAAGTTTTTTGCCCTGGCTCTTCGGCTGTGGGAGCAGAGGCCAACCGTTCGTGCTCTACTCCCTGGGATGCTGGGCAGCCGAGCACGGGTGCCAAAGAGGTTCCATTGTAATGGACTTTGAGTTGGGAAATCGAGGAGCGACAGCAATGCGGATGGCACCGTTGCAAAGCTGACTTTCTACAGAAGAGGCACAGCTCAAGTTTTTTGCCCTGGCTCTTCGGCTGTGGGAGCAGAGGCCAACCGTTCGTGCTCTACTCCCTGGGATGCTGGCAGCCCGGCAAGGGTGCCAAAGAGGTTCCATTGTAATGGACTTTGAGTTGGGAAATCGAGGAGCGACAGCAATGCGGATGGCACCGTTGCAAAGCTGACTTTCTGCAGAAGAGGCACAGCTCAAGTTTTTTGCCCTGGCTCTTCGGCTGTGGGAGCAGAGGCCAACCATTCATGCTCTACTGCCTGGGATGCTGGGCCGCCGAGCATGAGTGCCAAAGAGGTTCCATTGTAATGGACTTTGAGTTGGGAAATGGAGGAGCGACAGCAATGCGGATGGCACCGTTGCAAAGCCGACTTTCTGCAGAAGAGTCACAGCTCAAGTTTTTTGCCCTGGCTCTTCGGCTGTTGGAGCAGAGGCCGAATGTTCGTGCTCTACTCCCTGGGATGTTGGGCAGCCGAGCACGTGTGCCAAAGAGGTTCCATTGTAATGGACTTTGAGTTGGGAAATCGAGGAGCGACAGCCATGCGGATGGCACCGTTGCAAAGCTGACTTTCTGCAGAAGAGGCACAGCTCAAGTTTTTTGCCCTGGCTCTTCGGCTGTGGGAGCAGAGGCCAACCGTTCGTGCTCTACTCCCTGGGATGCTGGGCAGCCGAGCACGGGTGCCAAAGAAGTTCCATTGTAATGGAGTTTGAGTTGGGAAATCGAGGAGCGACCGCAATGCGGATGGCACCGTTGCAAAGCTGACTTTCTGCAGAAGAGGCACAGCTCAAGTTTTTTGCCCTGGCTCTTCGGCTATGGGAGCAGAGGCCAACCGTTCGTGCTCTACTCCCTGGGATGCTGGGCAGCCGAGCACGGGTGCCAAAGAGGTTCCATTGTAATGGAGTTTGAGTTGGGAAATCGAGGAGCGACAGCAATGCGGATGGCACCGTTGCAAAGCTGACTTTCTGCAGAAGAGGCACAGCTCAAGTTTTTTGCCCTGGCTCTTCGGCTGTGGGAGCAGAGGCCAACCGTTCGTGCTCTACTCCCTGGGATGTTGGGCAGCCCGGCACGGGTGCCAAAGAGGTTCCATTGTAATGGACTTTGAGTAGGGAAATCGAGGAGCGACAGCAATGCGGATGGCACCGTTGCAAAGCTGACTTTCTGCAGAAGAGGCACAGCTCAAGTTTTTTGCCCTGGCTCTTCGGCTGTGGGAGCAGAGACCAACCGTTCGTGCTCTACTCCCTGGGATGCTGGGCTGCCGGGCACGGGTGCCAAAGAGGTTCCATTGTAATGGACTTTGAGTTGGGAAATCGAGGAGCGACAGCAATGCGGATGGCACCGTTGCAAAGCTGACTTTCTGCAGAAGAGGCACAGCTCAAGTTTTTTGCCCTGGCTCTTCGGCTGTGGGAGCAGAGGCCAACCGTTCGTGCTCTACTCCCTGGGATGCTGGAAACCGGGCACGGGTGCCAAAGAGGTTCCATTGTAATGGACTTTGAGTTGGGAAATAGAGGAGCGACAGCAATGCGGATGGCACCATTGCAAAGGTGACTTTCTGCAGAAGAGGCACAGCTCAAGTTTTTTGCCCTGGCTCTTCGGCTGTGGGAGCAGAGGCCAACCGTTCGTGCTCTACTCCCTGGGATGCTGGGCAGCCGGGCACGGGTGCCAAAGAGGTTCCATTGTAATGGACTTTGAGTTGGGAAATCGAGGAGCGACAGCAATGCGGATGGCACCGTTGCAAAGCTGCCTTTCTGCAGAAGAGGCACAGCTCAAGTTTTTTGCCCTGGCTTTTCGGCTGTGGGAGCAGAGGCCAACCGTTCGTGCTCTACTCCCTGGGATGCTGGGCAGCCCAGCACGGGTGCCAAAGAGGTTCCATTGTAATGGACTTTGAGTTGGGAAATCGAGGAGCGACAGCAATGCGGATGGCACCGTTGCAAAGCTGACTTTCTGCAGGAGACGCACAGCTCAAGTTTTTTGCCCTGGCTCTTCGGCTGTGGGAGCAGAGGCCAACCGTTCGTGCTCTACTCCCTGTGATGCTGGGCAGCCCGGCACGGGTGCCAAAGAGGTTCCATTGTAATGGACTTTGAGTTGGGAAATCGAGGAGCGACAGCAATGCGGATGGCACCGTTGCAAAGCCGACTTTCTGCAGAAGAGGCACAGCTCAAGTTTTTTGCCCTGGCTCTTCGGCTGTGGGAGCAGAGGCCAACCGTTCGTGCTCTACTCCCTGGGATGCTGGGCAGCCGGGCACGGGTGCCAAAGAGGTTCCATTGTAATGGACTTTGAGTTGGGATATCGAGGAGCGACAGCAATGCGGATGGCACCGTTGCAAAGCTGACTTTCTGCAGAAGAGGCACAGCCCAAGTTTTTTGCCCTGGCTCTTCGGCTGTGGGAGCAGAGGCCAACCGTTCGTGCTCTACTCCCTGGGATGCTGGGCAGCCGAGCACGGGTGCCAAAGAGGTTCCATTGTAATGGACTTTGAGTTGGGAAATCGAGGAGCGACAGCAATGCGGATGGCACCGTTGCAAAGCTGACTTTCTACAGAAGAGGCACAGCTCAAGATTTTTGCCCTGGCTCTTTGGCTGTGGGAGCAGAGGCCAACCGTTCGTGCTCTACTCCCTGGGATGCTGGGCAGGACAGCACGGGTGCCAAAGAGGTTCCATTGTAAATGGACTTTGAGTTGGGAAATCGAGGAGCGACAGCAATGCGGATGGCACCGTTGCAAAGCTGACTTTCTGCAGAAGAGGCATAGCTCAAGTTTTTTGCCCTGGCTCTTTGGCTGTGGGAGCAGAGGCCAACCGTTCGTGCTCTACTCACTGGGATGCTGGCAGCCCGGCAAGGGTGCCAAAGAGTTTCCATTGTAATGGACTTTGAGTTGGGAAATCGAGGAGCGACAGCAATGCGGATGGCACCGTTGCAAAGCTGACTTTCTGCAGAAGAGGCACAGCTCAAGTTTTTTGCCCTGGCTCTTCGGCTGTGGGAGCAGAGGCCAACCGTTCGTGCTCTACTCCCTGGGATGGTGGAAACCGGGCACGGGTGCCAAAGAGGTTCCATTGTAATGGACTTTGAGTTGGGAAATCGAGGAGCGACAGCAATGCGGATGGCACCGTTGCAAAGCTGACTTTCTGCAGAAGAGGCACAGCTCAAGTTTTTTGCCCTGGCTCTTTGGCTGTGGGAGCAGAGGCCAACCGTTCGTGCTCTACTCCCTGGGATGCTGGGCAGCCGGGCACGGGTGCCAAAGAGGATCCATTGTAATGGACTTTGAGTTGGGAAATCGAGGAGCGACAGCAATGCGGATGGCACCGTTGCAAAGCTGACTTTCTGCAGAAGAGGCACAGCTCAAGTTTTTTGCCCTGGCTCTTCGGCTGTGGGAGCAGAGGCCAACCGTTCGTGCCCTACTCCCTGGGATGCTGGGCAGCCGGGCACGGGTGCCAAAGAGGTTCCATTGTAATGGACTTTGAGTTGGGAAATCGAGGAGCGACAGCAATGCGGATGGCACCGTTGCAAAGCTGACTTTCTGCAGAAGAGGCACAGCTCAAGTTTTTTGCCCTGGCTCTTCGGCTGTGGGAGCAGAGGCCAACCGTTCGTGCTCTACTCCCTGGGATGCTGGGCAGCCGAGCACGGGTGCCAAAGAGGTTCCATTGTAATGGACTTTGAGTTGGGAAATCGAGGAGCGACAGCAATGCGGATGGCACCGTTGCAAAGCTGACTTTCTGCAGAAGAGGCACAGCTCAAGATTTTTGCCCTGGCTCTTCGGCTGTGGGAGCAGAGGCCAACCGTTCGTGCTCTACTCCCTGGGATGCTGGGCTGCCGGGCACGGGTGCCAAAGAGGTTCCATTGTAATGGACTTTGAGTTGGGAAATCGAGGAGCGACAGCAATGCGGATGGCACCGTTGCAAAGCTGACTTTCTGCAGAAGAGGCAGAGCTCAAGTTTTTTGCCCTGGCTCTTCGGCTGTGGGAGCAGAGGCCAACCGTTCGTGCCCTACTCCCTGGGATGCTGGGCAGCCCGGCACGGGTGCCAAAGAGGTTCCATTGTAATGGACTTTGAGTTGGGAAATCGAGGAGCGACAGCAATGCGGATGGCACCGTTGCAAAGCTGACTTTCTACAGAAGAGGCACAGCTCAAGTTTTTTGCCCTGGCTCTTCGGCTGTGGGAGCAGAGGACAACCGTTCGTGCTCTACTCCCTGGGATGCTGGGCAGCCCAGCACGGGTGCCAAAGAGGTTCCATTGTAATGGACTTTGAGTTGGGAAATCGAGGAGCGACAGCAATGCGGATGGCACCGTTGCAAAGCTGACTTTCTGCAGAAGAGGCACAGCTCAAGTTTTTTGCCCTGGCTCTTTGGCTGTGGGAGCAGAGGCCAACCGTTCATGCTCTATTCCCTGGGATGCTGGGCAGCCCAGCACGGGTGCCAAAGAGGTTCCATTGTAATGGACTTTGAGTTGGGAAATCGAGGAGCGACAGCAATGCGGATGGCACCGTTGCAAAGCTGACTTTCTGCAGAAGAGGCACAGCTCAAGTTTTTTGCCCTGGCTCTTCGGCTGTGGGAGCAGAGGCCAACCGTTCGTGCTCTACTCCCTGGGATGCTGGGCAGCCCGGCACGGGTGCCAAAGAGGTTCCATTGTAATGGACTTTGAGTTGGGAAATCGAGGAGCGACAGCAATGCGGATGGCACCGTTGCAAAGCTGACTTTCTACAGAAGAGGCACAGCTCAAGTTTTTTGCCCTGGCTCTTCGGCTGTGGGAGCAGAGGCCAACCGTTCGTGCTCTACTCCCTGGGATGCTGGCAGCCCGGCAAGGGTGCCAAAGAGGTTCCATTGTAATGGACTTTGAGTTGGGAAATCGAGGAGCGACAGCAATGCGGATGGCACCGTTGCAAAGCTGACTTTCTGCAGAAGAGGCACAGCTCAAGTTTTTTGCCCTGGCTCTTCGGCTGTGGGAGCAGAGGCCAACCATTCATGCTCTACTGCCTGGGATGCTGGGCCGCCGAGCATGAGTGCCAAAGAGGTTCCATTGTAATGGACTTTGAGTTGGGAAATGGAGGAGCGACAGCAATGCGGATGGCACCGTTGCAAAGCCGACTTTCTGCAGAAGAGGCACAGCTCAAGTTTTTTGCCCTGGCTCTTCGGCTGTTGGAGCAGAGGCCGAATGTTCGTGCTCTACTCCCTGGGATGTTGGGCAGCCGAGCACGTGTGCCAAAGAGGTTCCATTGTAATGGACTTTGAGTTGGGAAATCGAGGAGCGACAGCCATGCGGATGGCACCGTTGCAAAGCTGACTTTCTGCAGAAGAGGCACAGCTCAAGTTTTTTGCCCTGGCTCTTCGGCTGTGGGAGCAGAGGCCAACCGTTCGTGCTCTACTCGCTGGGATGCTGGGCAGCCGAGCACGGGTGCCAAAGAAGTTCCATTGTAATGGAGTTTGAGTTGGGAAATCGAGGAGCGACAGCAATGCGGATGGCACCGTTGCAAAGCTGACTTTCTGCAGAAGAGGCACAGCTCAAGTTTTTTGCCCTGGCTCTTCGGCTATGGGAGCAGAGGCCAACCGTTCGTGCTCTACTCCCTGGGATGCTGGGCAGCCGAGCACGGGTGCCAAAGAGGTTCCATTGTAATGGACTTTGAGTTGGGAAATCGAGGAGCGACAGCAATGCGGATGGCACCGTTGCAAAGCTGACTTTCTGCAGAAGAGGCACAGCTCAAGTTTTTTGCCCTGGCTCTTCGGCTGTGGGAGCAGAGGCCAACCGTTCGTGCTCTACTCCCTGGGATGCTGGGCAGCCCGGCACGGGTGCCAAAGAGGTTCCATTGTAATGGACTTTGAGTAGGGAAATCGAGGAGCGACAGCAATGCAGATGGCACCGTTGCAAAGCTGACTTTCTGCAGAAGAGGCACAGCTCAAGTTTTTTGCCCTGGCTCTTCGGCTGTGGGAGCAGAGACCAACCGTTCGTGCTCTACTCCCTGGGATGCTGGGCTGCCGGGCACGGGTGCCAAAGAGGTTCCATTGTAATGGACTTTGAGTAGGGAAATCGAGGAGCGACAGCAATGCGGATGGCACCGTTGCAAAGCTGACTTTCTGCAGAAGAGGCACAGCTCAAGTTTTTTGCCCTGGCTCTTCGGCTGTGGGAGCAGAGGCCAACCGTTCGTGCTCTACTCCCTGGGATGCTGGAAACCGGGCACGGGTGCCAAAGAGGTTCCATTGTAATGGACTTTGAGTTGGGAAATAGAGGAGCGACAGCAATGCGGATGGCACCATTGCAAAGGTGACTTTCTGCAGAAGAGGCACAGCTCAAGTTTTTTGCCCTGGCTCTTCGGCTGTGGGAGCAGAGGCCAACCGTTCGTGCTCTACTCCCTGGGATGCTGGGCAGCCGGGCACGGGTGCCAAAGAGGTTCCATTGTAATGGACTTTGAGTTGGGAAATCGAGGAGCGACAGCAATGCGGATGGCACCGTTGCAAAGCTGACTTTCTGCAGAAGAGGCACAGCTCAAGTTTTTTGCCCTGGCTCTTCGGCTGTGGGAGCAGAGGCCAACCGTTCGTGCTCTACTCCCTGGGATGCTGGGCAGCCGGGCACGGGTGCCAAAGAGGTTCCATTGTAATGGACTTTGAGTTGGGAAATCGAGGAGCGACAGCAATGCGGATGGCACCGTTGCAAAGCTGACTTTCTGCAGGAGACGCACAGCTCAAGTTTTTTGCCCTGGCTCTTCGGCTGTGGGAGCAGAGGCCAACCGTTCGTGCCCTACTCCCTGTGATGCTGGGCAGCCCGGCACGGGTGCCAAAGAGGTTCCATTGTAATGGACTTTGAGTTGGGAAATCGAGGAGCGACAGCAATGCGGATGGCACCGTTGCAAAGCCGACTTTCTGCAGAAGAGGCACAGCTCAAGTTTTTTGCCCTGGCTCTTCGGCTGTGGGAGCAGAGGCCAACCGTTCGTGCTCTACTCCCTGGGATGCTGGGCAGCCGGGCACGGGTGCCAAAGAGGTTCCATTGTAATGGACTTTGAGTTGGGATATCGAGGAGCGACAGCAATGCGGATGGCACCGTTGCAAAGCTGACTTTCTGCAGAAGAGGCACAGCCCAAGTTTTTTGCCCTGGCTCTTCGGCTGTGGGAGCAGAGGCCAACCATTCGTGCTCTACTCCCTGGGATGCTGGGCAGCCGGGCACGGGTGCCAAAGAGGTTCCATTGTAATGGACTTTGAGTTGGGAAATCGAGGAGCGACAGCAATGCGGATGGCACCGTTGCAAAGCTGACTTTCTGCAGAAGAAGCACAACTCAAGTTTTTTGCCCTGGCTCTTCGGCTGTGGGAGCAGAGGCCAACCGTTCGTGCTCTACTCCCTGGGATGCTGGGCTGCCCGGCAAGGGTGCCAAAGAGGTTCCATTGTAATGGACTTTGAGTTGGGAAATCGAGGAGCGACAGCAATGCGGATGGCACCGTTGCAAAGCTGACTTTCTGCAGAAGAGGCACAGCTCAAGTTTTTTGCCCTGGCTCTTCGGCTGTGGGAGCAGAGGCCAACCGTTCGTGCTCTACTCCCTGGGATGCTGGAAACCGGGCACGGGTGCCAAAGAGGTTCCATTGTAATGGACTTTGAGTTGGGAAATCGAGGAGCGACAGCAATGCGGATGGCACCGTTGCAAAGCTGACTTTCTGCAGAAGAGGCACAGCTCAAGTTTTTTGCCCTGGCTCTTTGGCTGTGGGAGCAGAGGCCAACTGTTCGTGCTCTACTCCCTGGGATGCTGGGCAGCCGAGCACGGGTGCCAAAGAGGATCCATTGTAATGGACTTTGAGTTGGGAAATGGAGGAGCGACAGCAATGCGGATGGCACCGTTGCAAAGCTGACTTTCTACAGAAGAGGCACAGCTCAAGATTTTTGCCCTGGCTCTTCGGCTGTGGGAGCAGAGGCCAACCGTTCGTGCTCTACTCCCTGGGATGCTGGGCAGGACAGCACGGGTGCCAAAGAGGTTCCATTGTAAATGGACTTTGAGTTGGGAAATCGAGGAGCGACAGCAATGCGGATGGCACCGTTGCAAAGCTGACTTTCTGCAGAAGAGGCACAGCTCAAGTTTTTTGCCCTGGCTCTTCGGCTGTGGGAGCAGAGGCCAACCGTTCGTGCTCTACTCCCTGGGATGCTGGCAGCCCGGCAAGGGTGCCAAAGAGTTTCCATTGTAATGGACTTTGAGTTGGGAAATCGAGGAGCGACAGCAATGCGGATGGCACCGTTGCAAAGCTGACTTTCTGCAGAAGAGGCACAGCTCAAGTTTTTTGCCCTGGCTCTTCGGCTGTGGGAGCAGAGGCCAACCGTTCGTGCTCTACTCCCTGGGATGCTGGGCAGCCCAGCACGGGTGCCAAAGAGGTTCCATTGTAATGGACGTTGAGTTGGGAAATCGAGGAGCGACAGCAATGCGGATGGCACCGTTGCAAAGCTGACTTTCTGCAGAAGAGGCACAGCTCAAGTTTTTTGCCCTGGCTCTTCGGCTGTGGGAGCAGAGGCCAACCGTTCGTGCTCTACTCCCTGGGATGCTGGGCTGCCGGGCACGGGTGCCAAAGAGGTTCCATTGTAATGGACTTTGAGTTGGGAAATCGAGGAGCGACAGCAATGCGGATGGCACCGTTGCAAAGCTGACTTTCTGCAGAAGAGGCACAGCTCAAGTTTTTTGCCCTGGGTCTTCGGCTGTGGGAGCAGAGGCCAACCGTTCGTGCTCTACTCCCTGGGATGCTGGGCAGCCGAGCACGGGTGCCAAAGAGGTTCCATTGTAATGGACTTTGAGTTGGGAAATCGAGGAGCGACAGCAATGCGGATGGCACCGTTGCAAAGCTGACTTTCTACAGAAGAGGCACAGCTCAAGTTTTTTGCCCTGGCTCTTCGGCTGTGGGAGCAGAGGCCAACCGTTCGTGCTCTACTCCCTGGGATGCTGGCAGCCCGGCAAGGGTGCCAAAGAGGTTCCATTGTAATGGACTTTGAGTTGGGAAATCGAGGAGCGACAGCAATGCGGATGGCACCGTTGCAAAGCTGACTTTCTGCAGAAGAGGCACAGCTCAAGTTTTTTGCCCTGGCTCTTCGGCTGTGGGAGCAGAGGCCAACCATTCGTGCTCTACTGCCTGGGATGCTGGGCCGCCGAGCATGGGTGCCAAAGAGGTTCCATTGTAATGGACTTTGAGTTGGGAAATGGAGGAGCGACAGCAATGCGGATGGCACCGTTGCAAAGCTGACTTTCTGCAGAAGAGTCACAGCTCAAGTTTTTTGCCCTGGCTCTTCGGCTGTTGGAGCAGAGGCCGAATGTTCGTGCTCTACTCCCTGGGATGTTGGGCAGCCGAGCACGTGTGCCAAAGAGGTTCCATTGTAATGGACTTTGAGTTGGGAAATCGAGGAGCGACAGCCATGCGGATGGCACCGTTGCAAAGCTGACTTTCTGCAGAAGAGGCACAGCTCAAGTTTTTTGCCCTGGCTCTTCGGCTGTGGGAGCAGAGGCCAACCGTTCGTGCTCTACTCCCTGGGATGCTGGAAACCGGGCACGGGTGCCAAAGAGGTTCCATTGTAATGGACTTTGAGTTGGGAAATAGAGGAGCGACAGCAATGCGGATGGCACCATTGCAAAGGTGACTTTCTGCAGAAGAGGCACAGCTCAAGTTTTTTGCCCTGGCTCTTCGGCTGTGGGAGCAGAGGCCAACCGTTCGTGCTCTACTCCCTGGGATGCTGGGCAGCCGGGCACGGGTGCCAAAGAGGTTCCATTGTAATGGACTTTGAGTTGGGAAATCGAGGAGCGACAGCAATGCGGATGGCACCGTTGCAAAGCTGCCTTTCTGCAGAAGAGGCACAGCTCAAGTTTTTTGCCCTGGCTCTTCGGCTGTGGGAGCAGAGGCCAACCGTTCGTGCTCTACTCCCTGGGATGCTGGGCAGCCGGGCACGGGTGCCAAAGAGGTTCCATTGTAATGGACTTTGAGTTGGGAAATCGAGGAGCGACAGCAATGCGGATGGCACCGTTGCAAAGCTGACTTTCTGCAGGAGACGCACAGCTCAAGTTTTTTGCCCTGGCTCTTCGGCTGTGGGAGCAGAGGCCAACCGTTCGTGCTCTACTCCCTGTGATGCTGGGCAGCCCGGCACGGGTGCCAAAGAGGTTCCATTGTAATGGACTTTGAGTTGGGAAATCGAGGAGCGACAGCAATGCGGATGGCACCGTTGCAAAGCTGACTTTCTGCAGAAGAGGCACAGCTCAAGTTTTTTGCCCTGGCTCTTCGGCTGTGGGAGCAGAGGCCAACCGTTCGTGCCCTACTCCCTGAGATGCTGGGCAGCCCGGCACGGGCGCCAAAGAGATTCCATTGTAATGGACTTTGAGTTGGGAAATCGAGGAGCGACAGCAATGCGGATGGCACCGTTGCAAAGCTGACTTTCTGCAGAAGAGGCACAGCTCAAGTTTTTTGCCCTGGCTCTTCGGCTGTGGGAGCAGAGGCCAACCATTCGTGCTCTACTCCCTGGGATGCTGGGCAGCCGGGCACGGGTGCCAAAGAGGTTCCATTGTAATGGACTTTGAGTTGGGAAATCGAGGAGCGACAGCAATGCGGATGGCACCGTTGCAAAGCTGACTTTCTGCAGAAGAAGCACAACTCAAGTTTTTTGCCCTGGCTCTTTGGCTGTGGGAGCAGAGGCCAACCGTTCGTGCCCTACTCCCTGGGATGCTGGGCAGCCCGGCACGGGTGCCAAAGAGGTTCCATTGTAATGGACTTTGAGTTGGGAAATCGAGGAGCGACAGCAATGCGGATGGCACCGTTGCAAAGCTGACTTTCTGCAGAAGAGGCACAGCTCCAGTTTTTTGCCCTGGCTCTTCGGCTGTGAGAGCAGAGGCCAACCGTTCGTGCTCTACTCTCTGGGATGCTGGAAACCGGGCACGGGTGCCAAAGAGGTTCCATTGTAATGGACTTTGAGTTGGGAAATCGAGGAGCGACAGCAATGCGGATGGCACCGTTGCAAAGCTGACTTTCTGCAGAAGAGGCAGAGCTCAAGTTTTTTGCCCTGGCTCTTCGGCTGTGGGAGCAGAGGCCAACCGTTCGTGCCCTACTCCCTGGGATGCTGGGCAGCCCGGCACGGGTGCCAAAGAGGTTCCATTGTAATGGACTTTGAGTTGGGAAATCGAGGAGCGACAGCTATGCGGATGGCACCGTTGCAAAGCTGACTTTCTGCAGAAGAGGCACAGCTCAAGTTTTTTGCCCTGGCTCTTCGGCTGTGGGAGCAGAGGCCAACCGTTCGTGCTCTACTCCCTGGGATGCTGGGCAGCCCGGCACGGGTGCCAAAGAGGTTCCATTGTAATGGACTTTGAGTTGGGAAATCGAGGAGCGACAGCAATGCGGATGGCACCGTTGCAAAGCTGACTTTCTGCAGAAGAAGCACAGCTCAAGTTTTTTGCCCTGGCTCTTCGGCTGTGGGAGCAGAGGCCAACCGTTCGTGCTCTACTCCCTGGGATGCTGGAAACCGGGCACGGGTGCCAAAGAGGTTCCATTGTAATGGACTTTGAGTTGGGAAATAGAGGAGCGACAGCAATGCGGATGGCACCATTGCAAAGGTGACTTTCTGCAGAAGAGGCACAGCTCAAGTTTTTTGCCCTGGCTCTTCGGCTGTGGGAGCAGAGGCCAACCGTTCGTGCTCTACTCCCTGGGATGCTGGGCAGCCGGGCACGGGTGCCAAAGAGGTTCCATTGTAATGGACTTTGAGTTGGGAAATCGAGGAGCGACAGCAATGCGGATGGCACCGTTGCAAAGCTGCCTTTCTGCAGAAGAGGCACAGCTCAAGTTTTTTGCCCTGGCTCTTCGGCTGTGGGAGCAGAGGCCAACCGTTCGTGCTCTACTCCCTGGGATGCTGGAAACCGGGCACGGGTGCCAAAGAGGTTCCATTGTAATGGACTTTGAGTTGGGAAATAGAGGAGCGACAGCAATGCGGATGGCACCATTGCAAAGGTGACTTTCTGCAGAAGAGGCACAGCTCAAGTTTTTTGCCCTGGCTCTTCGGCTGTGGGAGCAGAGGCCAACCGTTCGTGCTCTACTCCCTGGGATGCTGGGCAGCCGGGCACGGGTGCCAAAGAGGTTCCATTGTAATGGACTTTGAGTTGGGAAATCGAGGAGCGACAGCAATGCGGATGGCACCGTTGCAAAGCTGCCTTTCTGCAGAAGAGGCACAGCTCAAGTTTTTTGCCCTGGCTCTTCGGCTGTGGGAGCAGAGGCCAACCGTTCGTGCTCTACTCCCTGGGATGCTGGGCAGCCGGGCACGGGTGCCAAAGAGGTTCCATTGTAATGGACTTTGAGTTGGGAAATCGAGGAGCGACAGCAATGCGGATGGCACCGTTGCAAAGCTGACTTTCTGCAGGAGACGCACAGCTCAAGTTTTTTGCCCTGGCTCTTCGGCTGTGGGAGCAGAGGCCAACCGTTCGTGCCCTACTCCCTGTGATGCTGGGCAGCCCGGCACGGGTGCCAAAGAGGTTCCATTGTAATGGACTTTGAGTTGGGAAATCGAGGAGCGACAGCAATGCGGATGGCACCGTTGCAAAGCCGACTTTCTGCAGAAGAGGCACAGCTCAAGTTTTTTGCCCTGGCTCTTCGGCTGTGGGAGCAGAGGCCAACCGTTCGTGCTCTACTCCCTGGGATGCTGGGCAGCCGGGCACGGGTGCCAAAGAGGTTCCATTGTAATGGACTTTGAGTTGGGATATCGAGGAGCGACAGCAATGCGGATGGCACCGTTGCAAAGCTGACTTTCTGCAGAAGAGGCACAGCCCAAGTTTTTTGCCCTGGCTCTTCGGCTGTGGGAGCAGAGGCCAACCATTCGTGCTCTACTCCCTGGGATGCTGGGCAGCCGGGCACGGGTGCCAAAGAGGTTCCATTGTAATGGACTTTGAGTTGGGAAATCGAGGAGCGACAGCAATGCGGATGGCACCGTTGCAAAGCTGACTTTCTGCAGAAGAAGCACAACTCAAGTTTTTTGCCCTGGCTCTTCGGCTGTGGGAGCAGAGGCCAACCGTTCGTGCTCTACTCCCTGGGATGCTGGGCAGCCCGGCAAGGGTGCCAAAGAGGTTCCATTGTAATGGACTTTGAGTTGGGAAATCGAGGAGCGACAGCAATGCGGATGGCACCGTTGCAAAGCTGACTTTCTGCAGAAGAGGCAGAGCTCAAGTTTTTTGCCCTGGCTCTTCGGCTGTGGGAGCAGAGGCCAACCGTTCGTGCTCTACTCCCTGGGATGCTGGAAACCGGGCACGGGTGCCAAAGAGGTTCCATTGTAATGGACTTTGAGTTGGGAAATCGAGGAGCGACAGCAATGCGGATGGCACCGTTGCAAAGCTGACTTTCTGCAGAAGAGGCACAGCTCAAGTTTTTTGCCCTGGCTCTTTGGCTGTGGGAGCAGAGGCCAACTGTTCGTGCTCTACTCCCTGGGATGCTGGGCAGCCGAGCACGGGTGCCAAAGAGGATCCATTGTAATGGACTTTGAGTTGGGAAATGGAGGAGCGACAGCAATGCGGATGGCACCGTTGCAAAGCTGACTTTCTACAGAAGAGGCACAGCTCAAGATTTTTGCCCTGGCTCTTCGGCTGTGGGAGCAGAGGCCAACCGTTCGTGCTCTACTCCCTGGGATGCTGGGCAGGACAGCACGGGTGCCAAAGAGGTTCCATTGTAAATGGACTTTGAGTTGGGAAATCGAGGAGCGACAGCAATGCGGATGGCACCGTTGCAAAGCTGACTTTCTGCAGAAGAGGCACAGCTCAAGTTTTTTGCCCTGGCTCTTCGGCTGTGGGAGCAGAGGCCAACCGTTCGTGCTCTACTCCCTGGGATGCTGGCAGCCCGGCAAGGGTGCCAAAGAGTTTCCATTGTAATGGACTTTGAGTTGGGAAATCGAGGAGCGACAGCAATGCGGATGGCACCGTTGCAAAGCTGACTTTCTGCAGAAGAGGCACAGCTCAAGTTTTTTGCCCTGGCTCTTCGGCTGTGGGAGCAGAGGCCAACCGTTCGTGCTCTACTCCCTGGGATGCTGGGCTGCCGGGCACGGGTGCCAAAGAGGTTCCATTGTAATGGACTTTGAGTTGGGAAATCGAGGAGCGACAGCAATGCGGATGGCACCGTTGCAAAGCTGACTTTCTGCAGAAGAGGCACAGCTCAAGTTTTTTGCCCTGGGTCTTCGGCTGTGGGAGCAGAGGCCAACCGTTCGTGCTCTACTCCCTGGGATGCTGGGCAGCCGAGCACCGGTGCCAAAGAGGTTCCATTGTAATGGACTTTGAGTTGGGAAATCGAGGAGCGACAGCAATGCGGATGGCACCGTTGCAAAGCTGACTTTCTACAGAAGAGGCACAGCTCAAGTTTTTTGCCCTGGCTCTTCGGCTGTGGGAGCAGAGGCCAACCGTTCGTGCTCTACTCCCTGGGATGCTGGCAGCCCGGCAAGGGTGCCAAAGAGGTTCCATTGTAATGGACTTTGAGTTGGGAAATCGAGGAGCGACAGCAATGCGGATGGCACCGTTGCAAAGCTGACTTTCTGCAGAAGAGGCACAGCTCAAGTTTTTTGCCCTGGCTCTTCGGCTGTGGGAGCAGAGGCCAACCATTCGTGCTCTACTGCCTGGGATGCTGGGCCGCCGAGCATGGGTGCCAAAGAGGTTCCATTGTAATGGACTTTGAGTTGGGAAATGGAGGAGCGACAGCAATGCGGATGGCACCGTTGCAAAGCTGACTTTCTGCAGAAGAGTCACAGCTCAAGTTTTTTGCCCTGGCTCTTCGGCTGTTGGAGCAGAGGCCGAATGTTCGTGCTCTACTCCCTGGGATGTTGGGCAGCCGAGCACGTGTGCCAAAGAGGTTCCATTGTAATGGACTTTGAGTTGGGAAATCGAGGAGCGACAGCCATGCGGATGGCACCGTTGCAAAGCTGACTTTCTGCAGAAGAGGCACAGCTCAAGTTTTTTGCCCTGGCTCTTCGGCTGTGGGAGCAGAGGCCAACCGTTCGTGCTCTACTCCCTGGGATGCTGGAAACCGGGCACGGGTGCCAAAGAGGTTCCATTGTAATGGACTTTGAGTTGGGAAATAGAGGAGCGACAGCAATGCGGATGGCACCATTGCAAAGGTGACTTTCTGCAGAAGAGGCACAGCTCAAGTTTTTTGCCCTGGCTCTTCGGCTGTGGGAGCAGAGGCCAACCGTTCGTGCTCTACTCCCTGGGATGCTGGGCAGCCGGGCACGGGTGCCAAAGAGGTTCCATTGTAATGGACTTTGAGTTGGGAAATCGAGGAGCGACAGCAATGCGGATGGCACCGTTGCAAAGCTGCCTTTCTGCAGAAGAGGCACAGCTCAAGTTTTTTGCCCTGGCTCTTCGGCTGTGGGAGCAGAGGCCAACCGTTCGTGCTCTACTCCCTGGGATGCTGGGCAGCCGGGCACGGGTGCCAAAGAGGTTCCATTGTAATGGACTTTGAGTTGGGAAATCGAGGAGCGACAGCAATGCGGATGGCACCGTTGCAAAGCTGACTTTCTGCAGGAGACGCACAGCTCAAGTTTTTTGCCCTGGCTCTTCGGCTGTGGGAGCAGAGGCCAACCGTTCGTGCTCTACTCCCTGTGATGCTGGGCAGCCCGGCACGGGTGCCAAAGAGGTTCCATTGTAATGGACTTTGAGTTGGGAAATCGAGGAGCGACAGCAATGCGGATGGCACCGTTGCAAAGCTGACTTTCTGCAGAAGAGGCAGAGCTCAAGTTTTTTGCCCTGGCTCTTCGGCTGTGGGAGCAGAGGCCAACCGTTCGTGCCCTACTCCCTGAGATGCTGGGCAGCCCGGCACGGGCGCCAAAGAGGTTCCATTGTAATGGACTTTGAGTTGGGAAATCGAGGAGCGACAGCAATGCGGATGGCACCGTTGCAAAGCTGACTTTCTGCAGAAGAGGCACAGCTCAAGTTTTTTGCCCTGGCTCTTCGGCTGTGGGAGCAGAGGCCAACCATTCGTGCTCTACTCCCTGGGATGCTGGGCAGCCGGGCACGGGTGCCAAAGAGGTTCCATTGTAATGGACTTTGAGTTGGGAAATCGAGGAGCGACAGCAATGCGGATGGCACCGTTGCAAAGCTGACTTTCTGCAGAAGAAGCACAACTCAAGTTTTTTGCCCTGGCTCTTTGGCTGTGGGAGCAGATGCCAACCGTTCGTGCCCTACTCCCTGGGATGCTGGGCAGCCCGGCACGGGTGCCAAAGAGGTTCCATTGTAATGGACTTTGAGTTGGGAAATCGAGGAGCGACAGCAATGCGGATGGCACCGTTGCAAAGCTGACTTTCTGCAGAAGAGGCACAGCTCCAGTTTTTTGCCCTGGCTCTTCGGCTGTGAGAGCAGAGGCCAACCGTTCGTGCTCTACTCTCTGGGATGCTGGAAACCGGGCACGGGTGCCAAAGAGGTTCCATTGTAATGGACTTTGAGTTGGGAAATCGAGGAGCGACAGCAATGCGGATGGCACCGTTGCAAAGCTGACTTTCTGCAGAAGAGGCACAGCTCCAGTTTTTTGCCCTGGCTCTTCGGCTGTGGGAGCAGAGGCCAACCGTTCGTGCCCTACTCCCTGGGATGCTGGGCAGCCCGGCACGGGTGCCAAAGAGGTTCCATTGTAATGGACTTTGAGTTGGGAAATCGAGGAGCGACAGCTATGCGGATGGCACCGTTGCAAAGCTGACTTTCAGCAGAAGAGGCACAGCTCAAGTTTTTTGCCCTGGCTCTTCGGCTGTGGGAGCAGAGGCCAACCGTTCGTGCTCTACTCCCTGGGATGCTGGGCAGCCCGGCACGGGTGCCAAAGAGGTTCCATTGTAATGGACTTTGAGTTGGGAAATCGAGGAGCGACAGCAATGCGGATGGCACCGTTGCAAAGCTGACTTTCTGCAGAAGAAGCACAGCTCAAGTTTTTTGCCCTGGCTCTTTGGCTGTGGGAGCAGAGGCCAACCGTTCGTGCTCTACTCCCTGGGATGCTGGGCAGCCCGGCACGGGTGCCAAAGAGGATCCATTGTAATGGACTTTGAGTAGGGAAATCGAGGAGCGACAGCAATGCGGATGGCACCGTTGCAAAGCTGACTTTCTGCAGAAGAGGCACAGCTCAAGTTTTTTGCCCTGACTCTTCGGCTGTGGGAGCAGAGGCCAACCGTTCGTGCCCTACTCCCTGGGATGCTGGGCAGCCCGGCACGGGTGCCAAAGAGGTTCCATTGTAATGGACTTTGAGTTGGGAAATCGAGGAGCGACAGCAATGCGGATGGCACCGTTGCAAAGCTGACTTTCTACAGAAGAGGCACAGCTCAAGTTTTTTGCCCTGGCTCTTCGGCTGTGGGAGCAGAGGCCAACCGTTCGTGCTCTACTCCCTGGGATGCTGGGCAGCCGGGCACGGGTGCCAAAGAGGTTCCATTGTAATGGACTTTGAGTTGGGAAATCGAGGAGCGACAGCAATGCGGATGGCACCGTTGCAAAGCTGACTTTCTGCAGAAGAGGCACAGCTCAAGTTTTTTGCCCTGGCTCTTCGGCTGTGGGAGCAGAGGCCAACCGTTCGTGCTCTACTCCCTGGGATGCTGGGCAGCCCAGCACGGGTGCCTAAGAGGTTCCATTGTAATGGACTTTGAGTTGGGAAATCGAGGAGCGACAGCAATGCGGATGGCACCGTTGCAAAGCTGACTTTCTGCAGAAGAGGCACAGCTCAAGTTTTTTGCCCTGGCTCTTCGGCTGTGGGAGCAGAGGCCAACCGTTCGTGCTCTACTCCCTGGGATGCTGGGCAGCCGAGCACGGGTGCCAAAGAGGTTCCATTGTAATGGACTTTGAGTTGGGAAATCGAGGAGCGACAGCAATGCGGATGGCACCATTGCAAAGCTGACTTTCTGCAGAAGAGGCACAGCTCAAGTTTTTTGCCCTGGCTCTTCGGCTGTGGGAGCAGAGGCCAACCGTTCATGCCCTACTCCCTGGGATGCTGGGCAGCCCAGCACTGATGCCTAAGAGGTTCCATTGTAATGGACTTTGAGTTGGGAATTCGAGGAGCGACAGCAATGCGGATGGCACCGTTGCAAAGCTGACTTTCTGCAGAAGAGGCACAGCTCAAGTTTTTTGCCCTGGCTCTTCGGCTGTGGGAGCAGAGACTAACCGTTCGTGCTCTACTCCCTGGGATGCTGGGCAGCCCGGCACGGGTGCCAAAGAGGTTCCATTGTAATGGACTTTGAGTTGGGAAATCGAGGAGCGACAGCAATGCGGATGGCACCGTTGCAAAGCTGACTTTCTGCAGAAGAGGCACAGCTCAAGTTTTTTGCCCTGGCTCTTCGGCTGTGGGAGCAGAGGCCAACCGTTCGTGCTCTACTCCCTGGGATGCTGGGCAGCCCGGCACGGGTGCCAAAGAGGATCCATTGTAATGGACTTTGAGTAGGGAAATCGAGGAGCGACAGCAATGCGGATGGCACCGTTGCAAAGCTGACTTTCTGCAGAAGAGGCACAGCTCATGTTTTTTGCCCTGGCTCTTCGGCTGTGGGAGCAGAGGCCAACCGTTCGTGCCCTACTCCCTGGGATGCTGGGCAGCCGGGCACGGGTGCCAAAGAGGTTCCATTGTAATGGACTTTGAGTTGGGAAATGGAGGAGCGACAGCAATGCGGATGGCACCGTTGCAAAGCTGACTTTCTACAGAAGAGGCACAGCTCAAGTTTTTTGCCCTGGCTCTTCGGCTGTGGGAGCAGAGGCCAACCGTTCGTGCTCTACTCCCTGGGATGCTGGGCAGCCGGGCACGGGTGCCAAAGAGGTTCCATTGTAATGGACTTTGAGTTGGGAAATCGAGGAGCGACAGCAATGCGGATGGCACCGTTGCAAAGCTGACTTTCTGCAGAAGAGGCACAGCTCAAGTTTTTTGCCCTGGCTCTTCGGCTGTGGGAGCAGAGGCCAACCGTTCGTGCCCTACTCCCTGGGATGCTGGGCAGCCCGGCACGGGTGCCAAAGAGGTTCCATTGTAATGGACTTTGAGTTGGGAAATCGAGGAGCGACAGCAATGCGGATGGCACCGTTGCAAAGCTGACTTTCTGCACAAGAGGCACAGCTCAAGTTTTTTGCCCTGGCTCTTCGGCTGTGGGAGCACAGGCCGACCGTTCGTGCTCTACTCCCTGGGATGCTGGGCAGCCGGGCACGGGTGCCAAAGAGGTTCCATTGTAATGGACTTTGAGTTGGGAAATCGAGGAGCGACAGCAATGCGGATGGCACCGTTGCAAAGCTGACTTTCTGCAGAAGAGGCACAGCTCAAGTTTTTTGCCCTGGCTCTTCGGCTGTGGGAGCAGAGGCCAACCGTTCGTGCCCTACTCCCTGGGATGCTGGGCAGCCCGGCACGGGTGCCAAAGAGGTTCCATTGTAATGGACTTTGAGTTGGGAAATCGAGGAGCGACAGCAATGCGGATGGCACCGTTGCAAAGCTGACTTTCTGCACAAGAGGCACAGCTCAAGTTTTTTGCCCTGGCTCTTCGGCAGTGGGAGCAGAGGCCAACCGTTCGTGCTCTACTCCCTGGGATGCTGGCAGCCCGGCACGGGTGCCAAAGAGGTTCCATTGTAATGGACTTTGAGTTGGGAAATCGAGGAGCGACAGCAATGCGGATGGCACCGTTGCAAAGCTGACTTTCTGCAGAAGAGGCACAGCTCAAGTTTTTTGCCCTGGCTCTTCGGCTGTGGGAGCAGAGGCCAACCGTTCGTGCTCTACTCCCTGGGATGCTGGGCAGCCGGGCACGGGTGCCAAAGAGGTTCCATTGTAATGGACTTTGAGTTGGGAAATCGAGGAGCGACAGCAATGCGGATGGCACCGTTGCAAAGCTGACTTTCTGCAGAAGAGGCACAGCTCAAGTTTTTTGCCCTGGCTCTTTGGCTGTGGGAGCAGAGGCCAACCGTTCGTGCTCTTCTCCCTGGGATGCTGGGCAGCCAGGCACGGGTGCCAAAGAGGTTCCATTGTAATGGACTTTGAGTAGGGAAATCGAGGAGCGACAGCAATGCGGATGGCACCGTTGCAAAGCTGACTTTCTGCAGAAGAGGCATAGCTCAAGTTTTTTGCCCTGGCTCTTCGGCTGTGGGAGCAGAGGCCAACCGTTCGTGCCCTACTCCCTGGGATGCTGGGCAGGCCAGCACGGGTGCCAAAGAGGTTCCATTGTAATGGACTTTGAGTTGGGAAATCGAGGAGCGACAGCAATGCGGATGGCACCGTTGCAAAGCTGACTTTCTGCAGAAGAGGCACAGCTCAAGTTTTTTGCCCTGGCTCTTCGGCTGTGGGAGCACAGGCCAACCGTTCGTGCTCTACTCCCTGGGATGCTGGCAGCCCGGCAAGGGTGCCAAAGAGGTTCCATTGTAATGGACTTTGAGTTGGGAAATCGAGGAGCGACAGCAATGCGGATGGCACCGTTGCAAAGCTGACTTTCTGCAGAAGAGGCACAGCTCAAGTTTTTTGCCCTGGCTCTTCGGCTGTGGGAGCAGAGGCCAACCGTTCGTGCTCTATTCCCTGGGATGCTGGGCAGCCGGGCACGGGTGCCAAAGAGGTTCCATTGTAATGGACTTTGAGTTGGGAAATTGAGGAGCGAAAGCAATGCGGATGGCACCGTTGCAAAGCTGACTTTCTGCAGAAGAGGCACAGCTCAAGTTTTTTGCCCTGGCTCTTCGGCTGTGGGAGCAGAGGCCAACCGTTCGTGCTCTACTCCCTGGGATGCTGGGCAGCCCGGCAAGGGTGCCAAAGAGGTTCCATTGTAATGGACTTTGAGTTGGGAAATCGAGGAGCGACAGCAATGCGGATGGCACCGTTGCAAAGCTGACTTTCTGCAGAAGAGGCACAGCTCAAGTTTTTTGCCCTGGCTCTTCGGCTGTGGGAGCAGAGGCCAACTGTTCGTGCTCTACTCCCTGGGATGCTGGGCAGCCGGGCACGGGTGCCAAAGAGGTTCCATTGTAATGGACTTTGAGTTGGGAAATTGAGGAGCGACAGCAATGCGGATGGCACCGTTGCAAAGCTGACTTTCTGCAGAAGAGGCACAGCTCAAGTTTTTTGCCCTGGCTCTTCGGCTGTGGGAGCAGAGGCCAACCGTTCGTGCCCTACTCCCTGGGATGCTGGGCAGCCGGGCACGGGTGCCAAAGAGGTTCCATTGTAATGGACTTTGAGTTGGGAAATCGAGGAGCGACAGCAATGCGGATGGCACCGTTGCAAAGCTGACTTTCTGCAGAAGAGGCACAGCTCAAGTTTTTTGCCCTGGCTCTTCGGCTGTGGGAGCAGAGGCCAACCGTTCGTGCTCTACTCCCTGGGATGCTGGGCAGCCCGGCACGGGTGCCAAAGATGTTCCATTGTAATGGACTTTGAGTTGGGAAATCGAGGAGCGACAGCAATGCGGATGGCACCATTGCAAAGCTGACTTTCTGCAGAAGAGGCACAGCTCAAGTTTTTTGCCCTGGCTCTTCGGCTGTGGGAGCAGAGGCCAACCGTTCGTGCTCTACTCCCTGGGATGCTGGGCAGCCGGGCACGGGTGCCAAAGAGGTTCCATTGTAATGGACTTTGAGTTGGGAAATCGAGGAGCGACAGCAATGCAGATGGCACCGTTGCAAAGCTGACTTTCTGCAGAAGAGGCACAGCTCAAGTTTTTTGCCCTGGCTCTTCGGCTGTGGGAGCAGAGGCCAACCGTTCGTGCTCTACTCCCTGGGATGCTGGGCAGCCGGGCACGGGTGCCAAAGAGGTTCCAATGGACTTTGAGTTGGGAAATCGAGGAGCGACAGCAATGCGGATGGCACCGTTGCAAAGCTGACTTTCTGCAGAAGAGGCACAGCTCAAGTTTTTTGCCCTGGCTCTTCGGCTGTGGGAGCAGAGGCCATCCGTTCGTGCTCTACTCCCTGGGATGCTGGGCAGCCCGGCACGGGTGCCAAAGAGGTTCCATTGTAATGGACTTTGAGTTGGGAAATCGAGGAGCGACAGCAATGCGGATGGCACCGTTGCAAAGCTGACTTTCTGCAGAAGAGGCACAGCTCAAGTTTTTTGCCCTGGCTCTTCGGCTGTGGGAGCAGAGGCCAAATGTTCGTGCCCTACTCCCTGGGATGCTGGGCAGCCCAGCACGGGTGCCTAAGAGGTTCCATTGTAATGGACTTTGAGTTGGGAAATCGAGGAGCGACAGCAATGCGGATGGCACCGTTGCAAAGCTGACTTTCTGCAGAAGAGGCACAGCTCAAGTTTTTTGCCCTGGCTCTTCGGCTGTGGGAGCACAGGCCAATCGTTCGTGCTCTACTCCCTGGGATGCTGGGCAGCCCGGCACGGGTGCCAAAGAGGTTCCATTGTAATGGACTTTGAGTTGGGAAATCGAAGAGCGACAGCAATGCGGATGGCACCGTTGCAAAGCTGACTTTCTGCAGAAGAGGCACAGCTCAAGTTTTTTGCCCTGGCTCTTCGGCTGTGGGAGCCGAGGCCAACCGTTCGTGCTCTACTCCCTGGGATGCTGGGCAGCCCAGCACGGGTGAAAAGAGGTTCCATTGTAATGGACTTTGAGTTGGGAAATCGAGGAGCGACAGCAATGCGGATGGCACCGTTGCAAAGCTGACTTTCTGCAGAAGAGGCAGAGCTCAAGTTTTTTGCCCTGGCTCTTCGGCTGTGGGAGCAGAGGCCAACCGTTCGTGCCCTACTCCCTGGGATGCTGGGCAGCCCAGCACGGGTGCCAAAGAGGTTCCATTGTAATGGACTTTGAGTTGGGAAATCGAGGAGCGACAGCAATGCGGATGGCACCGTTGCAAAGCTGACTTTCTGCAGAAGAGGCACAGCTCAAGTTTTTTGCCCTGGCTCTTCGGCTGTGGGAGCAGAGGCCAACCGTTCGTGCTCTACTCCCTGGGATGCTGGGCAGCCCAGCACGGGTGAAAAGAGGTCCCATTGTAATGGACTTTGAGTTGGGAAATCGAGGAGCGACAGCAATGCGGATGGCACCGTTGCAAAGCTGACTTTCTGCAGAAGAGGCAGAGCTCAAGTTTTTTGCCCTGGCTCTTCGGCTGTGGGAGCAGAGGCCAACCGTTCGTGCCCTACTCCCTGGGATGCTGGGCAGCCCAGCACGGGTGCCAAAGAGGTTCCATTGTAATGGACTTTGAGTTGGGAAATCGAGGAGCGACAGCAATGCGGATGGCACCGTTGCAAAGCTGACTTTCTGCAGAAGAGGCGCAGCTCAAGTTTTTTGCCCTGGCTCTTCGGCTGTGGGAGCAGAGGCCAACCGTTCGTGCCCTACTCCCTGGGATGCTGGGCAGCCGGGCACGGGTGCCAAAGAGGTTCCATTGTAATGGACTTTGAGTTGGGAAATCGAGGAGCGACAGCAATGCGGATGGCACCGTTGCAAAGCTGACTTTCTGCAGAAGAGGCACAGCTCAAGTTTTTTGCCCTGGCTCTTCGGCTGTGGGAGCAGAGGCCAACCGTTCGTGCTCTACTCCCTGGGATGCTGGGCAGCCCGGCACGGGTGCCAAAGAGGTTCCATTGTAATGGACTTTGAGTTGGGAAATCGAGGAGCGACAGCAATGCGGATGGCACCATTGCAAAGCTGACTTTCTGCAGAAGAGGCACAGCTCAAGTTTTTTGCCCTGGCTCTTCGGCTGTGGGAGCAGAGGCCAACCGTTCGTGCTCTACTCCCTGGGATGCTGGGCAGCCGGGCACGGGTGCCAAAGAGGTTCCATTGTAATGGACTTTGAGTTGGGAAATCGAGGAGCGACAGCAATGCAGATGGCACCGTTGCAAAGCTGACTTTCTGCAGAAGAGGCACAGCTCAAGTTTTTTGCCCTGGCTCTTCGGCTGTGGGAGCAGAGGCCAACCGTTCGTGCTCTACTCCCTGGGATGCTGGGCAGCCGGGCACGGGTGCCAAAGAGGTTCCATTGTAATGGACTTTGAGTTGGGAAATCGAGGAGCGACAGCAATGCGGATGGCACCGTTGCAAAGCTGACTTTCTGCAGAAGAGGCACAGCTCAAGTTTTTTGCCCTGGCTCTTCGGCTGTGGGAGCAGAGGCCAAATGTTCGTGCTCTACTCCCTGGGATGCTGGGCAGCCGGGCACGGGTGCCAAAGAGGTTCCATTGTAATGGACTTTGAGTTGGGAAATTGAGTAGCGAAAGCAATGCGGATGGCACCGTTGCAAAGCTGACTTTCTGCAGAAGAGGCACAGCTCAAGTTTTTTGCCCTGGCTCTTCGGCTGTGGGAGCAGAGGCCATCCGTTCGTGCTCTACTCCCTGGGATGCTGGGCAGCCCGGCACGGGTGCCAAAGAGGTTCCATTGTAATGGACTTTGAGTTGGGAAATCGAGGAGCGACAGCAATGCGGATGGCACCGTTGCAAAGCTGACTTTCTGCAGAAGAGGCACAGCTCAAGTTTTTTGCCCTGGCTCTTCGGCTGTGGGAGCAGAGGCCAAATGTTCGTGCCCTACTCCCTGGGATGCTGGGCAGCCCAGCACGGGTGCCTAAGAGGTTCCATTGTAATGGACTTTGAGTTGGGAAATCGAGGAGCGACAGCAATGCGGATGGCACCGTTGCAAAGCTGACTTTCTGCAGAAGAGGCACAGCTCAAGTTTTTTGCCCTGGCTCTTCGGCTGTGGGAGCACAGGCCAACCGTTCGTGCTCTACTCCCTGGGATGCTGGGCAGCCCGGCACGGGTGCCAAAGAGGTTCCATTGTAATGGACTTTGAGTTGGGAAATCGAAGAGCGACAGCAATGCGGATGGCACCGTTGCAAAGCTGACTTTCTGCAGAAGAGGCACAGCTCAAGTTTTTTGCCCTGGCTCTTCGGCTGTGGGAGCCGAGGCCAACCGTTCGTGCTCTACTCCCTGGGATGCTGGGCAGCCCAGCACGGGTGAAAAGAGGTTCCATTGTAATGGACTTTGAGTTGGGAAATCGAGGAGCGACAGCAATGCGGATGGCACCGTTGCAAAGCTGACTTTCTGCAGAAGAGGCAGAGCTCAAGTTTTTTGCCCTGGCTCTTCGGCTGTGGGAGCAGAGGCCAACCGTTCGTGCCCTACTCCCTGGGATGCTGGGCAGCCCAGCACGGGTGCCAAAGAGGTTCCATTGTAATGGACTTTGAGTTGGGAAATCGAGGAGCGACAGCAATGCGGATGGCACCGTTGCAAAGCTGACTTTCTGCAGAAGAGGCACAGCTCAAGTTTTTTGCCCTGGCTCTTCGGCTGTGGGAGCAGAGGCCAACCGTTCGTGCTCTACTCCCTGGGATGCTGGGCAGCCCAGCACGGGTGAAAAGAGGTTCCATTGTAATGGACTTTGAGTTGGGAAATCGAGGAGCGACAGCAATGCGGATGGCACCGTTGCAAAGCTGACTTTCTGCAGAAGAGGCAGAGCTCAAGTTTTTTGCCCTGGCTCTTCGGCTGTGGGAGCAGAGGCCAACCGTTCGTGCCCTACTCCCTGGGATGCTGGGCAGCCCAGCACGGGTGCCAAAGAGGTTCCATTGTAATGGACTTTGAGTTGGGAAATCGAGGAGCGACAGCAATGCGGATGGCACCGTTGCAAAGCTGACTTTCTGCAGAAGAGGCGCAGCTCAAGTTTTTTGCCCTGGCTCTTCGGCTGTGGGAGCAGAGGCCAACCGTTCGTGCCCTACTCCCTGGGATGCTGGGCAGCCGGGCACGGGTGCCAAAGAGGTTCCATTGTAATGGACTTTGAGTTGGGAAATCGAGGAGCGACAGCAATGCAGATGGCACCGTTGCAAAGTTGACTTTCTGCAGAAGAGGCACAGCTCAAGTTTTTTGCCCTGGCTCTTCGGCTGTGGGAGCAGAGGCCAACCATTCGTGCTCCACTCCCTGGGATGCTGGGCAGCCCAGCACGGGTGCCAAAGAGGTTCCATTGTAATGGACTTTGAGTTGGGAAATCGAGGAGCGACAGCAATGCGGATGGCACCGTTGCAAAGCTGACTTTCTGCAGAAGAGGCAGAGCTCAAGGTTTTTGCCCTGGCTCTTCGGCTGTGGGAGCAGAGGCCAACCGTTCGTGCTCTACTCCCTGGGATGCTGGGCAGCCGAGCACCGGTGCCAAAGAGGTTCCATTGTAATGGACTTTGAGTTGGGAAATCGAGGAGCGACAGCAATGCGGATGGCACCGTTGCAAAGCTGACTTTCTGCAGAAGAGGCACAGCTCAAGTTTTTTGCCCTGGCTCTTCGGCTGTGGGAGCAGAGGCCAACCGTTCGTGCTCTACTCCCTGGGATGCTGGGCAGCCGGGCACGGGTGCCAAAGAGGTTCCATTGTAATGGACTTTGAGTTGGGAAATCGAGGAGCGACAGCAATGCGGATGGCACCGTTGCAAAGCTGACTTTCTGCAGAAGAGGCACAGCTCAAGTTTTTTGCCCTGGCTCTTCGGCTGTGGGAGCAGAGGCCAACCGTTCGTGCTCTACTCCCTGGGATGCTGGGCAGCCGGGCACGGGTGCCAAAGAGGTTCCATTGTAATGGACTTTGAGTTGGGAAATCGAGGAGCGACAGCAATGCGGATGGCACCGTTGCAAAGCTGACTTTCTGCAGAAGAGGCACAGCTCAAGTTTTTTGCCCTGGCTCTTTGGCTGTGGGAGCAGAGGCCATCCGTTCGTGCTCTACTCCCTGGGATGCTGGGCAGACCAGCATGGGTGCCAAAGAGGTTCCATTGTAATGGACTTTGAGTTGGGAAATCGAGGAGCGACAGCAATGCGGATGGCACCGTTGCAAAGCTGACTTTCTGCAGAAGAGGCACAGCTCAAGTTTTTTGCCCTGGCTCTTCGGCTGTGGGAGCAGAGGCCAACCGTTCGTGCTCTACTCCCTGGGATGCTGGGCAGCCCGGCACGGGTGTCAAAGAGGTTCCATTGTAATGGACTTTGAGTTGGGAAATGGAGGAGCGAGAGCAATGCGGATGGCACCGTTGCAAAGCTGACTTTCTGCAGAAGAGGCACAGCTCAAGTTTTTTGCCCTGGCTCTTCGGCTGTGGGAGCAGAGGCCAACCGTTCGTGCTCTACTCCCTGGGATGCTGGGCAGCCGGGCACGGGTGCCAAAGAGGTTCCATTGTAATGGACTTTGAGTTGGGAAATCGAGGAGCGACAGCAATGCGGATGGCACCGTTGCAAAGCTGACTTTCTGCAGAAGAGGCACAGCTCAAGTTTTTTGCCCTGGCTCTTCGGCTGTGGGAGCAGAGGCCAATCGTTCGTGCTCTACTCCCTGGGATGCTGGGCAGCCCAGCACGGGTGCCAAAGAGGTTCCATTGTAATGGACTTTGAGTTGGGAAATCGAGGAGCGACAGCAATGCGGATGGCACCGTTGCAAAGCTGACTTTCTGCAGAAGAGGCACAGCTCAAGTTTTTTGCCCTGGCTCTTCGGCTGTGGGAGCAGAGGCCATCCGTTCGTGCTCTCCTCCCTGGGATGCTGGGCAGCCGTGCATGGGTGCCAGAGGTTCCATTGTAATGGACTTTGAGTTGGGAAATCGAGGAGCGACAGCAATGCGGATGGCACCGTTGCAAAGCTGACTTTCTGCAGAAGAGGCACAGCTCAAGTTTTTTGCCCTGGCTCTTCGGCTGTGGGAGCAGAGGCCAACCGTTCGTGCTCTACTCCCTGGGATGCTGGGCAGCCCAGCACGGGTGCCAAAGAGGTTCCATTGTAATGGACTTTGAGTTGGGAAATCGAGGAGCGACAGCAATGCGGATGGCACCGTTGCAAAGCTGACTTTCTGCAGAAGAGGCACAGCTCAAGTTTTTCGCCCTGGCTCTTTGGCTGTGGGAGCAGAGGCCAACCGTTCGTGCTCTACTCCCTGGGATGCTGGGCAGCCGGGCACGGGTGCCAAAGAGGTTCCATTGTAATGGACTTTGAGTTGGGAAATGGAGGAGCGACAGCAATGCGGATGGCACCGTTGCAAAGCTGACTTTCTGCAGAAGAGGCACAGCTCAAGTTTTTTGCCCTGGCTCTTCGGCTGTGGGAGCAGAGGCCAACCGTTCGTGCTCTACTCCCTGGGATGCTGGGCAGCCCAGCACGGGTGCCAAAGAGGTTCCATTGTAATGGACTTTGAGTTGGGAAATCGAGGAGCGACAGCAATGCGGATGGCACCGTTGCAAAGCTGACTTTCTGCAGAAGAGGCACAGCTCAAGTTTTTTGCCCTGGCTCTTCGGCTGTGGGAGCAGAGGCCAACCGTTCGTGCTCTACTCCCTGGGATGCTGGGCAGCCGAGCACGGGTGCCAAAGAGGTTCCATTGTAATGGACTTTGAGTTGGGAAATCGAGGAGCGACAGCAATGCGGATGGCACCGTTGCAAAGCTGACTTTCTGCAGAAGAGGCACAGCTCAAGTTTTTTGCCCTGGCTCTTCGGCTGTGGGAGCAGAGGCCATCCGTTCGTGCTCTACTCCCTGGGATGCTGGGCAGCCCGGCACGGGTGCCAAAGAGGTTCCATTGTAATGGACTTTGAGTTGGGAAATCGAGGAGCGACAGCAATGCGGATGGCACCGTTGCAAAGCTGACTTTCTGCAGAAGAGGCACAGCTCAAGTTTTTTGCCCTGGCTCTTCGGCTGTGGGAGCAGAGGCCAAATGTTCGTGCCCTACTCCCTGGGATGCTGGGCAGCCCAGCACGGGTGCCTAAGAGGTTCCATTGTAATGGACTTTGAGTTGGGAAATCGAAGAGCGACAGCAATGCGGATGGCACCGTTGCAAAGCTGACTTTCTGCAGAAGAGGCACAGCTCAAGTTTTTTGCCCTGGCTCTTCGGCTGTGGGAGCCGAGGCCAACCGTTCGTGCTCTACTCCCTGGGATGCTGGGCAGCCCAGCACGGGTGAAAAGAGGTTCCATTGTAATGGACTTTGAGTTGGGAAATCGAGGAGCGACAGCAATGCGGATGGCACCGTTGCAAAGCTGACTTTCTGCAGAAGAGGCAGAGCTCAAGTTTTTTGCCCTGGCTCTTCGGCTGTGGGAGCAGAGGCCAACCGTTCGTGCCCTACTCCCTGGGATGCTGGGCAGCCCAGCACGGGTGCCAAAGAGGTTCCATTGTAATGGACTTTGAGTTGGGAAATCGAGGAGCGACAGCAATGCGGATGGCACCGTTGCAAAGCTGACTTTCTGCAGAAGAGGCACAGCTCAAGTTTTTTGCCCTGGCTCTTCGGCTGTGGGAGCAGAGGCCAACCGTTCGTGCTCTACTCCCTGGGATGCTGGGCAGCCCAGCACGGGTGAAAAGAGGTCCCATTGTAATGGACTTTGAGTTGGGAAATCGAGGAGCGACAGCAATGCGGATGGCACCGTTGCAAAGCTGACTTTCTGCAGAAGAGGCACAGCTCAAGTTTTTTGCCCTGGCTCTTCGGCTGTGGGAGCAGAGGCCAACCGTTCGTGCCCTACTCCCTGGGATGCTGGGCAGCCCAGCACGGGTGCCAAAGAGGTTCCATTGTAATGGACTTTGAGTTGGGAAATCGAGGAGCGACAGCAATGCGGATGGCACCGTTGCAAAGCTGACTTTCTGCAGAAGAGGCAGAGCTCAAGTTTTTTGCCCTGGCTCTTCGGCTGTGGGAGCAGAGGCCAACCGTTCGTGCCCTACTCCCTGGGATGCTGGGCAGCCGGGCACGGGTGCCAAAGAGGTTCCATTGTAATGGACTTTGAGTTGGGAAATCGAGGAGCGACAGCAATGCGGATGGCACCGTTGCAAAGCTGACTTTCTGCAGAAGAGGCACAGCTCAAGTTTTTTGCCCTGGCTCTTCGGCTGTGGGAGCAGAGGCCAACCGTTCGTGCTCTACTCCCTGGGATGCTGGGCAGCCCGGCACGGGTGCCAAAGAGGTTCCATTGTAATGGACTTTGAGTTGGGAAATCGAGGAGCGACAGCAATGCGGATGGCACCATTGCAAAGCTGACTTTCTGCAGAAGAGGCACAGCTCAAGTTTTTTGCCCTGGCTCTTCGGCTGTGGGAGCAGAGGCCAACCGTTCGTGCTCTACTCCCTGGGATGCTGGGCAGCCGGGCACGGGTGCCAAAGAGGTTCCATTGTAATGGACTTTGAGTTGGGAAATCGAGGAGCGACAGCAATGCAGATGGCACCGTTGCAAAGCTGACTTTCTGCAGAAGAGGCACAGCTCAAGTTTTTTGCCCTGGCTCTTCGGCTGTGGGAGCAGAGGCCAACCGTTCGTGCTCTACTCCCTGGGATGCTGGGCAGCCGGGCACGGGTGCCAAAGAGGTTCCATTGTAATGGACTTTGAGTTGGGAAATCGAGGAGCGACAGCAATGCGGATGGCACCGTTGCAAAGCTGACTTTCTGCAGAAGAGGCACAGCTCAAGTTTTTTGCCCTGGCTCTTCGGCTGTGGGAGCAGAGGCCAAATGTTCGTGCTCTACTCCCTGGGATGCTGGGCAGCCGGGCACGGGTGCCAAAGAGGTTCCATTGTAATGGACTTTGAGTTGGGAAATCGAGGAGCGACAGCAATGCGGATGGCACCGTTGCAAAGCTGACTTTCTGCAGAAGAGGCACAGCTCAAGTTTTTTGCCCTGGCTCTTCGGCTGTGGGAGCAGAGGCCATCCGTTCGTGCTCTACTCCCTGGGATGCTGGGCAGCCCGGCACGGGTGCCAAAGAGGTTCCATTGTAATGGACTTTGAGTTGGGAAATCGAGGAGCGACAGCAATGCGGATGGCACCGTTGCAAAGCTGACTTTCTGCAGAAGAGGCACAGCTCAAGTTTTTTGCCCTGGCTCTTCGGCTGTGGGAGCAGAGGCCAAATGTTCGTGCCCTACTCCCTGGGATGCTGGGCAGCCCAGCACGGGTGCCTAAGAGGTTCCATTGTAATGGACTTTGAGTTGGGAAATCGAGGAGCGACAGCAATGCGGATGGCACCGTTGCAAAGCTGACTTTCTGCAGAAGAGGCACAGCTCAAGTTTTTTGCCCTGGCTCTTCGGCTGTGGGAGCACAGGCCAACCGTTCGTGCTCTACTCCCTGGGATGCTGGGCAGCCCGGCACGGGTGCCAAAGAGGTTCCATTGTAATGGACTTTGAGTTGGGAAATCGAAGAGCGACAGCAATGCGGATGGCACCGTTGCAAAGCTGACTTTCTGCAGAAGAGGCACAGCTCAAGTTTTTTGCCCTGGCTCTTCGGCTGTGGGAGCCGAGGCCAACCGTTCGTGCTCTACTCCCTGGGATGCTGGGCAGCCCAGCACGGGTGAAAAGAGGTTCCATTGTAATGGACTTTGAGTTGGGAAATCGAGGAGCGACAGCAATGCGGATGGCACCGTTGCAAAGCTGACTTTCTGCAGAAGAGGCAGAGCTCAAGTTTTTTGCCCTGGCTCTTCGGCTGTGGGAGCAGAGGCCAACCGTTCGTGCCCTACTCCCTGGGATGCTGGGCAGCCCAGCACGGGTGCCAAAGAGGTTCCATTGTAATGGACTTTGAGTTGGGAAATCGAGGAGCGACAGCAATGCGGATGGCACCGTTGCAAAGCTGACTTTCTGCAGAAGAGGCACAGCTCAAGTTTTTTGCCCTGGCTCTTCGGCTGTGGGAGCAGAGGCCAACCGTTCGTGCTCTACTCCCTGGGATGCTGGGCAGCCCAGCACGGGTGAAAAGAGGTTCCATTGTAATGGACTTTGAGTTGGGAAATCGAGGAGCGACAGCAATGCGGATGGCACCGTTGCAAAGCTGACTTTCTGCAGAAGAGGCAGAGCTCAAGTTTTTTGCCCTGGCTCTTCGGCTGTGGGAGCAGAGGCCAACCGTTCGTGCCCTACTCCCTGGGATGCTGGGCAGCCCAGCACGGGTGCCAAAGAGGTTCCATTGTAATGGACTTTGAGTTGGGAAATCGAGGAGCGACAGCAATGCGGATGGCACCGTTGCAAAGCTGACTTTCTGCAGAAGAGGCGCAGCTCAAGTTTTTTGCCCTGGCTCTTCGGCTGTGGGAGCAGAGGCCAACCGTTCGTGCCCTACTCCCTGGGATGCTGGGCAGCCGGGCACGGGTGCCAAAGAGGTTCCATTGTAATGGACTTTGAGTTGGGAAATCGAGGAGCGACAGCAATGCAGATGGCACCGTTGCAAAGTTGACTTTCTGCAGAAGAGGCACAGCTCAAGTTTTTTGCCCTGGCTCTTCGGCTGTGGGAGCAGAGGCCAACCATTCGTGCTCCACTCCCTGGGATGCTGGGCAGCCCAGCACGGGTGCCAAAGAGGTTCCATTGTAATGGACTTTGAGTTGGGAAATCGAGGAGCGACAGCAATGCGGATGGCACCGTTGCAAAGCTGACTTTCTGCAGAAGAGGCAGAGCTCAAGGTTTTTGCCCTGGCTCTTCGGCTGTGGGAGCAGAGGCCAACCGTTCGTGCTCTACTCCCTGGGATGCTGGGCAGCCGAGCACCGGTGCCAAAGAGGTTCCATTGTAATGGACTTTGAGTTGGGAAATCGAGGAGCGACAGCAATGCGGATGGCACCGTTGCAAAGCTGACTTTCTGCAGAAGAGGCACAGCTCAAGTTTTTTGCCCTGGCTCTTCGGCTGTGGGAGCAGAGGCCAACCGTTCGTGCTCTACTCCCTGGGATGCTGGGCAGCCGGGCACGGGTGCCAAAGAGGTTCCATTGTAATGGACTTTGAGTTGGGAAATCGAGGAGCGACAGCAATGCGGATGGCACCGTTGCAAAGCTGACTTTCTGCAGAAGAGGCACAGCTCAAGTTTTTTGCCCTGGCTCTTCGGCTGTGGGAGCAGAGGCCAACCGTTCGTGCTCTACTCCCTGGGATGCTGGGCAGCCGGGCACGGGTGCCAAAGAGGTTCCATTGTAATGGACTTTGAGTTGGGAAATCGAGGAGCGACAGCAATGCGGATGGCACCGTTGCAAAGCTGACTTTCTGCAGAAGAGGCACAGCTCAAGTTTTTTGCCCTGGCTCTTTGGCTGTGGGAGCAGAGGCCATCCGTTCGTGCTCTACTCCCTGGGATGCTGGGCAGACCAGCATGGGTGCCAAAGAGGTTCCATTGTAATGGACTTTGAGTTGGGAAATCGAGGAGCGACAGCAATGCGGATGGCACCGTTGCAAAGCTGACTTTCTGCAGAAGAGGCACAGCTCAAGTTTTTTGCCCTGGCTCTTCGGCTGTGGGAGCAGAGGCCAACCGTTCGTGCTCTACTCCCTGGGATGCTGGGCAGCCCGGCACGGGTGTCAAAGAGGTTCCATTGTAATGGACTTTGAGTTGGGAAATGGAGGAGCGAGAGCAATGCGGATGGCACCGTTGCAAAGCTGACTTTCTGCAGAAGAGGCACAGCTCAAGTTTTTTGCCCTGGCTCTTCGGCTGTGGGAGCAGAGGCCAACCGTTCGTGCTCTACTCCCTGGGATGCTGGGCAGCCGGGCACGGGTGCCAAAGAGGTTCCATTGTAATGGACTTTGAGTTGGGAAATCGAGGAGCGACAGCAATGCGGATGGCACCGTTGCAAAGCTGACTTTCTGCAGAAGAGGCACAGCTCAAGTTTTTTGCCCTGGCTCTTCGGCTGTGGGAGCAGAGGCCAATCGTTCGTGCTCTACTCCCTGGGATGCTGGGCAGCCCAGCACGGGTGCCAAAGAGGTTCCATTGTAATGGACTTTGAGTTGGGAAATCGAGGAGCGACAGCAATGCGGATGGCACCGTTGCAAAGCTGACTTTCTGCAGAAGAGGCACAGCTCAAGTTTTTTGCCCTGGCTCTTCGGCTGTGGGAGCAGAGGCCATCCGTTCGTGCTCTCCTCCCTGGGATGCTGGGCAGCCGTGCATGGGTGCCAGAGGTTCCATTGTAATGGACTTTGAGTTGGGAAATCGAGGAGCGACAGCAATGCGGATGGCACCGTTGCAAAGCTGACTTTCTGCAGAAGAGGCACAGCTCAAGTTTTTTGCCCTGGCTCTTCGGCTGTGGGAGCAGAGGCCAACCGTTCGTGCTCTACTCCCTGGGATGCTGGGCAGCCCAGCACGGGTGCCAAAGAGGTTCCATTGTAATGGACTTTGAGTTGGGAAATCGAGGAGCGACAGCAATGCGGATGGCACCGTTGCAAAGCTGACTTTCTGCAGAAGAGGCACAGCTCAAGTTTTTCGCCCTGGCTCTTTGGCTGTGGGAGCAGAGGCCAACCGTTCGTGCTCTACTCCCTGGGATGCTGGGCAGCCGGGCACGGGTGCCAAAGAGGTTCCATTGTAATGGACTTTGAGTTGGGAAATGGAGGAGCGACAGCAATGCGGATGGCACCGTTGCAAAGCTGACTTTCTGCAGAAGAGGCACAGCTCAAGTTTTTTGCCCTGGCTCTTCGGCTGTGGGAGCAGAGGCCAACCGTTCGTGCTCTACTCCCTGGGATGCTGGGCAGCCCAGCACGGGTGCCAAAGAGGTTCCATTGTAATGGACTTTGAGTTGGGAAATCGAGGAGCGACAGCAATGCGGATGGCACCGTTGCAAAGCTGACTTTCTGCAGAAGAGGCACAGCTCAAGTTTTTTGCCCTGGCTCTTCGGCTGTGGGAGCAGAGGCCAACCGTTCGTGCTCTACTCCCTGGGATGCTGGGCAGCTGAGCACGGGTGCCAAAGAGGTTCCATTGTAATGGACTTTGAGTTGGGAAATCGAGGAGTGACAGCAATGCGGATGGCACCGTTGCAAAGCTGACTTTCTGCAGAAGAGGCACAGCTCAAGTTTTTTGCCCTGGCTCTTCGGCTGTGGGAGCAGAGGCCATCCGTTCGTGCTCTACTCCCTGGGATGCTGGGCAGCCCAGCATGGGTGCCAAAGAGGTTCCATTGTAATGGACTTTGAGTTGGGAAATCGAGGAGCGACAGCAATGCGGATGGCACCGTTGCAAAGCTGACTTTCTGCAGAAGAGGCACAGCTCAAGTTTTTTGCCCTGGCTCTTCGGCTGTGGGAGCAGAGGCCAACCGTTCGTGCTCTACTCCCTGGGATGCTGGGCAGCCCGGCACGGGTGCCAAAGAGGTTCCATTGTAATGGACTTTGAGTTGGGAAATGGAGAAGCGACAGCAATGCGGATGGCACCGTTGCAAAGCTGACTTTCTGCAGAAGAGGCACAGCTCAAGTTTTTTGCCCTGGCTCTTCGGCTGTGGGAGCAGAGGCCAACCGTTCGTGCTCTACTCCCTGGGATGCTGGGCAGCCGAGCACCGGTGCCAAAGAGGTTCCATTGTAATGGACTTTGAGTTGGGAAATCGAGGAGCGACAGCAATGCGGATGGCACCGTTGCAAAGCTGACTTTCTGCAGAAGAGGCACAGCTCAAGTTTTTTGCCCTGGCTCTTCGGCTGTGGGAGCAGAGGCCAACCGTTCGTGCTCTACTCCCTGGGATGCTGGGCAGCCGGGCACGGGTGCCAAAGAGGTTCCATTGTAATGGACTTTGAGTTGGGAAATCGAGGAGCGACAGCAATGCGGATGGCACCGTTGCAAAGCTGACTTTCTGCAGAAGAGGCACAGCTCAAGTTTTTTGCCCTGGCTCTTCGGCTGTGGGAGCAGAGGCCAATCGTTCGTGCTCTACTCCCTGGGATGCTGGGCAGCCCAGCACGGGTGCCAAAGAGGTTCCATTGTAATGGACTTTGAGTTGGGAAATCGAGGAGCGACAGCAATGCGGATGGCACCGTTGCAAAGCTGACTTTCTGCAGAAGAGGCACAGCTCAAGTTTTTTGCCCTGGCTCTTCGGCTGTGGGAGCAGAGGCCAACCGTTCGTGCTCTACTCCCTGGGATGCTGGGCAGCCCAGCACGGGTGCCAAAGAGGTTCCATTGTAATGGACTTTGAGTTGGGAAATCGAGGAGCGACAGCAATGCGGATGGCACCGTTGCAAAGCTGACTTTCTACAGAAGAGGCACAGCTCAAATTTTTTGTCCTGGCTCTTCGGCTGTGGGAGCAGAGGCCATCCGTTCGTGCTCTACTCCCTGGGATGCTGGGCAGCCGAGCACGGATGCCAAAGAGGTTCCATTGTAATGGACTTTGAGTTGGGAAATCGAGGAGCGACAGCAATGCGGATGGCACCGTTGCAAAGCTGACTTTCTGCAGAAGAGGCACAGCTCAAGTTTTTTGCCCTGGCTCTTCGGCTGTGGGAGCAGAGGCCAACCGTTCGTGCTCTACTCCCTGGGATGCTGGGCAGCCGGGCACGGGTGCCAAAGAGGTTCCATTGTAATGGACTTTGAGTTGGGAAATCGAGGAGCGACAGCAATGCGGATGGCACCGTTGCAAAGCTGACTTTCTGCAGAAGAGGCACAGCTCAAGTTTTTTGCCCTGGCTCTTCGGCTGTGGGAGCAGAGGCCAACCGTTCGTGCTCTACTCCCTGGGATGCTGGGCAGCCGAGCACAGGTGCCAAAGAGGTTCCATTGTAATGGACTTTGAGTTGGGAAATCGAGGAGCGACAGCAATGCGGATGGCACCGTTGCAAAGCTGACTTTCTGCAGAAGAGGCACAGCTCAAGTTTTTTGCCCTGGCTCTTCGGCTGTGGGAGCAGAGGCCAACCGTTCGTGCTCTACTCCCTGGGATGCTGGGCAGCCGGGCACGGGTGCCAAAGAGGTTCCATTGTAATGGACTTTGAGTTGGGAAATCGAGGAGCGACAGCAATGCGGATGGCACCGTTGCAAAGCTGACTTTCTGCAGAAGAGGCACAGCTCAAGTTTTTTGCCCTGGCTCTTCGGCTGTGGGAGCACAGGCCAACCGTTCGTGCTCTCCTCCCTGGGATGCTGGGCAGCCGGGCACGGGTGCCAAAGAGGTTCCATTGTAATGGACTTTGAGTTGGGAAATCGAGGAGCGACAGCAATGCGGATGGCACCGTTGCAAAGCTGACTTTCTGCAGAAGAGGCACAGCTCAAGTTTTTTGCCCTGGCTCTTTGGCTGTGGGAGCAGAGGCCAACCGTTCGTGCTCTACTCCCTGGGGTGCTGGCAGCCCGGCAAGGGTGCCAAAGAGGTTCCATTGTAATGGACTTTGAGTTGGGAAATCGAGGAGCGACAGCAATGCGGATGGCACCGTTGCAAAGCTGACTTTCTGCAGAAGAGGCACAGCTCAAGTTTTTTGCCCTGGCTCTTCGGCTGTGGGAGCAGAGGCCAACCATTCGTGCTCTACTCCCTGGGATGCTGGGCAGCCGAGCACCGGTGCCAAAGAGGTTCCATTGTAATGGACTTTGAGTTGGGAAATCGAGGAGCGACAGCAATGCGGATGGCACCGTTGCAAAGCTGACTTTCTGCAGAAGAGGCACAGCTCAATTTTTTTGCCCTGGCTCTTCGGCTGTGGGAGCAGAGGCCAACCGTTCGTGCTCTACTCCCTGGGATGCTGGGCAGCCGGGCACGGGTGCCAAAGAGGTTCCATTGTAATGGACTTTGAGTTGGGAAATCGAGGAGCGACAGCAATGCGGATGGCACCGTTGCAAAGCTGACTTTCTGCAGAAGAGGCACAGCTCAAGTTTTTTGCCCTGGCTCTTCGGCTGTGGGAGCAGAGGCCAATCGTTCGTGCTCTACTCCCTGGGATGCTGGGCAGCCGAGCACGGGTGCCAAAGAGGTTCCATTGTAATGGACTTTGAGTTGGGAAATCGAGGAGCGACAGCAATGCGGATGGCACCGTTGCAAAGCTGACTTTCTGCAGAAGAGGCACAGCTCAAATTTTTTGTCCTGGCTCTTCGGCTGTGGGAGCAGAGGCCATCCGTTCGTGCTCTACTCCCTGGGATGCTGGGCAGCCGAGCACGGGTGCCAAAGAGGTTCCATTGTAATGGACTTTGAGTTGGGAAATCGAGGAGCGACAGCAATGCGGATGGCACCGTTGCAAAGCTGACTTTCTGCAGAAGAGGCACAGCTCAAGTTTTTTGCCCTGGCTCTTCGGCTGTGGGAGCAGAGGCCAACCGTTCGTGCTCTACTCCCTGGGATGCTGGGCAGCCCAGCACGGGTGCCAAAGAGGTTCCATTGTAATGGACTTTGAGTTGGGAAATCGAGGAGCGACAGCAATGCGGATGGCACCGTTGCAAAGCTGACTTTCTGCAGAAGAGGCACAGCTCAAGTTTTTTGCCCTGGCTCTTCGGCTGTGGGAGCAGAGGCCAACCGTTCGTGCTCTACTCCCTGGGGTGCTGGGCAGCCGGGCACGGGTGCCAAAGAGGTTCCATTGTAATAGACTTTGAGTTGGGAAATCGAGGAGCGACAGCAATGCGGATGGCACCGTTGCAAAGCTGACTTTCTGCAGAAGAGGCACAGCTCAAGTTTTTTGCCCTGGCTCTTCGTCTGTGGGAGCAGAGGCCAACCGTTCGTGCCCTACTCCCTGGGATGCTGGGCAGCCGGGCACGGGTGCCAAAGAGGTTCCATTGTAATGGACTTTGAGTTGGGAAATCGAGGAGCGACAGCAATGCGGATGGCACCGTTGCAGAGCTGACTTTCTGCAGAAGAGGCACAGCTCAAGTTTTTGGCCCTGGCTCTTTGGCTGTGCGAGCAGAGGCCAACCGTTCGTGCTCTACTCCCTGGGATGCTGGGCAGCCGAGCACCGGTGCCAAAGAGGTTCCATTGTAATGGACTTTGAGTTGGGAAATGGAGGAGCGACAGCAATGCGGATGGCACCGTTGCAAAGCTGACTTTCTGCAGAAGAGGCACAGCTCAAGTTTTTTGCCCTGGCTCTTCGGCTGTGGGAGCAGAGGCCAACCGTTCGTGCTCTACTCCCTGGGATGCTGGGCAGCCCGGCACGGGTGAAAAAGAGGTTCCATTGTAATGGACTTTGAGTTGGGAAATCGAGGAGCGACAGCAATGCGGATGGCACCGTTGCAAAGCTGACTTTCTGCAGAAGAGGCACAGCTCAAGTTTTTTGCCCTGGCTCTTCGGCTGTGGGAGCAGAGGCCAATCGTTCGTGCTCTACTCCCTGGGATGCTGGGCAGCCGAGCACGGGTGCCAAAGAGGTTCCATTGTAATGGACTTTGAGTTGGGAAATCGAGGAGCGACAGCAATGCGGATGGCACCGTTGCAAAGCTGACTTTCTGCAGAAGAGGCACAGCTCAAATTTTTTGTCCTGGCTCTTCGGCTGTGGGAGCAGAGGCCATCCGTTCGTGCTCTACTCCCTGGGATGCTGGGCAGCCGAGCACGGGTGCCAAAGAGGTTCCATTGTAATGGACTTTGAGTTGGGAAATCGAGGAGCGACAGCAATGCGGATGGCACCGTTGCAAAGCTGACTTTCTGCAGAAGAGGCACAGCTCAAGTTTTTTGCCCTGGCTCTTCGGCTGTGGGAGCAGAGGCCAACCATTCGTGCTCTACTCCCTGGGATGCTGGGCAGCCCAGCACGGGTGCCAAAGATGTTCCATTGTAATGGACTTTGAGTTGGGAAATCGAGGAGCGACAGCAATGCGGATGGCACCGTTGCAAAGCTGACTTTCTGCAGAAGAGGCACAGCTCAAGTTTTTTGCCCTGGCTCTTCGGCTGTGGGAGCAGAGGCCAACCGTTCGTGCTCTACTCCCTGGGGTGCTGGGCAGCCGGGCACGGGTGCCAAAGAGGTTCCATTGTAATAGACTTTGAGTTGGGAAATCGAGGAGCGACAGCAATGCGGATGGCACCGTTGCAAAGCTGACTTTCTGCAGAAGAGGCACAGCTCAAGTTTTTTGCCCTGGCTCTTCGGCTGTGGGAGCAGAGGCCAACCGTTCGTGCCCTACTCCCTGGGATGCTGGGCAGCCGGGCACGGGTGCCAAAGAGGTTCCATTGTAATGGACTTTGAGTTGGGAAATCGAGGAGCGACAGCAATGCGGATGGCACCGTTGCAGAGCTGACTTTCTGCAGAAGAGGCACAGCTCAAGTTTTTGGCCCTGGCTCTTTGGCTGTGCGAGCAGAGGCCAACCGTTCGTGCTCTACTCCCTGGGATGCTGGGCAGCCGAGCACCGGTGCCAAAGAGGTTCCATTGTAATGGACTTTGAGTTGGGAAATGGAGGAGCGACAGCAATGCGGATGGCACCGTTGCAAAGCTGACTTTCTGCAGAAGAGGCACAGCTCAAGTTTTTTGCCCTGGCTCTTCGGCTGTGGGAGCAGAGGCCAACCGTTCGTGCTCTACTCCCTGGGATGCTGGGCAGCCCGGCACGGGTGAAAAAGAGGTTCCATTGTAATGGACTTTGAGTTGGGAAATCGAGGAGCGACAGCAATGCGGATGGCACCGTTGCAAAGCTGACTTTCTGCAGAAGAGGCACAGCTCAAGTTTTTTGCCCTGGCTCTTCGGCTGTGGGAGCAGAGGCCAACCGTTCGTGCTCTACTCCCTGGGATGCTGGGCAGCCCAGCACGAGTGCCAAAGAGGTTCCATTGTAATGGACTTTGAGTTGGCAAATCAAGGAGCGACAGCAATGCTGATGGCACCGTTGAAAAGCTGACTTTCTGCAGAAGAGGCACAGCTCAAGTTTTTTGCCCTGGCTCTTCGGCCCTGGGAGCAGAGGCCAACCGTTCGTGCTCTACTCCCTGGGATGCTGGGCAGCCGAGCACCGGTGTCAAAGAGGTTCCATTGTAATGGACTTTGAGTTGGGAAATCGAGGAGCGACAGTAATGCGGATGGCACCGTTGCAAAGCTGACTTTCTGCAGAAGAGGCACAGCTCAAGTTTTTTGCCCTGGCTCTTCGGCTGTGGGAGCAGAGGCCAACCGTTCGTGCTCTACTCCCTGGGATGCTGGGCAGCCGAGCACGGGTGCCAAAGAGGTTCCATTGTAATGGACTTTGAGTTGGGAAATCGAGGAGCGACAGCTATGCGGATGGCACCGTTGCAAAGCTGACTTTCTGCAGAAGAGGCACAGCTCAAGTTTTTTGCCCTGGCTCTTCGGCTGTGGGAGCAGAGGCCATCCGTTCGTGCTCTCCTCCCTGGGATGCTGGGCAGGCGTGCATGGGTGCCAGAGGTTCCATTGTAATGGACTTTGAGTTGGGAAATCGAGGAGCGACAGCAATGCGGATGGCACCGTTGCAAAGCTGACTTTCTGCAGAAGAGGCACAGCTCAAGTTTTTTGCCCTGGCTCTTCGGCTGTGGGAGCAGAGGCCATCCGTTCGTGCTCTACTCCCTGGGATGCTGGGCAGCCCAGCATGGGTGCCAAAGATTTTCCATTTTAATGGACTTTGAGTTGGGAAATCGAGGAGCGACAGCAATGCGGATGGCACCGTTGCAAAGCTGACTTTCTGCAGAAGAGGCACAGCTCAAGTTTTTTGCCCTGGCTCTTCGGCTGTGGGAGCAGAGGCCAACCGTTCGTGCTCTACTCCCTGGGATGCTGGGCAGCCCAGCACGGGTGCCAAAAAGGTTCCATTGTAATGGACTTTGAGTTGGGAAATCGAGGAGCGACAGCAATGGGATGGCACCGTTGCAAAGCTGACTTTCTGCAGAAGAGGCACAGCTCAAGTTTTTTGCCCTGGCTCTTCGGCTGTGGGAGCAGAGGCCAACCGTTCGTGCTCTACTCCCTGGGATGCTGGGCAGCCGGGCACGGGTGCCAAAGAGGTTCCATTGTAATGGACTTTGAGTTGGGAAATCGAGGAGCGACAGCAATGCGGATGGCACCGTTGCAAAGCTGACTTTCTGCAGAAGAGGCACAGCTCAAGATTTTTGCCCTGGCTCTTCGGCCCTGGGAGCAGAGGCCAACCGTTCGTGCTCTACTCCCTGGGATGCTGGGCAGCCGGGCACGGGTGCCAAAGAGGTTCCATTGTAATGGACTTTGAGTTGGGAAATCGAGGAGCGACAGCAATGCGGATGGCACCGTTGCAAAGCTGACTTTCTGCAGAAGAGGCACAGCTCAAGTTTTTTGCCCTGGCTCTTCGGCTGTGGGAGCAGAGGCCAACCGTTCGTGCTCTACTCCCTGGGATGCTGGGCAGCCGGGCACGGGTGCCAAAGAGGTTCCATTGTAATGGACTTTGAGTTGGGAAATCAAGGAGCGACAGCAATGCGGATGGCACCGTTGCAAAGCTGACTTTCTGCAGAAGAGGCACAGCTCAAGTTTTTTGCCCTGGCTCTTCGGCTGTGGGAGCAGAGGCCAACCGTTCGTGCTCTACTCCCTGGGATGCTGGGCAGCCGGGCACGGGTGCCAAAGAGGTTCCATTGTAATAGACTTTGAGTTGGGAAATCGAGGAGCGACAGCAATGCGGATGGCACCGTTGCAAAGCTGACTTTCTGCAGAAGAGGCACAGCTCAAGTTTTTTGCCCTGGCTCTTCGGCTGTGGGAGCACAGGCCAACCGTTCGTGCTCTCCTCCCTGGGATGCTGGGCAGCCGGGCACGGGTGCCAAAGAGGTTCCATTGTAATGGACTTTGAGTTGGGAAATCGAGGAGCGACAGCAATGCGGATGGCACCGTTGCAAAGCTGACTTTCTGCAGAAGAGGCACAGCTCAAGTTTTTTGCCCTGGCTCTTCGGCTGTGGGAGCAGAGGCCAACCGTTCGTGCTCTACTCCCTGGGATGCTGGGCAGCCGGGCACGGGTGCCAAAGAGGTTCCATTGTAATGGACTTTGAGTTGGGAAATCGAGGAGCGACAGCAATGCGGATGGCACCGTTGCAAAGCTGACTTTCTGCAGAAGAGGCACAGCTCAAGTTTTTTGCCCTGGCTCTTTGGCTGTGGGAGCAGAGGCCAACCGTTCGTGCTCTACTGCCTGGTTTGCTGGGCAGCCGAGCACGGGTGCCAAAGAGGTTCCATTGTAATGGACTTTGAGTTGGGAAATCGAGGAGCGACAGCAATGCGGATGGCACCGTTGCAAAGCTGACTTTCTGCAGAAGAGGCACAGCTCAAGTTTTTTGCCCTGGCTCTTCGGCTGTGGGAGCAGAGGCCAACCGTTCGTGCTCTCCTCCCTGGGATGCTGGGCAGCCGGGCACGATTGCCAAAGAGGTTCCATTGTAATGGACTTTGAGTTGGGAAATCGAGGAGCGACAGCAATGCGGATGGCACCGTTGCAAAGCTGACTTTCTGCAGAAGAGGCACAGCTCAAGTTTTTTGCCCTGGCTCTTCGGCTGTGGGAGCAGAGGCCATCCGTTCGTGCTCTACTCCCTGGGATGCTGGGCAGCCGGGCATGGGTGCCAGAGGTTCCATTGTAATGGACTTTGAGTTGGGAAATCGAGGAGCGACAGCAATGCGGATGGCACCGTTGCAAAGCTGACTTTCTGCAGAAGAGGCACAGCTCAAGTTTTTTGCCCTGGCTCTTCGGCTGTGGGAGCAGAGGCCATCCGTTCGTGCTCTACTCCCTGGGATGCTGGGCAGCCGGGCATGGGTGCCAGAGGTTCCATTGTAATGGACTTTGAGTTGGGAAATCGAGGAGCGACAGCAATGCGGATGGCACCGTTGCAAAGCTGACTTTCTGCAGAAGAGGCACAGCTCAAGTTTTTTGCCCTGGCTCTTCGTCTGTGGGAGCAGAGGCCAACCGTTCGTGCTCTACTCCCTGGGATGCTGGGCAGCCGGGCACGGGTGCCAAAGAGGTTCCATTGTAATGGACTTTGAGTTGGGAAATGGAGGAGCGACAGCAATGCGGATGGCACCGTTGCAAAGCTGACTTTCTGCAGAAGAGGCACAGCTCAAGTTTTTTGCCCTGGCTCTTCGGCTGTGGGAGCAGAGGCCAAATGTTCGTGCCCTACTCCCTGGGATGCTGGGCAGCCCGGCACGGGTGCCAAAGAGGTTCCATTGTAATGGACTTTGAGTTGGGAAATCGAGGAGCGACAGCAATGCGGATGGCACCGTTGCAAAGCTGACTTTCTGCAGAAGAGGCACAGCTCAAGTTTTTTGCCCTGGCTCTTTGGCTGTGGGAGCAGAGGCCAACCGTTCGTGCTCTACTCCCTGGGATGCTGGGCAGCCGAGCACGGGTGCCAAAGAGGTTCCATTGTAATGGACTTTGAGTTGGGAAATCGAGGAGCGACAGCAATGCGGATGGCACCGTTGCAAAGCTGACTTTCTGCAGAAGAGGCACAGCTCAAGTTTTTTGCCCTGGCTCTTCGGCTGTGGGAGCAGAGGCCAACCGTTCGTGCTCTACTCCCTGGGATGCTGGGCAGCCGAGGACGGGTGCCGAAGAGGTGCCATTGTAATGGACTTTGAGTTGGGAAATGGAGGAGCGACAGCAATGCGGATGGCACCGTTGCAAAGCTGACTTTCTGCAGAAGAGGCACAGCTCAAGTTTTTTGCCCTGGCTCTTCGGCTGTGGGAGCAGAGGCCAACCGTTCGTGCCCTACTCCCTGGGATGCTGGGCAGCCGGGCACGGGTGCCAAAGAGGTTCCATTGTAATGGACTTTGAGTTGGGAAATCGAGGAGCGACAGCAATGCGGATGGCACCGTTGCAAAGCTGACTTTCTGCAGAAGAGGCACAGCTCAAGTTTTTTGCCCTGGCTCTTCGGCTGTGGGAGCAGAGGCCAACCGTTCGTGCTCTACTCCCTGGGATGCTGGGCAGCCGGGCACGGGTGCCAAAGAGGTTCCATTGTAATGAAGTTTGAGTTGGGAAATGGAGGAGCGACAGCAATGCGGATGGCACCGTTGCAAAGCTGACTTTCTGCGGAAGAGGCACAGCTCAAGTTTTTTGCCCTGGCTCTTCGGCTGTGGGAGCAGAGGCCAACCGTTCGTGCTCTACTCCCTGGGATGCTGGGCAGCCGGGCACGGGTGCCAAAGAGGTTCCATTGTAATGGACTTTGAGTTGGCAAATCGAGGAGCGACAGCAATGCGGATTCCACCGTTGCAAAGCTGACTTTCTGCAGAAGAGGCACAGCTCAAGTTTTTTGCCCTGGCTCTTCGGCTGTGGGAGCAGAGGCCAACCGTTCGTGCTCTACTCCCTGGGATGCTGGGCAGCCGGGCACGGGTGCCCAAGAGGTGCCATTGTAATGGACTTTGAGTTGGGAAATGGAGGAGCGACAGCAATGCGGATGGCACCGTTGCAAAGCTGACTTTCTGCAGAAGAGGCACAGCTCAAGTTTTTTGCCCTGGCTCTTCGGCTGTGGGAGCAGAGGCCAACCGTTCGTGCCCTACTCCCTGGGATGCTGGGCAGCCGGGCACGGGTGCCAAAGAGGTTCCATTGTAATGGACTTTGAGTTGGGAAATCGAGGAGCGACAGCAATGCGGATGGCACCGTTGCAAAGCTGACTTTCTGCAGAAGAGGCACAGCTCAAGTTTTTTGCCCTGGCTCTTCGGCTGTGGGAGGAGAGGCCAACCGTTCGTGCTCTACTCCCTGGGATGCTGGGCAGCCCAGCACGGGTGCCGAAGAGGTTCCATTGTAGTGGACTTTGAGTTGGGAAATCGAGGAGCGACAGCAATGCGGATGGCACCGTTGCAAAGCTGACTTTCTGCAGAAGAGGCACAGCTCAAGTTTTTTGCCCTGGCTCTTCGTCTGTGGGAGCAGAGGCCAACCGTTCGTGCTCTACTCCCTGGGATGCTGGGCAGCCGGGCACGGGTGCCAAAGAGGTTCCATTGTAATGGACTTTGAGTTGGGAAATCGAGGAGCGACAGCAATGCGGATGGCACCGTTGCAAAGCTGACTTTCTGCAGAAGAGGCACAGCTCAAGTTTTTTGCCCTGGCTCTTCGGCTGTGGGAGCAGAGGCCAAATGTTCGTGCCCTACTCCCTGGGATGCTGGGCAGCCCGGCACGGGTGCCAAAGAGGTTCCATTGTAATGGACTTTGAGTTGGGAAATCGAGGAGCGACAGCAATGCGGATGGCACCGTTGCAAAGCTGACTTTCTGCAGAAGAGGCACAGCTCAAGTTTTTTGCCCTGGCTCTTTGGCTGTGGGAGCAGAGGCCAACCGTTCGTGCTCTACTCCCTGGGATGCTGGGCAGCCGAGCACGGGTGCCAAAGAGGTTCCATTGTAATGGACTTTGAGTTGGCAAATCGAGGAGCGACAGCAATGCGGATGGCACCGTTGCAAAGCTGACTTTCTGCAGAAGAGGCACAGCTCAAGTTTTTTGCCCTGGCTCTTCGGCTGTGGGAGCAGAGGCCAACCGTTCGTGCTCTACTCCCTGGGATGCTGGGCAGCCGAGGACGGGTGCCGAAGAGGTGCCATTGTAATGGACTTTGAGTTGGGAAATGGAGGAGCGACAGCAATGCGGATGGCACCGTTGCAAAGCTGACTTTCTGCAGAAGAGGCACAGCTCAAGTTTTTTGCCCTGGCTCTTCGGCTGTGGGAGCAGAGGCCAACCGTTCGTGCCCTACTCCCTGGGATGCTGGGCAGCCGGGCACGGGTGCCAAAGAGGTTCCATTGTAATGGACTTTGAGTTGGGAAATCGAGGAGCGACAGCAATGCGGATGGCACCGTTGCAAAGCTGACTTTCTGCAGAAGAGGCACAGCTCAAGTTTTTTGCCCTGGCTCTTCGGCTGTGGGAGCAGAGGCCAACCGTTCGTGCTCTACTCCCTGGGATGCTGGGCAGCCGGGCACGGGTGCCAAAGAGGTTCCATTGTAATGAAGTTTGAGTTGGGAAATGGAGGAGCGACAGCAATGCGGATGGCACCGTTGCAAAGCTGACTTTCTGCGGAAGAGGCACAGCTCAAGTTTTTTGCCCTGGCTCTTCGGCTGTGGGAGCAGAGGCCAACCGTTCGTGCTCTACTCCCTGGGATGCTGGGCAGCCGGGCACGGGTGCCAAAGAGGTTCCATTGTAATGGACTTTGAGTTGGCAAATCGAGGAGCGACAGCAATGCGGATTCCACCGTTGCAAAGCTGACTTTCTGCAGAAGAGGCACAGCTCAAGTTTTTTGCCCTGGCTCTTCGGCTGTGGGAGCAGAGGCCAACCGTTCGTGCTCTACTCCCTGGGATGCTGGGCAGCCGGGCACGGGTGCCCAAGAGGTGCCATTGTAATGGACTTTGAGTTGGGAAATGGAGGAGCGACAGCAATGCGGATGGCACCGTTGCAAAGCTGACTTTCTGCAGAAGAGGCACAGCTCAAGTTTTTTGCCCTGGCTCTTCGGCTGTGGGAGCAGAGGCCAACCGTTCGTGCTCTACTCCCTGGGATGCTGGGCAGCCGGGCACGGGTGTCAAAGAGGTTCCATTGTAATGAAGTTTGAGTTGGGAAATCGAGGAGCGACAGCAATGCGGATGGCACCGTTGCAAAGCTGACTTTCTGCAGAAGAGGCACAGCTCAAGTTTTTTGCCCTGGCTCTTCGGCTGTGGGAGCAGAGGCCAACCGTTCGTGCTCTACTCCCTGGGATGCTGGGCAGCCCAGCACGGGTGCCGAAGAGGTTCCATTGTAATGGACTTTGAGTTGGGAAATCGAGGAGCGACAGCAATGCGGATGGCACCGTTGCAAAGCTGACTTTCTGCAGAAGAGGCACAGCTCAAGTTTTTTGCCCTGGCTCTTCGGCTGTGGGAGCAGAGGCCAACCGTTCGTGCTCTACTCCCTGGGATGCTGGGCAGCCCAGCACGGGTGCCGAAGAGGTTCCATTGTAGTGGACTTTGAGTTCGGAAATCGAGGAGCGACAGCAATGCGGATGGCACCGTTGCAAAGCTGACTTTCTGCAGAAGAGGCACAGCTCAAGTTTTTTGCCCTGGCTCTTTGGCTGTGGGAGCAGAGGCCAACCGTTCGTGCTCTACTCCCTGGGATGCTGGGCAGCCGGGCACGGGTGCCAAAGAGGTTCCATTGTAATGGACTTTGAGTTGCGAAATCGAGGAGCGAGAGCAATGCGGATGGCACCGTTGCAAAGCTGACTTTCTGCAGAAGAGGCACAGCTCAAGTTTTTTGCCCTGGCTCTTCGGCTGTGGGAGCAGAGGCCAACCGTTCGTGCTCTACTCCCTGGGATGCTGGGCAGCCCAGCACGGGTGCCAAAGAGGTTCCATTTTAATGGACTTTGAGTTGGGAAATCGAGGAGCGACAGCAATGCGGATGGCACCGTTGCAAAGCTGACTTTCTGCAGAAGAGGCACAGCTCAAGTTTTTTGCCCTGGCTCTTCGGCTGTGGGAGCAGAGGCCAACCGTTCGTGCTCTACTCCCTGGGATGCTGGGCAGCCGGGCACGGGAGCCAAAGAGTTTCCATTGTAATGGACTTTGAGTAGGGAAATCGAGGAGCGACAGCAATGCGGATGGCACCGTTGCAAAGCTGACTTTCTGCAGAAGAGGCACAGCTCAAGTTTTTTGCCCTGGCTCTTCGGCTGTGGGAGCAGAGGCGAAATGTTCGTGCTCTACTCCCTGGGATGCTGGGCAGCCGGGCACGGGTGCCAAAGAGGTTCCACTGTCATGGACTTTGAGTTGGGAAATCGAGGAGCGACAGCAATGCGGATGGCACCGTTGCAAAGCTGACTTTCTGCAGAAGAGGCACAGCTCAAGTTTTTTACCCTGGCTCTTCGGCTGTGGGAGCAGAGGCCAACCGTTCATGCTCTACTCCCTGGGATGCTGGGCAGCCCAGCACGGGTGCCAAAGAGGTTCCATTTTAATGGACTTTGAGTTGGGAAATCGAGGAGCGACAGCAATGCGGATGGCACCGTTGCAAAGCTGACTTTCTGCAGAAGAGGCACAGCTCAAGTTTTTTGCCCTGGCTCTTCGGCTGTGGGAGCAGAGGCCAACCGTTCGTGCTCTACTCCCTGGGATGCTGGGCAGCCGGGCACGGGTGCCAAAGAGGTTCCATTGTAATGGACTTTGAGTTGGGAAATCGAGGAGTGACAGCAATGCGGATGGCACCGTTGCAAAGCTGACTTTCTGCAGAAGAGGCACAGCTCAAGTTTTTTGCCCTGGCTCTTCGGCTGTGGGAGCACAGGCCAACCGTTCGTGCTCTACTCCCTGGGATGCTGGGCAGCCCAGCACGGGTGCCGAAGAGGTTCCATTGTAATGGACTTTGAGTTGGGAAATCGAGGAGCGACAGCAATGCGGATGGCACCGTTGCAAAGCTGACTTTCTGCAGAAGAGGCACAGCTCAAGTTTTTTGCCCTGGCTCTTCGGCTGTGGGAGCAGAGGCCAACCGTTCGTGCTCTACTCCCTGGGATGCTGGGCAGCCCAGCACGGGTGCCGAAGAGGTTCCATTGTAATGGACTTTGAGTTGGGAAATCGAGGAGCGACAGCAATGCGGATGGCACCGTTGCAAAGCTGACTTTCTGCAGAAGAGGCACAGCTCAAGTTTTTTGCCCTGGCTCTTCGGCTGTGGGAGCAGAGGCCAACCGTTCGTGCTCTACTCCCTGGGATGCTGGGCAGCCCAGCACGGGTGCCAAAGAGGTTCCATTTTAATGGACTTTGAGTTGGGAAATCGAGGAGCGACAGCAATGCGGATGGCACCGTTGCAAAGCTGACTTTCTGCAGAAGAGGCACAGCTCAAGTTTTTTGCCCTGGCTCTTCGGCTGTGGGAGCAGAGGCCAACCGTTCGTGCTCTACTCCCTGGGATGCTGGGCAGCCGGGCACGGGAGCCAAAGAGTTTCCATTGTAATGGACTTTGAGTTGGGAAATCGAGGAGCGACAGCAATGCGGATGGCACCGTTGCAAAGCTGACTTTCTGCAGAAGAGGCACAGCTCAAGTTTTTTGCCCTGGCTCTTCGGCTGTGGGAGCAGAGGCGAAATGTTCGTGCTCTACTCCCTGGGATGCTGGGCAGCCGGGCACGGGTGCCAAAGAGGTTCCACTGTCATGGACTTTGAGTTGGGAAATCGAGGAGCGACAGCAATGCGGATGGCACCGTTGCAAAGCTGACTTTCTGCACAAGAGGCACAGCTCAAGTTTTTTGCCCTGGCTCTTCGGCTGTGGGAGCAGAGGCCATCCGTTCGTGCTCTACTCCCTGGGATGCTGGGCAGCCCAGCACGGGTGCCGAAGAGGTTCCATTGTAATGGACTTTGAGTTGGGAAATCGAGGAGCGACAGCAATGCGGATGGCACCGTTGCAAAGCTGACTTTCTGCAGAAGAGGCACAGCTCAAGTTTTTTGCCCTGGCTCTTAGGCTGTGGGAGCAGAGGCCAACCGTTTGTGCTCTACTCCCTGGGATGCTGGGCAGCCCAGCACGGGTGCCGAAGAGGTTCCATTGTAATGGACTTTGAGTTGGGAAATCAAGGAGCGACAGCAATGCGGATGGCACCGTTGCAAAGCTGACTTTCTGCAGAAGAGGCACAGCTCAAGTTTTTTGCCCTGGCTTTTCGGCTGTGGGAGCAGAGGCCAACCGTTCGTGCTCTACTCCCTGGGATGCTGGGCAGCCGAGCACGGGTGCCAAAGAGGTTCCATTGTAATGGACTTTGAGTTGGGAAATCGAGGAGTGACAGCAATGCGGATGGCACCGTTGCAAAGCTGACTTTCTGCAGAAGAGGCACACCTCAAGTTTTTTGCCCTGGCTCTTCGGCTGTGGGAGCAGAGGCCAACCGTTCGTGCTCTACTCCCTGGGATGCTGGGCAGCCGGGCACGGGTGCCGAAGAGGTTCCATTGTAATGGACTTTGAGTTGGGAAATCGAGGAGCGACAGCAATGCGGATGGCACCGTTGCAAAGCTGACTTTCTGCAGAAGAGGCACAGCTCAAGTTTTTTGCCCTGGCTCTTCGGCTGTGGGAGCAGAGGCCAACCGTTCGTGCTCTACTCCCTGGGATGCTGGGCAGCCCAGCACGGGTGCCGAAGAGGTTCCATTGTAATGGACTTTGAGTTGGGAAATGGAGGAGCGACAGCAATGCGGATGGCACCGTTGCAAAGCTGACTTTCTGCAGAAGAGGCACAGCTCAAGTTTTTTGCCCTGGCTTTTCGGCTGTGGGAGCAGAGGCCAACCGTTCGTGCTCTACTCCCTGGGATGCTGGGCAGCCCAGCACGGGTGCCAAAGAGGTTCCATTGTAATGGACTTTGAGTTGGGAAATGGAGGAGCGACAGCAATGCGGATGGCACCGTTGCAAAGCTGACTTTCTGCAGAAGAGGCACAGCTCAAGATTTTTGCCCTGGCTCTTCGGCTGTGGGAGCAGAGGCCAACCGTTCGTGCTCTACTCCCTGGGATGCTGGGCAGCCGGGCACGGGTGCCAAAGAGGTTCCATTGTAATGGACTTTGAGTTGGGAAATCGAGGAGCGACAGCAATGCGGATGGCACCGTTGCAAAGCTGACTTTCTGCAGAAGAGGCACAGCTCAAGTTTTTTGCCCTGGCTCTTCGGCTGTGGGAGCAGAGGCCAACCGTTCGTGCTCTACTCCCTGGGATGCTGGGCAGCCGGGCACGGGTGCCAAAGAGGTTCCATTGTAATGGACTTTGAGTTGGGAAATGGAGGAGCGACAGCAATGCGGATGGCACCGTTGCAAAGCTGACTTTCTGCAGAAGAGGCACAGCTCAAGTTTTTTGCCCTGGCTCTTCGGCTGTGGGAGCAGAGGCCAACCGTTCGTGCTCTACTCCCTGGGATGCTGGGCAGCCGGGCACGGGTGCCTAAGAGGTTCCATTGTAATGGACTTTGAGTTGGGAAATCGAGGAGCGACAGCAATGCGGATGGCACCGTTGCAAAGCTGACTTTCTGCAGAAGAGGCACAGCTCAAGTTTTTTGCCCTGGCTCTTCGGCTGTGGGAGCAGAGGCCAACCGTTCGTGCTCTACTCCCTGGGATCCTGGGCAGCCGGGCACGGGTGCCAAAGAGGTTCCATTGTAATGGACTTTGAGTTGGGAAATCGAGGAGCGACAGCAATGCGGATGGCACCGTTGCAAAGCTGACTTTCTGCAGAAGAGGCACAGCTCAAGTTTTTTGCCCTGGCTCTTCGGCTGTGGGAGCAGAGGCCAACCGTTCGTACTCTACTCCCTGGGATGCTGGGCAGCCGAGCACCGGTGCCAAAGAGGTTCCATTGTAATGGACTTTGAGTTGGGAAATCGAGGAGCGACAGCAATGCGGATGGCACCGTTGCAAAGCTGACTTTCTGCAGAAGAGGCACAGCTCAAGTTTTTTGCCCTGGCTCCTCGGCTGTGGGAGCAGAGGCCAACCGTACGTGCTCTACTCCCTGGGATGCTGGGCAGGCGGGCACGGGTGCCAAAGAGGTTCCATTGTAATGGACTTTGAGTTGGGAAATCGAGGAGCGACAGCAATGCGGATGGCACCGTTGCAAAGCTGACTTTCTGCAGAAGAGGCACAGCTCAAGTTTTTTGCCCTGGCTCCTCGGCTGTGGGAGCAGAGGCCAAATGTTCGTGCCCTGCTCCCTGGGATGCTGGGCACCCTAGCACGGGTGCCAAAGAGGTTCCATTGTAATGGACTTTGAGTTGGGAAATCGAGGAGCGACAGCAATGCGGATGGCACCGTTGCAAAGCTGACTTTCTGCAGAAGAGGCACAGCTCAAGTTTTTTGCCCTGGCTCTTCGGCTGTGGGAGCAGAGGCCAACCGTTCGTGCTCTACTCCCTGGGATGCTGGGCAGCCGGGCACGGGTGCCAAAGAGGTTCCATTGTAATGGACTTTGAGTTGGGAAATCGAGGAGCGACAGCAATGCGGATGCACCGTTGCAAAGCTGACTTTCTGCAGAAGAGGCACAGCTCAAGTTTTTCGCCCTGGCTCTTCGTCTGTGGGAGCAGAGGCCAAATGTTCGTGCCCTGCTCCCTGGGATGCTGGGCACCCTAGCACGGGTGCCAAAGAGGTTCCATTGTAATGGACTTTGAGTTGGGAAATCGAGGAGCGACAGCAATGCGGATGGCACCGTTGCAAAGCTGACTTTCTGCAGAAGAGGCACAGCTCAAGTTTTTTGCCCTGGCTCTTCGGCTGTGGGAGCAGAGGCCAACCGTTCGTGCTCTACTCCCTGGGTTGCTGGGCTGCCGAGCACAGGTGCCAAAGAGGTTCCATTGTAATGGACTTTGAGTTGGGAAATCGAGGAGCGACAGCAATGCGGATGGCACCGTTGCAAAGCTGACTTTCTGCAGAAGAGGCACAGCTCAAGTTTTTTGCCCTGGCTCTTCGGCTGTGGGAGCAGAGGCCAACCGTTCGTGCTCTACTCCCTGGGATGCTGGGCAGCCCGGCACGGGTGCCAAAGAGGTTCCATTGTAATGGACTTTGAGTTGGGAAATGGAGGAGCGACAGCAATGCGGATGGCACCGTTGCAAAGCTGACTTTCTGCAGAAGAGGCACAGCTCAAGTTTTTTGCCCTGGCTCTTCGGCTGTGGGAGCAGAGGCCAACCGTTCGTGCTCTACTCCCTGGGATGCTGGGCAGCCGGGCACGGGTGCCAAAGAGGTTCCATTGTAATGGACTTTGAGTTGGGAAATCGAGGAGCGACAGCAATGCGGATGCACCGTTGCAAAGCTGACTTTCTGCAGAAGAGGCACAGCTCAAGTTTTTCGCCCTGGCTCTTCGTCTGTGGGAGCAGAGGCCAAATGTTCGTGCCCTGCTCCCTGGGATGCTGGGCACCCTAGCACGGGTGCCAAAGAGGTTCCATTGTAATGGACTTTGAGTTGGGAAATGGAGGAGCGACAGCAATGCGGATGGCACCGTTGCAAAGCTGACTTTCTGCAGAAGAGGCACAGCTCAAGTTTTTTGCCCTGGCTCTTCGGCTGTGGGAGCAGAGGCCAACCGTTCGTGCTCTACTCCCTGGGTTGCTGGGCTGCCGAGCACGGGTGCCAAAGAGGTTCCATTGTAATGGACTTTGAGTTGGGAAATCGAGGAGCGACAGCAATGCGGATGGCACCGTTGCAAAGCTGACTTTCTGCAGAAGAGGCACAGCTCAAGTTTTTTGCCCTGGCTCTTCGGCTGTGGGAGCAGAGGCCAACCGTTCGTGCTCTACTCCCTGGGATGCTGGGCAGCCCGGCACGGGTGCCAAAGAGGTTCCATTGTAATGGACTTTGAGTTGGGAAATGGAGGAGCGACAGCAATGCGGATGGCACCGCTGCAAAGCTGACTTTCTGCAGAAGAGGCACAGCTCAAGTTTTTTGCCCTGGCTCTTCGGCTGTGGGAGCAGAGGCCAACCGTTCGTGCTCTACTCCCTGGGATGCTGGGCAGCCGGGCACGGGTGCCAAAGAGGTTCCATTGTAATGGACTTTGAGTTGGGAAATCGAGGAGCGACAGCAATGCGGATGCACCGTTGCAAAGCTGACTTTCTGCAGAAGAGGCACAGCTCAAGTTTTTCGCCCTGGCTCTTCGTCTGTGGGAGCAGAGGCCAACCGTTCGTGCTCTACTCCCTGGGATGCTGGGCAGCCGGGCACGGGTGCCAAAGAGGTTCCATTGTAATGGACTTTGAGTTGGGAAATCGAGGAGCGACAGCAATGCGGATGGCACCGTTGCAAAGCTGACTTTCTGCAGAAGAGGCACAGCTCAAGTTTTTTGCCCTGGCTCTTCGGCTGTGGGAGCAGAGGCCAACCGTTCGTGCTCTACTCCCTGGGATGCTGGGCAGCCGGGCACGGGTGCCAAAGAGGTTCCATTGTAATGGACTTTGAGTTGGGAAATCGAGGAGCGACAGCAATGCGGATGGCACCGTTGCAAAGCTGACTTTCTGCAGAAGAGGCACAGCTCAAGTTTTTTGCCCTGGCTCTTTGGCTGTGGGAGCAGAGGCCAACCGTTCGTGCTCTACTCCCTGGGATACTGGGCAGCCGGGCACGGGTGCCAAAGAGGTTCCATTGTAATGGACTTTGAGTTGGGAAATGGAGGAGCGACAGCAATGCGGATGGCACCGTTGCAAAGCTGACTTTCTGCAGAAGAGGCACAGCTCAAGTTTTTTGCCCTGGCTCTTCGGCTGTGGGAGCAGAGGCCAACCGTTCGTGCTCTACTCCCTGGGATGCTGGGCAGCCCGGCACGGGTGCCAAAGAGGTTCCATTGTAATGGACTTTGAGTTGGGAAATGGAGGAGCGACAGCAATGCGGATGGCACCGTTGCAAAGCTGACTTTCTGCAGAAGAGGCACAGCTCAAGTTTTTTGCCCTGGCTCTTCGGCTGTGGGAGCAGAGGCCAACCGTTCGTGCTCTACTCCCTGGGATGCTGGGCAGCCCGGCACGGGTGCCAAAGAGGTTCCATTGTAATGGACTTTGAGTTGGGAAATCGAGGAGCGACAGCAATGCGGATGGCACCGTTGCAAAGCTGACTTTCTGCAGAAGAGGCACAGCTCAAGTTTTTTGCCCTGGCTCTTCGGCTGTGGGAGCAGAGGCCAACCGTTCGTGCTCTACTCCCTGGGATGCTGGGCACCCTAGCACGGGTGCCAAAGAGGTTCCATTGTAATGGACTTTGAGTTGGGAAATCGAGGAGCGACAGCAATGCGGATGGCACCGTTGCAAAGCTGACTTTCTGCAGAAGAGGCACAGCTCAAGTTTTTTGCCCTGGCTCTTCGGCTGTGGGAGCAGAGGCCAACCGTTCGTGCTCTACTCCCTGGGATGCTGGGCAGCCGGGCACGGGTGCCAAAGAGGTTCCATTGTAATGGACTTTGAGTTGGGAAATCGAGGAGCGACAGCAATGCGGATGGCACCGTTGCAAAGCTGACTTTCTGCAGAAGAGGCACAGCTCAAGTTTTTTGCCCTGGCTCTTCGGCTGTGGGAGCAGAGGCCAAATGTTCGTGCTCTACTCCCTGGGATGCTGAGCAGCCGAGCACGGGTGCCAAAGAGGTTCCATTGTAATGGACTTTGAGTTGGGAAATCGAGGAGCGACAGCAATGCGGATGGCACCGTTGCAAAGCTGACTTTCTGCAGAAGAGGCACAGCTCAAGTTTTTTGCCCTGGCTCTTCGGCTGTGGGAGCAGAGGCCAACCGTTCGTGCTCTACTCCCTGGGATGCTGGGCAGCCCAGCACGGGTGCCAAAGAGGTTCCATTGTAATGGACTTTGAGTTGGGAAATCGAGGAGCGACAGCAATGCGGATGGCACCGTTGCAAAGCTGACTTTCTGCAGAAGAAGCACAGCTCAAGTTTTTTGCCCTGGCTCTTTGGCTGTGGGAGCAGAGGCCAACCGTTCGTGCTCTACTCCCTGGGATGCTGGGCAGCCGAGCACGGGTGCCAAAGACGTTCCATTGTAATGGACTTTGAGTTGGGAAATCGAGGAGCGACAGCAATGCGGATGGCACCGTTGCAAAGCTGACTTTCTGCAGAAGAGGCACAGCTCAAGTTTTTTGCCCTGGCTCTTCGGCTGTGGGAGCAGAGGCCAACCGTTCGTGCCCTACTCCCTGGGATGCTGGGCAGCCCGGCACGGGTGCCAAAGAGGATCCATTGTAATGGACTTTGAGTAGGGAAATGGAGGAGCGACAGAAATGCGGATGGCACCGTTGCAAAGCTGACTTTCTGCAGAAGAGGCACAGCTCAAGTTTTTTGCCCTGGCTCTTCGGCTGTGGGAGCAGAGGCCAACCGTTCGTGCTCTACTCCCTGGGTTGCTGGGCTGCCGAGCACGGGTGCCAAAGAGGTTCCATTGTAATGGACTTTGAGTTGGGAAATCGAGGAGCGACAGCAATGCGGATGGCACCGTTGCAAAGCTGTCTTTCTGCAGAAGAGGCACAGCTCAAGTTTTTTGCCCTGGCTCTTCGGCTGTGGGAGCAGAGGCCAACCGTTCGTGCTCTACTCCCTGGGATGCTGGGCAGCCGGGCACGGGTGCCAAAGAGGTTCCATTGTAATGGACTTTGAGTTGGGAAATCGAGGAGCGACAGCAATGCGGATGGCACCGTTGCAAAGCTGACTTTCTGCAGAAGAGGCACAGCTCAAGTTTTTTGACCTGGCTCTTCGGCTGTGGGAGCAGAGGCCAACCGTTCGTGCTCTACTCCCTGGGATGCTGGGCAGCCGGGCACGGGTGCCAAAGAGGTTCCATTGTAATGGACTTTGAGTTGGGAAATCGAGGAGCGACAGCAATGCGGATGGCACCGTTGCAAAGCTGACTTTCTGCAGAAGAGGCACAGCTCAAGTTTTTTGCCCTGGCTCTTCGGCTGTGGGAGCAGAGGCCAACCGTTCGTGCTCTACTCCCTGGGATGCTGGGCAGCCGGGCACGGGTGCCTAAGAGGTTCCATTGTAATGGACTTTGAGTTGGGAAATCGAGGAGCGACAGCAATGCGGATGGCACCGTTGCAAAGCTGACTTTCTGCAGAAGAGGCACAGCTCAAGTTTTTTGCCCTGGCTCTTCGGCTGTGGGAGCAGAGGCCAACCGTTCGTGCTCTACTCCCTGGGATCCTGGGCAGCCGGGCACGGGTGCCAAAGAGGTTCCATTGTAATGGACTTTGAGTTGGGAAATCGAGGAGCGACAGCAATGCGGATGGCACCGTTGCAAAGCTGACTTTCTGCAGAAGAGGCACAGCTCAAGTTTTTTGCCCTGGCTCTTCGGCTGTGGGAGCAGAGGCCAACCGTTCGTACTCTACTCCCTGGGATGCTGGGCAGCCGAGCACCGGTGCCAAAGAGGTTCCATTGTAATGGACTTTGAGTTGGGAAATCGAGGAGCGACAGCAATGCGGATGGCACCGTTGCAAAGCTGACTTTCTGCAGAAGAGGCACAGCTCAAGTTTTTTGCCCTGGCTCCTCGGCTGTGGGAGCAGAGGCCAAATGTTCGTGCGCTGCTCCCTGGGATGCTGGGCACCCTAGCACGGGTGCCAAAGAGGTTCCATTGTAATAGACTTTGAGTTGGGAAATGGAGGAGCGACAGCAATGCGGATGGCACCGTTGCAAAGCTGACTTTCTGCAGAAGAGGCACAGCTCAAGTTTTTTGCCCTGGTTCTTCGGCTGTGGGAGCACAGGCCAACCGTACGTGCTCTACTCCCTGGGATGCTGGGCAGCCGGGCACGGGTGCCAAAGAGGTTCCATTGTAATGGACTTTGAGTTGGGAAATCGAGGAGCGACAGCAATGCGGATGGCACCGTTGCAAAGCTGACTTTCTGCAGAAGAGGCACAGCTCAAGTTTTTTGCCCTGGCTCCTCGGCTGTGGGAGCAGAGGCCAAATGTTCGTGCCCTGCTCCCTGGGATGCTGGGCACCCTAGCACGGGTGCCAAAGAGGTTCCATTGTAATGGACTTTGAGTTGGGAAATGGAGGAGCGACAGCAATGCGGATGGCACCGTTGCAAAGCTGACTTTCTGCAGAAGAGGCACAGCTCAAGTTTTTTGCCCTGGCTCTTCGGCTGTGGGAGCAGAGGCCAACCGTTCGTGCTCTACTCCCTGGGTTGCTGGGCTGCCGAGCACGGGTGCCAAAGAGGTTCCATTGTAATGGACTTTGAGTTGGGAAATCGAGGAGCGACAGCAATGCGGATGGCACCGTTGCAAAGCTGACTTTCTGCAGAAGAGGCACAGCTCAAGTTTTTTGCCCTGGCTCTTCGGCTGTGGGAGCAGAGGCCAACCGTTCGTGCTCTACTCCCTGGGATGCTGGGCAGCCCGGCACGGGTGCCAAAGAGGTTCCATTGTAATGGACTTTGAGTTGGGAAATGGAGGAGCGACAGCAATGCGGATGGCACCGTTGCAAAGCTGACTTTCTGCAGAAGAGGCACAGCTCAAGTTTTTTGCCCTGGCTCTTCGGCTGTGGGAGCAGAGGCCAACCGTTCGTGCTCTACTCCCTGGGTTGCTGGGCTGCCGAGCACGGGTGCCAAAGAGGTTCCATTGTAATGGACTTTGAGTTGGGAAATCGAGGAGCGACAGCAATGCGGATGGCACCGTTGCAAAGCTGACTTTCTGCAGAAGAGGCACAGCTCAAGTTTTTTGCCCTGGCTCTTCGGCTGTGGGAGCAGAGGCCAACCGTTCGTGCTCTACTCCCTGGGATGCTGGGCAGCCCGGCACGGGTGCCAAAGAGGTTCCATTGTAATGGACTTTGAGTTGGGAAATGGAGGAGCGACAGCAATGCGGATGGCACCGCTGCAAAGCTGACTTTCTGCAGAAGAGGCACAGCTCAAGTTTTTTGACCTGGCTCTTCGGCTGTGGGAGCAGAGGCCAACCGTTCGTGCTCTACTCCCTGGGATGCTGGGCAGCCCGGCACGGGTGCCAAAGAGGTTCCATTGTAATGAACTTTGAGTTGGGAAATGGAGGAGCGACAGCAATGCGGATGGCACCGTTGCAAAGCTGACTTTCTGCAGAAGAGGCACAGCTCAAGTTTTTTGCCCTGGCTCTTCGGCTGTGGGAGCAGAGGCCAACCGTTCGTGCTCTACTCCCTGGGATGCTGGGCAGCCGGGCACGGGTGCCAAAGAGGTTCCATTGTAATGGACTTTGAGTTGGGAAATCGAGGAGCGACAGCAATGCGGATGCACCGTTGCAAAGCTGACTTTCTGCAGAAGAGGCACAGCTCAAGTTTTTCGCCCTGGCTCTTCGTCTGTGGGAGCAGAGGCCAAATGTTCGTGCCCTGCTCCCTGGGATGCTGGGCACCCTAGCACGGGTGCCAAAGAGGTTCCATTGTAATGGACTTTGAGTTGGGAAATCGAGGAGCGACAGCAATGCGGATGGCACCGTTGCAAAGCTGACTTTCTGCAGAAGAGGCACAGCTCAAGTTTTTTGCCCTGGCTCTTCGGCTGTGGGAGCAGAGGCCAACCGTTCGTGCTCTACTCCCTGGGTTGCTGGGCTGCCGAGCACGGGTGCCAAAGAGGTTCCATTGTAATGGACTTTGAGTTGGGAAATCGAGGAGCGACAGCAATGCGGATGGCACCGTTGCAAAGCTGACTTTCTGCAGAAGAGGCACAGCTCAAGTTTTTTGCCCTGGCTCTTCGGCTGTGGGAGCAGAGGCCAACCGTTCGTGCTCTACTCCCTGGGATGCTGGGCAGCCCGGCACGGGTGCCAAAGAGGTTCCATTGTAATGGACTTTGAGTTGGGAAATGGAGGAGCGACAGCAATGCGGATGGCACCGCTGCAAAGCTGACTTTCTGCAGAAGAGGCACAGCTCAAGTTTTTTGCCCTGGCTCTTCGGCTGTGGGAGCAGAGGCCAACCGTTCGTGCTCTACTCCCTGGGATGCTGGGCAGCCGGGCACGGGTGCCAAAGAGGTTCCATTGTAATGGACTTTGAGTTGGGAAATCGAGGAGCGACAGCAATGCGGATGGCACCGTTGCAAAGCTGACTTTCTGCAGAAGAGGCACAGCTCAAGTTTTTTGCCCTGGCTCTTCGGCTGTGGGAGCAGAGGCCAACCGTTCGTGCTCTACTCCCTGGTATGCTGGGCACCCTAGCACGGGTGCCAAAGAGGTTCCATTGTAATGGACTTTGAGTTGGGAAATCGAGGAGCGACAGCAATGCGGATGGCACCGTTGCAAAGCTGACTTTCTGCAGAAGAGGCACAGCTCAAGTTTTTTGCCCTGGCTCTTCGGCTGTGGGAGCAGAGGCCAACCGTTCGTGCTCTACTCCCTGGGATGCTGGGCAGCCGGGCACGGGTGCCAAAGAGGTTCCATTGTAATGGACTTTGAGTTGGGAAATCGAGGAGCGACAGCAATGCGGATGGCACCGTTGCAAAGCTGACTTTCTGCAGAAGAGGCACAGCTCAATTTTTTTGCCCTGGCTCTTCGGCTGTGGGAGCAGAAGCCAACCGTTCGTGCTCTACTCCCTGGGATGCTGGGCAGCCGGGCACGGGTGCCAAAGAGGTTCCATTGTAATGGACTTTGAGTTGGGAAATCGAGGAGCGACAGCAATGCGGATGGCACCGTTGCAAAGCTGACTTTCTGCAGAAGAGGCACAGCTCAAGTTTTTTGCCCTGGCTCTTTGGCTGTGGGAGCAGAGGCCAACCGTTCGTGCTCTACTCCCTGGTATGCTGGGCACCCTAGCACGGGTGCCAAAGAGGTTCCATTGTAATGGACTTTGAGTTGGGAAATCGAGGAGCGACAGCAATGCGGATGGCACCGTTGCAAAGCTGACTTTCTGCAGAAGAGGCACAGCTCAAGTTTTTTGCCCTGGCTCTTCGGCTGTGGGAGCAGAGGCCAACCGTTCGTGCTCTACTCCCTGGGATGCTGGGCAGCCCAGCACGGGTGCCAAAGAGGTTCCATTGTAATGGACTTTGAGTTGGGAAATCGAGGAGCGACAGCAAGGCGGATGGCACCGTTGCAAAGCTGACTTTCTGCAGAAGAGGCACAGCTCAAGTTTTTTGCCCTGGCTCTTCGGCTGTGGGAGCAGAGGCCAAATGTTCGTGCTCTACTCCCTGGGATGCTGAGCAGCCGAGCACCGGTGCCAAAGAGGTTCCATTGTAATGGACTTTGAGTTGGGAAATCGAGGAGCGACAGCAATGCGGATGGCACCGTTGCAAAGCTGACTTTCTGCAGAAGAGGCACAGCTCAAGTTTTTTGCCCTGGCTCTTTGGCTGTGGGAGCAGAGGCCAACCGTTCGTGCTCTACTCCCTGGGATGCTGGGCAGCCGGGCACGGGTGCCAAAGAGGTTCCATTGTAATGGACTTTGAGTTGGGAAATCGAGGAGCGACAGCAATGCGGATGGCACCGTTGCAAAGCTGACTTTCTGCAGAAGAAGCACAGCTCAAGTTTTTTGCCCTGGCTCTTTGGCTGTGGGAGCAGAGGCCAACCGTTCGTGCTCTACTCCCTGGTATGCTGGGCACCCTAGCACGGGTGCCAAAGAGGTTCCATTGTAATGGACTTTGAGTTGGGAAATGGAGGAGCGACAGCAATGCGGATGGCACCGTTGCAAAGCTGACTTTCTGCAGAAGAGGCACAGCTCAAGTTTTTTGCCCTGGCTCTTCGGCTGTGGGAGCAGAGGCCAACCGTTCGTGCTCTACTCCCTGGGATGCTGGGCAGCCGGGCACGGGTGCCAAAGAGGTTCCATTGTAATGGACTTTGAGTTGGGAAATCGAGGAGCGACAGCAATGTGGATGGCACCGTTGCAAAGCTGACTTTCTGCAGAAGAGGCACAGCTCAATTTTTTTGCCCTGGCTCTTCGTCTGTGGGAGCAGAAGCCAACCGTTCGTGCTCTACTCCCTGGGATGCTGGGCAGCCGGGCACGGGTGCCAAAGAGGTTCCATTGTAATGGACTTTGAGTTGGGAAATCGAGGAGCAACAGCAATGCGGATGGCACCGTTGCAAAGCTGACTTTCTGCAGAAGAGGCACAGCTCAAGTTTTTTGCCCTGGCTCTTTGGCTGTGGGAGCAGAGGCCAACCGTTCGTGCTCTACTCCCTGGGATGTAGGCCGGGCACGGGTGCCAAAGAGGTTCCATTGTAATGGACTTTGAGTTGGGAAATGGAGGAGCGACAGCAATGCGGATGGCACCGTTGCAAAGCTGACTTTCTGCAGAAGAGGCACAGCTCAAGTTTTTTGCCCTGGCTCTTCGGCTGTGGGAGCAGAGGCCAACCGTTCGTGCTCTACTCCCTGGGATGCTGAGCAGCCAGGCACGGGTGCCAAAGAGGTTCCATTGTAATGGACTTTGAGTTGGGAAATCGAGGAGCGACAGCAATGCGGATGGCACCGTTGCAAAGCTGACTTTCTGCAGAAGAGGCACAGCTCAAGTTTTTTGCCCTGGCTCTTCGGCTGTGGGAGCAGAGGCCAACCGTTCGTGCTCTACTCCCTGGTATGCTGGGCACCCTAGCACGGGTGCCAAAGAGGTTCCATTGTAATGGACTTTGAGTTGGGAAATCGAGGAGCGACAGCAATGCGGATGGCACTGTTGCAAAGCTGACTTTCTGCAGAAGAGGCACAGCTCAAGTTTTTTGCCCTGGCTCTTCGGCTGTGGGAGCAGAGGCCAACCGTTCGTGCTCTACTCCCTGGGATGCTGGGCAGCCGGGCACGGGTGCCAAAGAGGTTCCATTGTAATGGACTTTGAGTTGGGAAATCGAGGAGCGACAGCAATGCGGATGGCACCGTTGCAAAGCTGACTTTCTGCAGAAGAGGCACAGCTCAATTTTTTTGCCCTGGCTCTTCGGCTGTGGGAGCAGAGGCCAAATGTTCGTGCTCTACTCCCTGGGATGCTGAGCAGCCGAGCACGGGTGCCAAAGAGGTTCCATTGTAATGGACTTTGAGTTGGGAAATCGAGGAGCGACAGCAATGCGGATGGCACCGTTGCAAAGCTGACTTTCTGCAGAAGAGGCACAGCTCAAGTTTTTTGCCCTGGCTCTTCGGCTGTGGGAGCAGAGGCCAACCGTTCGTGCTCTACTCCCTGGGATGCTGGGCAGCCGGGCACGGGTGCCAAAGAGGTTCCATTGTAATGGACTTTGAGTTGGGAAATCGAGGAGCGACAGCAATGCGGATGGCACCGTTGCAAAGCTGACTTTCTGCAGAAGAAGCACAGCTCAAGTTTTTTGCCCTGGCTCTTTGGCTGTGGGAGCAGAGGCCAACCGTTCGTGCTCTACTCCCTGGGATGCTGGGCAGCCGGGCACGGGTGCCAAAGAGGTTCCATTGTAATGGACTTTGAGTTGGGAAATCGAGGAGCGACAGCAATGCGGATGGCACCGTTGCAAAGCTGACTTTCTGCAGAAGAGGCACAGCTCAAGTTTTTTGCCCTGGCTCTTCGGCTGTGGGAGCAGAGGCCAACCGTTCGTGCTCTACTCCCTGGGATGCTGGGCAGCCCGGCACGGGTGCCAAAGAGGATCCATTGTAATGGACTTTGAGTAGGGAAATGGAGGAGCGACAGCAATGCGGATGGCACCGTTGCAAAGCTGACTTTCTGCAGAAGAGGCACAGCTCAAGTTTTTTGCCCTGGCTCTTCGGCTGTGGGAGCAGAGGCCAACCGTTCGTGCTCTACTCCCTGGGATGCTGGGCAGCCGGGCACGGGTGCCAAAGAGGTTCCATTGTAATGGACTTTGAGTTGGGAAATCGAGGAGCGACAGCAATGCGGATGGCACCGTTGCAAAGCTGACTTTCTGCAGAAGAGGCACAGCTCAAGTTTTTTGCCCTGGCTCTTCGGCTGTGGGAGCAGAGGCCAACCGTTCGTGCTCTACTCCCTGGGATGCTGGGCAGCCGGGCATGGGTGCCAAAGAGGTTCCATTGTAATGGACTTTGAGTTGGGAAATCGAGGAGCGACAGCAATGCGGATGGCACCGTTGCAAAGCTGACTTTCTGCAGAAGAGGCACAGCTCAATTTTTTTGCCCTGGCTCTTCGGCTGTGGGAGCAGAGGCCAAATGTTCATGCTCTACTCCCTGGGATGCTGAGCAGCCGAGCACCGGTGCCAAAGAGGTTCCATTGTAATGGACTTTGAGTTGGGAAATCGAGGAGCGACAGCAATGCGGATGGCACCGTTGCAAAGCTGACTTTCTGCAGAAGAGGCACAGCTCAAGTTTTTTGCCCTGGCTCTTCGGCTGTGGGAGCAGAGGCCAACCGTTCGTGCTCTACTCCCTGGGATGCTGGGCAGCCCAGCACGGGTGCCAAAGAGGTTCCATTGTAATGGACTTTGAGTTGGGAAATCGAGGAGCGACAGCAATGCGGATGGCACCGTTGCAAAGCTGACTTTCTGCAGAAGAGGCACAGCTCAAGTTTTTTGCCCTGGCTCTTTGGCTGTGGGAGCAGAGGCCAACCGTTCGTGCTCTACTCCCTGGGATGCTGGGCAGAAAGCACGGGTGCCAAAGAGGTTCCATTGTAATGGACTTTGAGTTGGGAAATGGAGGAGCGACAGCAATGCGGATGGCACCGTTGCAAAGCTGACTTTCTGCAGAAGAGGCACAGCTCAAGTTTTTTGCCCTGGCTCTTCGGCTGTGGGAGCAGAGGCCAACCGTTCGTGCCCTACTCCCTGGGATGCTGGGCAGCCGGGCACGGGTGCCAAAGAGGTTCCATTGTAATGGACTTTGAGTTGGGAAATCGAGGAGCGACATCAATGCGGATGGCACCGTTGCAAAGCTGACTTTCTGCAGAAGAGGCACAGCTCAAGTTTTTTGCCCTGGCTCTTCGGCTGTGGGAGCAGAGGCCAACCGTTCGTGCTCTACTCCCTGGGATGTAGGCCGGGCACGGGTGCCAAAGAGGTTCCATTGTAATGGACTTTGAGTTGGGAAATCGAGGAGCGACAGCAATGCGGATGGCACCGTTGCAAAGCTGACTTTCTGCAGAAGAGGCACAGCTCAAGTTTTTTGCCCTGGCTCTTCGGCTGTGGGAGCAGAGGCCAACCGTTCGTGCTCTACTCCCTGGGATGCTGGGCAGCCCAGCACGGGTGCCAAAGAGGTTCCATTGTAATGGACTTTGAGTTGGGAAATCGAGGAGCGACAGCAATGCGGATGGCACCGTTGCAAAGCTGACTTTCTGCAGAAGAGGCACAGCTCAAGTTTTTTGCCCTGGCTCCTCGGCTGTGGGAGCAGAGGCCAAATGTTCGTGCCCTGCTCCCTGGGATGCTGGGCACCCTAGCACGGGTGCCAAAGAGGTTCCATTGTAATGGACTTTGAGTTGGGAAATGGAGGAGCGACAGCAATGCGGATGGCACCGTTGCAAAGCTGACTTTCTGCAGAAGAGGCACAGCTCAAGTTTTTTGCCCTGGCTCTTCGGCTGTGGGAGCAGAGGCCAACCGTTCGTGCTCTACTCCCTGGGATGCTGGGCAGCCGGGCACGGGTGCCAAAGAGGTTCCATTGTAATGGACTTTGAGTTGGGAAATCGAGGAGCGACAGCAATGCGGATGGCACCGTTGCAAAGCTGACTTTCTGCAGAAGAGGCACAGCTCAAGTTTTTTGCCGTGGCTCTTCGGCTGTGGGAGCAGAGGCCAACCGTTCGTGCTCTACTCCCTGGGATGCTGGGCAGCCGGGCACGGGTGTCAAAGAGGTTCCATTTTAATGGACTTTGAGTAGGGAAATCGAGGAGCGACAGCAATGCGGATGGCACCGTTGCAAAGCTGACTTTCTGCAGAAGAGGCACAGCTCAAGTTTTTTGCCCTGGCTCTTCGGCTGTGGGAGCAGAGGCCAACCGTTCGTGCTCTACTCCCTGGGATGCTGGGCAGCCGGGCACGGGTGCCAAAGAGGTTCCATTGTAATGGACTTTGAGTTGGGAAATCGAGGAGCGACAGCAATGCGGATGGCACCGTTGCAAAGCTGACTTTCTGCAGAAGAGGCACAGCTCAAGTTTTTTGCCCTGGCTCTTCGGCTGTGGGAGCAGAGGCCAACCGTTCGTGCTCTACTCCCTGGGATGCTGGGCAGCCGGGCACGGGTGCCAAAGAGGTTCCATTGTAATGGACTTTGAGTTGGGAAATCGAGGAGCGACAGCAATGCGGATGCACCGTTGCAAAGCTGACTTTCTGCAGAAGAGGCACAGCTCAAGTTTTTTGCCCTGGCTCTTCGGCTGTGGGAGCAGAGGCCAACCGTTCGTGCTCTACTCCCTGGGATGCTGGGCAGCCGGGCACGGGTGCCAAAGAGGTTCCATTGTAATGGACTTTGAGTTGGGAAATCGAGGAGCGACAGCAATGCGGATGGCACCGTTGCAAAGCTGACTTTCTGCAGAAGAGGCAGAGCTCAAGTTTTTTGCCCTGGCTCTTCGGCTGTGGGAGCAGAGGCCAACCGTTCGTGCTCTACTCCCTGGGATGCTGGGCAGCCGGGCACGGGTGCCAAAGAGGTTCCATTGTAATGGACTTTGAGTTGGGAAATCGAGGAGCGACAGCAATGCGGATGGCACCGTTGCAAAGCTGACTTTCTGCAGAAGAGGCACAGCTCAAGTTTTTTGCCCTGGCTCTTCGTCTGTGGGAGCAGAGGCCAACCGTTCGTGCCCTACTCCCTGGGATGCTGGGCAGCCGGGCACGGGTGCCAAAGAGGTTCCATTGTAATGGACTTTGAGTTGGGAAATCGAGGCGCGACAGCAATGCGGATGGCACCGTTGCAAAGCTGACTTTCTGCAGAAGAGGCACAGCTCAAGTTTTTTGCCCTGGCTCTTCGGCTGTGGGAGCAGAGGCCAACCGTTCGTGCTCTACTCCCTGGGATGCTGGGCAGCCCGGCACGGGTGCCAAAGAGGTTCCATTGTAATGGACTTTGAGTTGGGAAATCGAGGAGCGACAGCAATGCGGATGGCACCGTTGCAAAGCTGACTTTCTGCAGAAGAGGCACAGCTCAAGTTTTTTGCCCTGGCTCTTCGGCTGTGGGAGCAGAGGCCAACCGTTCGTGCTCTACTCCCTGGGATGCTGGGCAGCCGGGCACGGGTGCCAAAGAGGTTCCATTGTAATGGACTTTGAGTTGGGAAATCGAGGAGCGACAGCAATGCGGATGGCACCGTTGCAAAGCTGACTTTCTGCAGAAGAGGCACAGATCAAGTTTTTTGCCCTGGCTCTTCGGCTGTGGGAGCAGAGGCCAACCGTTCGTGCTCTACTCCCTGGGATGCTGGGCAGAAAGCACGGGTGCCAAAGAGGTTCCATTGTAATGGACTTTGAGTTGGGAAATCGAGGAGCGACAGCAATGCGGATGGCACCGTTGCAAAGCTGACTTTCTGCAGAAGAGGCACAGCTCAAGTTTTTTGCCCTGGCTCTTCGGCTGTGGGAGCAGAGGCCAACCGTTCGTGCTCTACTCCCTGGGATGCTGGGCAGCCGGGCACGGGTGCCAAAGAGGTTCCATTGTAATGGACTTTGAGTTGGGAAATCGAGGAGCGACAGCAATGCGGATGGCACCGTTGCAAAGCTGACTTTCTGCAGAAGAGGCACAGCTCAAGTTTTTTGCCCTGGCTCTTCGGCTGTGGGAGCTGAGGCCAACCGTTCGTGCTCTACTCCCTGGGATGCTGGGCAGCCCAGCACGGGTGCCAAAGAGGTTCCATTGTAATGGACTTTGAGTTGGGAAATCGAGGAGCGACAGCAATGCGGATGGCACCGTTGCAAAGCTGACTTTCTGCAGAAGAGGCACAGCTCAAGTTTTTTGCCCTGGCTCTTTGGCTGTGGGAGCAGAGGCCAACCGTTCGTGCTCTACTCCCTGGGATGCTGGGCAGCCGAGCACCGGTGCCAAAGAGGTTCCATTGTAATGGACTTTGAGTTGGGAAATCGAGGAGCGACAGCAATGCGGATGGCACCGTTGCAAAGCTGACTTTCTGCAGAAGAGGCACAGCTCAAGTTTTTTGCCCTGGCTCTTCGGCTGTGGGAGCAGAGTCCAACTGTTCGTGCTCTACTCCCTGGGATGCTGGGCAGCCCAGCATGGGTGCCAAAGAGATTCCATTGTAATGGACTTTGAGTTGGGAAATCGAGGAGCGACAGCAATGTGGATGGCACCGTTGCAAAGCTGACTTTCTGCAGAAGAGGCACAGCTCAAGTTTTTTGCCCTGGCTCTTTGGCTGTGGGAGCAGAGGCCAACCGTTCGTGCTCTACTCCCTGGGATGCTGGGCAGCCGAGCACGGGTGCCAAAGAGGTTCCATTGTAATGGACTTTGAGTTGGGAAATCGAGGAGTTTCAGCAATGCGGATGGCACCGTTGCAAAGCTGACTTTCTGCAGAAGAGGCAGAGCTCAAGTTTTTTGCCCTGGCTCTTCGGCTGTGGGAGCAGAGGCCAACCGTTAGTGCTCTACTCCCTGGGATGCTGGGCAGCCGGGCACGGGTGCCAAAGAGGTTCCATTGTAATGGACTTTGAGTTGGGAAATCGAGGAGCGACAGCAATGCGGATGGCACCGTTGCAAAGCTGACTTTCTGCAGAAGAGGCACAGCTCAAGTTTTTGCCCTGGCTCTTCGGCTGTGGGAGCAGAGGCCAACCGTTCGTGCCCTACTCCCTGGGATGCTGGGCAGCCGGGCACGGGTGCCAAAGAGGTTCCATTGTAATGGACTTTGAGTTGGGAAGTCGAGGAGCGACAGCAATGCGGATGGCACCGTTGCAAAGCTGACTTTCTGCAGAAGAGGCACAGCTCAAGTTTTTTGCCCTGGCTCTTCGGCTGTGGGAGCAGAGGCCAACCGTTCGTGCTCTACTCCCTGGGATGCTGGGCAGCCGGGCACGGGTGCCAAAGAGGTTCCATTGTAATGGACTTTGAGTTGGGAAATCGAGGAGCGACAGCAATGTGGATGGCACCGTTGCAAAGCTGACTTTCTGCAGAAGAGGCACAGCTCAAGTTTTTTGCCCTGGCTCTTCGGCTGTGGGAGCAGAGGCCAACCGTTCGTGCTCTACTCCCTGGGATGCTGGGGAGCCCAGCACGGGTGCCAAAGAGGTTCCATTGTAATGGACTTTGAGTTGGGAAATGGAGGAGCGACAGCAATGCGGATGGCACCGTTGCAAAGCTGACTTTCTGCAGAAGAGGCACAGCTCAAGTTTTTTGCCCTGGCTCTTCGGCTGTGGGAGCAGAGGCCAACCGTTCGTGCTCTACTCCCTGGGATGCTGGGCAGCCGGGCACGGGTGCCAAAGAGGTTCCATTGTAATGGACTTTGAGTAGGGAAATCGAGGAGCGACAGCAATGCGGATGGCACCGTTGCAAAGCTGACTTTCTGCAGAAGAGGCACAGCTCAAGTTTTTTGCCCTGGCTCTTCGGCTGTGGGAGCAGAGGCCAAATGTTCGTGCCCTACTCCCTGGGATGCTGGGCAGCCGGGCACGGGTGCCAAAGAGGTTCCATTGTAATGGACTTTGAGTTGGGAAATCGAGGAGCGACAGCAATGCGGATGGCACCGTTGCAAAGCTGACTTTCTGCAGAAGAGGCACAGCTCAAGTTTTTTGCCCTGGCTCTTCGGCTGTGGGAGCAGAGGCCAACCGTTCGTGCTCTACTCCCTGGGATGCTGGGCAGCCCGGCACGGGTGCCAAAGAGGTTCCATTGTAATGGACTTTGAGTTGGGAAATCGAGGAGAGACAGCAATGCGGATGGCACCGTTGCAAAGCTGACTTTCTGCAGAAGAGGCTCAGCTCAAGTTTTTTGCCCTGGCTCTTTGGCTGTGGGAGCAGAGGCCAACCGTTCGTACTCTACTCCCTGGGATGCTGGGCAGCCTGGCATGGGTGCCAAAGAGGTTCCATTGTAATGGACTTTGAGTTGGGAAATCGAGGAGCAACAGCAATGCGGATGGCACCGTTGCAAAGCTGACTTTCTGCAGAAGAGGCACAGCTCAAGTTTTTTGCTCTGGCTCTTCGTCTGTGGGAGCAGAGGCCAACCGTTCGTGCTCTACTCCCTGGGATGCTGGGCAGCCCAGCACGGGTGCCAAAGAGGTTCCATTGTAATGGACTTTGAGTTGGGAAATCGAGGAGCGACAGCAATGCGGATGGCACCGTTGCAAAGCTGACTTTCTGCAGAAGAGGCACAGCTCAAGTTTTTTGACCTGGCTCTTCGGCTGTGGGAGCAGAGGCCAAATGTTCGTGCCCTACTCCCTGGGATGCTGGGCAGCCGGGCATGGGTGCCAAAGAGGTTCCATTGTAATGGACTTTGAGTTGGGAAATCGAGGAGCGACAGCAATGCGGATGGCACCGTTGCAAAGCTGACTTTCTGCAGAAGAGGCACAGCTCAAGTTTTTTGCTCTGGCTCTTCGGCTGTGGGAGCAGAGGCCAACCGTTCGTGCTCTACTCCCTGGGATGCTGGGCAGCCCAGCACGGGTGCCAAAGAGGTTCCATTGTAATGGACTTTGAGTTGGGAAATCGAGGAGCGACAGCAATGCGGATGGCACCGTTGCAAAGCTGACTTTCTGCAGAAGAGGCACAGCTCAAGTTTTTTGCCCTGGCTCTTCGGCTGTGGGAGCAGAGGCCAACCGTTCGTGCTCTACTCCCTGGGATGCTGGGCAGCCCAGCACGGGTGCCAAAGAGGTTCCATTGTAATGGACTTTGAGTAGGGAAATGGAGGAGCGACAGCAATGCGGATGGCACCGTTGCAAAGCTGACTTTCTGCAGAAGAGGCACAGCTCAAGTTTTTTGCCCTGGCTCTTCGGCTGTGGGAGCAGAGGCCAAATGTTCGTGCCCTACTCCCTGGGATGCTGGGCAGCCAGGCACGGGTGCCAAAGAGGTTCCATTGTAATGGACTTTGAGTTGGGAAATCGAGGAGCGACAGCAATGCGGATGGCACCGTTGCAAAGCTGACTTTCTGCAGAAGAGGCACAGCTCAAGTTTTTTGCCCTGGCTCTTCGGCTGTGGGAGCAGAGGCCAACCGTTCGTGCTCTACTCCCTGGGATGCTGGGCAGCCCGGCACGGGTGCCAAAGAGGTTCCATTGTAATGGACTTTGAGTTGGGAAATCGAGGAGAGACAGCAATGCGGATGGCACCGTTGCAAAGCTGACTTTCTGCAAAAGAGGCTCAGCTCAAGTTTTTTGCCCTGGCTCTTCGGCTGTGGGAGCAGAGGCCAACCGTTCGTACTCTACTCCCTGGGATGCTGGGCAGCCGGGCATGGGTGCCAAAGAGGTTCCATTGTAATGGACTTTGAGTTGGGAAATCGAGGAGCGACAGCAATGCGGATGGCACCGTTGCAAAGCTGACTTTCTGCAGAAGAGGCACAGCTCAAGTTTTTTGACCTGGCTCTTCGGCTGTGGGAGCAGAGGCCAAATGTTCGTGCCCTACTCCCTGGGATGCTGGGCAGCCCAGCACGGGTGCCAAAGAGGTTCCATTGTAATGGACTTTGAGTTGGGAAATCGAGGAGCGACAGCAATGCGGATGCACCGTTGCAAAGCTGACTTTCTGCAGAAGAGGCACAGCTCAAGTTTTTTGCCCTGGCTCTTCGGCTGTGGGAGCAGAGGCCAACCGTTCGTGCTCTACTCCCTGGGATGCTGGGCAGCCCAGCACGGGTGCCTAAGAGGTTCCATTGTAATGGACTTTGAGTTGGGAAATCGAGGAGCGACAGCAATGCGGATGGCATCGTTGCAAAGCTGACTTTCTGCAGAAGAGGCACAGCTCAAGTTTTTTGCCCTGGCTCTTCGGCTGTGGGAGCAGAGGCCAACCGTTCGTGCTCTACTCCCTGGGATGCTGGGCAGCCCAGCACGGGTGCCAAAGAGGTTCCATTGTAATGGACTTTGAGTTGGGAAATCGAGGAGCGACAGCAATGCGGATGGCACCGTTGCAAAGCTGACTTTCTGCAGAAGAGGCACAGCTCAAGTTTTTTGCCCTGGCTCTTCGGCTGTGGGAGCAGAGGCCAATCGTTCGTGCTCTACTCCCTGGGATGCTGGGCAGCCGAGCTTGGGTGCCAAAGAGGTTCCATTGTAATGGACTTTGAGTTGGGAAATCGAGGAGCGACAGCAATGCGGATGGCACCGTTGCAAAGCTGACTTTCTGCAGAAGAGGCACAGCTCAAGTTTTTTGCCCTGGCTCTTCGTCTGTGGGAGCAGAGGCCAACCGTTCGTGCTCTACTCCCTGGGATGCTGGGCAGCCGGGCACGGGAGCCAAAGAGGTTCCATTGTAATGGACTTTGAGTTGGGAAATCGAGGAGCGACAGCAATGCGGATGGCACCGTTGCAAAGCTGACTTTCTGCAGAAGAGGCACAGCTCAAGATTTTTGCCCTGGCTCTTCGGCTGTGGGAGCAGAGGCCAACCGTTCGTGCTCTACTCCCTGGGATGCTGGGCAGCCCAGCACGGGTGCCTAAGAGGTTCCATTGTAATGGACTTTGAGTTGGGAAATCGAGGAGCGACAGCAATGCGGATGGCACCGTTGCAAAGCTGACTTTCTGCAGAAGAGGCACAGCTCAAGTTTTTTGCCCTGGCTCTTCGGCTGTGGGAGCAGAGGCCAACCGTTCGTGCTCTACTCCCTGGGATGCTGGGCAGCCGGGCACGGGTGCCAAAGAGGTTCCATTGTAATGGACTTTGAGTTGGGAAATCGAGGAGCGACAGCAATGCGGATGGCACCGTTGCAAAGCTGACTTTCTGCAGAAGAGGCACAGCTCAAGTTTTTTGCCCTGGCTCTTCGGCTGTGGGAGCAGAGGCCAACCGTTCGTGCTCTACTCCCTGGGATGCTGGGCAGCCGGGCACGGGTGCCAAAGAGGATCCATTGTAATGGACTTTGAGTAGGGAAATCGAGGAGCGACAGCAATGCGGATCGCACCGTTGCAAAGCTGACTTTCTGCAGAAGAGGCACAGCTCAAGTTTTTTGACCTGGCTCTTCGGCTGTGGGAGCAGAGGCCAAATGTTCGTGCCCTACTCCCTGGGATGCTGGGCAGCCGGGCACGGGTGCCAAAGAGGTTCCATTGTAATGGACTTTGAGTTGGGAAATCGAGGAGCGACAGCAATGCGGATGCACCGTTGCAAAGCTGACTTTCTGCAGAAGAGGCACAGCTCAAGTTTTTTGCCCTGGCTCTTCGGCTGTGGGAGCAGAGGCCAACCGTTCGTGCTCTACTCCCTGGGATGCTGGGCAGCCCAGCACGGGTGCCAAAGAGGTTCCATTGTAATGGACTTTGAGTTGGGAAATCGAGGAGAGACAGCAATGCGGATGGCACCGTTGCAAAGCTGACTTTCTGCAGAAGAGGCACAGCTCAAGTTTTTTGCCCTGGCTCTTCGGCTGTGGGAGCAGAGGCCAACCGTTCGTACTCTACTCCCTGGGATGCTGGGCAGCCGGGCATGGGTGCCAAAGAGGTTCCATTGTAATGGACTTTGAGTTGGGAAATCGAGGAGCGACAGCAATGCGGATGGCACCGTTGCAAAGCTGACTTTCTGCAGAAGAGGCACAGCTCAAGATTTTTGCCCTGGCTCTTCGGCTGTGGGAGCAGAGGCCAACCGTTCGTGCTCTACTCCCTGGGATGCTGGGCAGCCCAGCACGGGTGCCTAAGAGGTTCCATTGTAATGGACTTTGAGTTGGGAAATCGAGGAGCGACAGCAATGCGGATGGCACCGTTGCAAAGCTGACTTTCTGCAGAAGAGGCACAGCTCAAGTTTTTTGCCCTGGCTCTTCGGCTGTGGGAGCAGAGGCCAACCGTTCGTGCTCTACTCCCTGGGATGCTGGGCAGCCGGGCACGGGTGCCAAAGAGGTTCCATTTTAATGGACTTTGAGTTGGGAAATCGAGGAGCGACAGCAATGCGGATGGCACCGTTGCAAAGCTGACTTTCTGCAGAAGAGGCACAGCTCAAGTTTTTTGCCCTGGCTCTTCGGCTGTGGGAGCAGAGGCCAACCGTTCGTACTCTACTCCCTGGGATGCTGGGCAGCCGGGCATGGGTGCCAAAGAGGTTCCATTGTAATGGACTTTGCGTTGGGAAATCGAGGAGCGACAGCAATGCGGATGGCACCGTTGCAAAGCTGACTTTCTGCAGAAGAGGCACAGCTCAAGTTTTTTGCCCTGGCTCTTCGGCTGTGGGAGCAGAGGCCAACCGTTCGTGCTCTACTCCCTGGGATGCTGGGCAGCCCAGCACGGGTGCCAAAGAGGTTCCATTGTAATGGACTTTGAGTTGGGAAATCGAGGAGCGACAGCAATGCGGATGGCACCGTTGCAAAGCTGACTTTCTGCAGAAGAGGCAGAGCTCAAGTTTTTTGCCCTGGCTCTTCGGCTGTGGGAGCAGAGGCCAACCGTTCGTGCTCTACTCCCTGGGATGCTGGGCAGCCGAGCATGGGTGCCAAAGAGGTTCCATTGTAATGGACTTTGAGTTGGGAAATCGAGGAGCGACAGCAATGCGGATGGCACCGTTGCAAAGCTGACTTTCTGCAGAAGAGGCACAGCTCAAGTTTTTTGCCCTGGCTCTTCGGCTCTGGGAGCAGAGGCCAACCGTTCGTGCTCTACTCCCTGGGATGCTGGGCAGCCCAGCACGGGTGCCAAAGAGGTTCCATTGTAATGGACTTTGAGTTGGGAAATCGAGGAGCGACAGCAATGCGGATGGCACCGTTGCAAAGCTGACTTTCTGCAGAAGAGGCACAGCTCAAGTTTTTTGCCCTGGCTCTTCGGCTGTGGGAGCAGAGGCCAACCGTTCGTGCTCTACTCCCTGGGATGCTGGGCAGCCGAGCATGGGTGCCAAAGAGGTTCCATTGTAATGGACTTTGAGTTGGGAAATCGAGGAGCGACAGCAATGCGGATGGCACCGTTGCAAAGCTGACTTTCTGCAGAAGAGGCACAGCTCAAGTTTTTTGCCCTGGCTCTTCGGCTGTGGGAGCAGAGGCCAACCGTTCGTGCTCTACTCCCTGGGATGCTGGGCAGCCGGGCACGGGTGCCAAAGAGGTTCCATTGTAATGGACTTTGAGTTGGGAAATCGAGGAGCGACAGCAATGCGGATGGCACCGTTGCAAAGCTGACTTTCTGCAGAAGAGGCACAGCTCAAGATTTTTGCCCTGGCTCTTCGGCTGTGGGAGCAGAGGCCAACCGTTCGTGCTCTACTCCCTGGGATGCTGGGCAGCCGGGCACGGGTGCCTAAGAGGTTCCATTGTAATGGACTTTGAGTTGGGAAATCGAGGAGCGACAGCAATGCGGATGGCACCGTTGCAAAGCTGACTTTCTGCAGAAGAGGCACAGCTCAAGTTTTTTGCCCTGGCTCTTCGGCTGTGGGAGCAGAGGCCAACCGTTCGTGCTCTACTCCCTGGGATGCTGGGCAGCCCAGCACGGGTGCCAAAGAGGTTCCATTGTAATGGACTTTGAGTTGGGAAATCGAGGAGCGACAGCAATGCGGATGGCACCGTTGCAAAGCTGACTTTCTGCAGAAGAGGCACAGCTCAAGTTTTTGCCCTGGCTCTTCGGCTGTGGGAGCAGAGGCCAACCGTTCGTGCTCTACTCCCTGGGATGCTGGGCAGCCCAGCACGGGTGCCAAAGAGGTTCCATTGTAATGGACTTTGAGTTGGGAAATCGAGGAGCGACAGCAATGCGGATGGCACCGTTGCAAAGCTGACTTTCTGCAGAAGAGGCACAGCTCAAGTTTTTTGCCCTGGCTCTTCGGCTGTGGGAGCAGAGGCCAAATGTTCGTGCCCTACTCCCTGGGATGCTGGGCAGCCCAGCACGGGTGCCAAAGAGGTTCCATTGTAATGGACTTTGAGTTGGGAAATCGAGGAGCGACAGCAATGCGGATGGCACCGTTGCAAAGCTGACTTTCTGCAGAAGAGGCACAGCTCAAGTTTTTTGCCCTGGCTCCTCGGCTGTGGGAGCAGAGGCCAAATGTTCGTGCCCTGCTCCCTGGGATGCTGGGCACCCTAGCACGGGTGCCAAAGAGGTTCCATTGTAATGGACTTTGAGTTGGGAAATCGAGGAGCGACAGCAATGCGGATGGCACCGTTGCAAAGCTGACTTTCTGCAGAAGAGGCACAGCTCAAGTTTTTTGCCCTGGCTCTTCGGCTGTGGGAGCAGAGGCCAACCGTTCGTGCTCTACTCCCTGGGATGCTGGGCAGCCCAGCACGGGTGCCAAAGAGGTTCCATTGTAATGGACTTTGAGTTGGGAAATCGAGGAGCGACAGCAATGCGGATGGCACCGTTGCAAAGCTGACTTTCTGCAGAAGAGGCGCAGCTCAAGTTTTTTGCCCTGGCTCTTCGGCTGTGGGAGAGGAGGCCAACCGTTCGTGCTCTACTCCCTGGGATGCTGGGCAGCCGAGCACGGGTGTCAAAGAGGTTCCATTTTAATGGACTTTGAGTAGGGAAATCGAGGAGCGACAGCAATGCGGATGGCACCGTTGCAAAGCTGACTTTCTGCAGAAGAGGCACAGCTCAAGTTTTTTGCCCTGGCTCTTCGGCTGTGGGAGCAGAGGCCAACCGTTCGTGCTCTCCTCCCTGGGATGCTGGGCAGCCGGGCACGGGTGCCAAAGAGGTTCCATTGTAATGGACTTTGAGTTGGGAAATCGAGGAGCGACAGCAATGCGGATGGCACCGTTGCAAAGCTGACTTTCTGCAGAAGAGGCACAGCTCAAGTTTTTTGCCCTGGCTCTTCGGCTGTGGGAGCAGAGGCCAACCGTTCGTGCTCTACTCCCTGGGATTCTGGGCAGCCCAGCACGGGTGCCAAAGAGGTTCCATTGTAATGGACTTTGAGTTGGGAAATCGAGGAGCGACAGCAATGCGGATGGCACCGTTGCAAAGCTGACTTTCTGCAGAAGAGGCACAGCTCAAGTTTTTTGCCCTGGCTCTTTGGCTGTGGGAGCAGAGGCCAACCGTTCGTGCCCTACTCCCTGGGATGCTGGGCAGCCCAGCACGGGTGCCAAAGACGTTCCATTGTAATGGACTTTGAGTTGGGAAATCGAGGAGCGACAGCAATGCGGATGGCACCGTTGCAAAGCTGACTTTCTGCAGAAGAGGCACAGCTCAATTTTTTTGCCCTGGCTCTTCGGCTGTGGGAGCAGAGTCCAACTGTTCGTGCTCTACTCCCTGGGATGGTGGGCAGCCGGGCACGGGTGCCAAAGAGGTTCCATTGTAATGGACTTTGAGTTGGGAAATCGAGGAGCGACAGCAATGCGGATGGCACCGTTGCAAAGCTGACTTTCTGCAGAAGAGGCACAGCTCAAGTTTTTTGCCCTGGCTCTTTGGCTGTGGGAGCAGAGGCCAACCGTTCGTGCTCTACTCCCTGGGATGCTGGGCAGCCGGGCACGGGTGCCAAAGAGGTTCCATTGTAATGGACTTTGAGTTGGGAAATCGAGGAGCGACAGCAATGCGGATGGCACCGTTGCAAAGCTGACTTTCTGCAGAAGAGGCACAGCTCAAGTTTTTTGCCCTGGCTCTTTGGCTGTGGGAGCAGAGGCCAACCGTTCGTGCTCTACTCCCTGGGATGCTGGGCAGCCGGGCACGGGTGCCAAAGAGGTTCCATTGTAATGGACTTTGAGTTGGGAAATCGAGGAGCGACAGCAATGCGGATGGCACCGTTGCAAAGCTGACTTTCTGCAGAAGAGGCACAGCTCAAGTTTTTTGCCCTGGCTCTTTGGCTGTGGGAGCAGAGGCCAACCGTTCGTGCTCTACTCCCTGGGATGCTGGGCAGCCGGGCACGGGTGCCAAAGAGGTTCCATTGTAATGGACTTTGAGTTGGGAAATCGAGGAGCGACAGCAATGCGGATGGCACCGTTGCAAAGCTGACTTTCTGCAGAAGAGGCACAGCTCAAGTTTTTGCCCTGGCTCTTCGGCTGTGGGAGCAGAGGCCAACCGTTCGTGCTCTACTCCCTGGGATGCTGGGCAGCCGGGCACGGGTGCCAAAGAGGTTCCATTGTAATGGACTTTGAGTTGGGAAATCGAGGAGCGACAGCAATGCGGATGGCACCGTTGCAAAGCTGACTTTCTGCAGAAGAGGCACAGCTCAAGTTTTTTGCCCTGGCTCTTCGGCTGTGGGAGCAGAGGCCAAATGTTCGTGCCCTACTCCCTGGGATGCTGGGCAGCCCAGCACGGGTGCCAAAGAGGTTCCATTGTAATGGACTTTGAGTTGGGAAATGGAGGAGCGACAGCAATGCGGATGGCACCGTTGCAAAGCTGACTTTCTGCAGAAGAGGCACAGCTCAAGTTTTTTGCCCTGGCTCTTCGGCTGTGGGAGCAGAGGCCAACCGTTCGTGCTCTACTCCCTGGGATGCTGGGCAGCCCAGCACGGGTGCCAAAGAGGTTCCATTGTAATGGACTTTGAGTTGGGAAATCGAGGAGCGACAGCAATGCGGATGGCACCGTTGCAAAGCTGACTTTCTGCAGAAGAGGCGCAGCTCAAGTTTTTTGCCCTGGCTCTTCGGCTGTGGGAGCAGAGGCCAACCGTTCGTGCTCTACTCCCTGGGATGCTGGGCAGCCGAGCACGGGTGTCAAAGAGGTTCCATTTTAATGGACTTTGAGTAGGGAAATCGAGGAGCGAGAGCAATGCGGATGGCACCGTTGCAAAGCTGACTTTCTGCAGAAGAGGCACAGCTCAAGTTTTTTGCCCTGGCTCTTCGGCTGTGGGAGCAGAGGCCAACCGTTCGTGCTCTCCTCCCTGGGATGCTGGGCAGCCGGGCACGGGTGCCAAAGATGTTCCATTGTAATGGACTTTGAGTTGGGAAATCGAGGAGCGACAGCAATGCGGATGGCACCGTTGCAAAGCTGACTTTCTGCAGAAGAGGCACAGCTCAAGTTTTTTGCCCTGGCTCTTCGGCTGTGGGAGCAGAGGCCAACCGTTCGTGCTCTACTCCCTGGGATGCTGGGAAGCCGGGCACGGGTGCCAAAGAGGTTCCATTGTAATGGACTTTGAGTTGGGAAATCGAGGAGCGACAGCAATGCGGATGGCACCGTTGCAAAGCTGACTTTCTGCAGAAGAGGCACAGCTCAAGTTTTTTGCCCTGGCTCTTCGGCTGTGGGAGCAGAGGCCAACCGTTCGTGCTCTACTCCCTGGGATGCTGGGCAGCCCAGCACGGGTGCCTAAGAGGTTCCATTGTAATGGACTTTGAGTTGGGAAATCGAGGAGCGACAGCAATGCGGATGGCACCGTTGCAAAGCTGACTTTCTGCAGAAGAGGCACAGCTCAAGTTTTTTGCCCTGGCTCTTCGGCTGTGGGAGCAGAGGCCAACCGTTCGTGATCTACTCCCTGGGATGCTGGGCAGCCGGGCACGGGTGCCAAAGAGGTTCCATTGTAATGGACTTTGAGTTGGGAAATCGAGGAGCGACAGCAATGCGGATGGCACCGTTGCAAAGCTGACTTTCTGCAGAAGAGGCACAGCTCAAGTTTTTTGCCCTGGCTCTTCGGCTGTGGGAGCAGAGGCCAACCGTTCGTGCTCTACTCCCTGGGATGCTGGGCAGCCGGGCACGGGTGCCAAAGAAGTTCCATTGTAATGGACTTTGAGTTGGGAAATCGAGGAGCGACAGCAATGCGGATGGCACCGTTGCAAAGCTGACTTTCTGCAGAAGAGGCACAGCTCAAGTTTTTTGCCCTGGCTCTTCGGCTGTGGGAGCAGAGGCCAACCGTTCGTGCTCTACTCCCTGGGATGCTGGGCAGCCCGGCACGGGTGCCAAAGAGGATCCATTGTAATGGACTTTGAGTAGGGAAATCGAGGAGCGACAGCAATGCGGATGGCACCGTTGCAAAGCTGACTTTCTGCAGAAGAGGCACAGCTCAAGTTTTTTGCCCTGGCTCTTCGGCTGTGGGAGCAGAGGCCAACCGTTCGTGCTCTACTCCCTGGGATGCTGGGCAGCCGGGCACGGGTGCCAAAGAGGTTCCATTGTAATGGACTTTGAGTTGGGAAATCGAGGAGCGACAGCAATGCGGATGGCACCGTTGCAAAGCTGACTTTCTGCAGAAGAGGCACAGCTCAAGTTTTTTGCCCTGGCTCCTCGGCTGTGGGAGCAGAGGCCAAATGTTCGTGCCCTGCTCCCTGGGATGCTGGGCACCCTAGCACGGGTGCCAAAGAGGTTCCATTGTAATGGACTTTGAGTTGGGAAATGGAGGAGCGACAGCAATGCGGATGGCACCGTTGCAAAGCTGACTTTCTGCAGAAGAGGCACAGCTCAAGTTTTTTGCCCTGGCTCTTCGGCTGTGGGAGCAGAGGCCAACCGTTCGTGCTCTACTCCCTGGGATGCTGGGCAGCCCAGCACGGGTGCCAAAGAGGTTCCATTGTAATGGACTTTGAGTTGGGAAATCGAGGAGCGACAGCAATGCGGATGGCACCGTTGCAAAGCTGACTTTCTGCAGAAGAGGCGCAGCTCAAGTTTTTTGCCCTGGCTCTTCGGCTGTGGGAGCAGAGGCCAACCGTTCGTGCTCTACTCCCTGGGATGCTGGGCAGCCGAGCACGGGTGTCAAAGAGGTTCCATTTTAATGGACTTTGAGTAGGGAAATCGAGGAGCGACAGCAATGCGGATGGCACCGTTGCAAAGCTGACTTTCTGCAGAAGAGGCACAGCTCAAGTTTTTTTCCCTGGCTCTTCGGCTGTGGGAGCAGAGGCCAACCGTTCGTGCTCTCCTCCCTGGGATGCTGGGCAGCCCAGCACGGGTGCCAAAGAGGTTCCATTGTAATGGACTTTGAGTTGGGAAATCGAGGAGCGACAGCAATGCGGATGGCACCGTTGCAAAGCTGACTTTCTGCAGAAGAGGCACAGCTCAAGTTTTTTGCCCTGGCTCTTCGGCTGTGGGAGCAGAGGCCAACCGTTCGTGCTCTACTCCCTGGGATGCTGGGCAGCCGGGCACGGGTGCCAAAGAGGTTCCATTGTAATGGACTTTGAGTTGGGAAATCGAGGAGCGACAGCAATGCGGATGGCACCGTTGCAAAGCTGACTTTCTGCAGAAGAGGCACAGCTCAAGTTTTTTGCCCTGGCTCTTCGGCTGTGGGAGCAGAGGCCAACCGTTCGTGCTCTACTCCCTGGGATGCTGGGCAGCCGAGCACGGGTGCCAAAGAGGTTCCATTGTAATGGACTTTGAGTTGGGAAATCGAGGAGCGACAGCAATGCGGATGGCACCGTTGCAAAGCTGACTTTCTGCAGAAGAGGCACAGCTCAATTTTTTTGCCCTGGCTCTTCGGCTGTGGGAGCAGAGGCCAACCGTTCGTGATCTACTCCCTGGGATGCTGGGCAGCCCAGCACGGGTGCCAAAGAGGTTCCATTGTAATGGACTTTGAGTTGGGAAATCGAGGAGCGACAGCAATGCGGATGGCACCGTTGCAAAGCTGACTTTCTGCAGAAGAGGCACAGCTCAAGTTTTTTGCCCTGGCTCTTCGGCTGTGGGAGCAGAGGCCAACCGTTCGTGCTCTACTCCCTGGGATGCTGGGCAGCCAGGCACGGGTGCCAAAGAAGTTCCATTGTAATGGACTTTGAGTTGGGAAATCGAGGAGCGACAGCAATGCGGATGGCACCGTTGCAAAGCTGACTTTCTGCAGAAGAGGCACAGCTCAAGTTTTTTGCCCTGGCTCTTTGGCTGTGGGAGCAGAGGCCAACCGTTCGTGCTCTACTCCCTGGGATGCTGGGCAGCCGGGCACGGGTGCCAAAGAAGTTCCATTGTAATGGACTTTGAGTTGGGAAATCGAGGAGCGACAGCAATGCGGATGGCACCGTTGCAAAGCTGACTTTCTGCAGAAGAGGCACAGCTCAAGTTTTTTGCCCTGGCTCTTCGGCCCTGGGAGCAGAGGCCAACCGTTCATGCTCTACTCCCTGGGATGCTGGGCAGGCGGGCACATATGCCAAGAGGTTCCATTGTAATGGACTTTGAGTAGGGAAATGGAGGAGCGACAGCAATGCGGATGGCACCGTTGCAAAGCTGACTTTCTGCAGAAGAGGCACAGCTCAAGTTTTTGCCCTGGCTCTTCGGCTGTGGGAGCAGAGGCCAACCGTTCGTGCTCTACTCCCTGGGATGCTGGGCAGCCGGGCACGGGTGCCAAAGAGGTTCCATTGTAATGGACTTTGAGTTGGGAAATCGAGGAGCGACAGCAATGCGGATGGCACCGTTGCAAAGCTGACTTTCTGCAGAAGAGGCACAGCTCAAGTTTTTTGCCCTGGCTCTTCGGCTGTGGGAGCAGAGGCCAAATGTTCGTGCCCTACTCCCTGGGATGCTGGGCAGCCCAGCACGGGTGCCAAAGAGGTTCCATTGTAATGGACTTTGAGTTGGGAAATCGAGGAGCGACAGCAATGCGGATGGCACCGTTGCAAAGCTGACTTTCTGCAGAAGAGGCACAGCTCAAGTTTTTTGCCCTGGCTCTTCGGCTGTGGGAGCAGAGGCCAACCGTTCGTGCTCTACTCCCTGGGATGCTGGGAAGCCGGGCACGGGTGCCAAAGAGGTTCCATTGTAATGGACTTTGAGTTGGGAAATCGAGGAGCGACAGCAATGCGGATGGCACCGTTGCAAAGCTGACTTTCTGCAGAAGAGGCACAGCTCAAGTTTTTTGCCCTGGCTCTTCGGCTGTGGGAGCAGAGGCCAACCGTTCGTGCTCTACTCCCTGGGATGCTGGGCAGCCGAGCACGGGTGCCAAAGAGGTTCCATTGTAATGGACTTTGAGTCGGGAAATCGAGGAGCGACAGCAATGCGGATGGCACCGTTGCAAAGCTGACTTTCTGCAGAAGAGGCACAGCTCAAGTTTTTTGCCCTGGCTCTTCGGCTGTGGGAGCAGAGGCCAACCGTTCGTGCCCTGCTCCCTGGGATGCTGGGCAGCCCAGCACGGGTGCCAAAGAGGTTCCATTGTAATGGACTTTGAGTTGGGAAATCGAGGAGCGACAGCAATGCGGATGGCACCGTTGCAAAGCTGACTTTCTGCAGAAGAGGCACAGCTCAAGTTTTTTGCCCTGGCTCTTCGGCTGTGGGAGCAGAGGCCAACCGTTCGTGCTCTACTCCCTGGGATGCTGGGCAGCCGGGCACGGGTGCCAAAGAAGTTCCATTGTAATGGACTTTGAGTTGGGAAATCGAGGAGCGACAGCAATGCGGATGGCACCGTTGCAAAGCTGACTTTCTGCAGAAGAGGCACAGCTCAAGTTTTTTGCCCTGGCTCTTCGGCTGTGGGAGCAGAGGCCAACCGTTCGTGCTCTACTCCCTGGGATGCTGGGCAGCCCGGCACGGGTGCCAAAGAGGATCCATTGTAATGGACTTTGAGTAGGGAAATCGAGGAGCGACAGCAATGCGGATGGCACCGTTGCAAAGCTGACTTTCTGCAGAAGAGGCACAGCTCAAGTTTTTTGCCCTGGCTCTTCGGCTGTGGGAGCAGAGGCCAACCGTTCGTGCTCTACTCCCTGGGATGCTGGGCAGCCGGGCACGGGTGCCAAAGAGGTTCCATTGTAATGGACTTTGAGTTGGGAAATCGAGGAGCGAGAGCAATGCGGATGGCACCGTTGCAAAGCTGACTTTCTGCAGAAGAGGCACAGCTCAAGTTTTTTGCCCTGGCTCTTCGGCTGTGGGAGCAGAGGCCAACCGTTCGTGCTCTACTCCCTGGGATGCTGGAAACCGGGCACGGGTGCCAAAGAGGTTCCATTGTAATGGACTTTGAGTTGGGAAATCGAGGAGCGACAGCAATGCGGATGGCACCGTTGCAAAGCTGACTTTCTGCAGAAGAGGCACAGCTCAAGTTTTTTGCCCTGGCTCTTCGGCTGTGGGAGCAGAGGCCAACCGTTCGTGCCCTGCTCCCTGGGATGCTGGGCAGCCGGGCACGGGTGCCAAAGAGGTTCCATTGTAATGGACTTTGAGTTGGGAAATCGAGGAGCGACAGCAATGCGGATGGCACCGTTGCAAAGCTGACTTTCTGCAGAAGAGGCACAGCTCAAGTTTTTTGCCCTGGCTCTTTGGCCGTGGGAGCAGAGGCCAACCGTTCGTGCTCTACTCCCTGGGATGCTGGGCAGCCGGGCACGGGTGCCAAAGAGGTGCGATTGTAATGGACTTTGAGTTGGGAAATCGAGGAGCGACAGCAATGCGGATGGCACCGTTGCAAAGCTGACTTTCTGCAGAAGAGGCACAGCTCAAGTTTTTTGCCCTGGCTCTTCGGCTGTGGGAGCAGAGGCCAACCGTTCGTGCTCTACTCCCTGGGATGCTGGGCAGCCCAGCATGGGTGCCAAAGAGGTTCCATTGTAATGGACTTTGAGTTGGGAAATCGAGGAGCGACAGCAATGCGGATGGCACCGTTGCAAAGCTGACTTTCTGCAGAAGAGGCACAGCTCAAGTTTTTTGCCCTGGCTCTTCGGCTGTGGGAGCAGAGGCCAACCGTTCGTGCTCTACTCCCTGGGATGCTGGGCAGCCCGGCACGGGTGCCAAAGAGGATCCATTGTAATGGACTTTGAGTAGGGAAATCGAGGAGCGACAGCAATGCGGATGGCACCGTTGCAAAGCTGACTTTCTGCAGAAGAGGCACAGCTCAAGTTTTTTGCCCTGGCTCTTCGGCTGTGGGAGCAGAGGCCAACCGTTCGTGCTCTACTCCCTGGGATGCTGGGCAGCCGGGCACGGGTGCCAAAGAGGTTCCATTGTAATGGACTTTGAGTTGGGAAATCGAGGAGCGAGAGCAATGCGGATGGCACCGTTGCAAAGCTGACTTTCTGCAGAAGAGGCACAGCTCAAGTTTTTTGCCCTGGCTCTTCGGCTGTGGGAGCAGAGGCCAACCGTTCGTGCTCTACTCCCTGGGATGCTGGAAACCGGGCACGGGTGCCAAAGAGGTTCCATTGTAATGGACTTTGAGTTGGGAAATCGAGGAGCGACAGCAATGCGGATGGCACCGTTGCAAAGCTGACTTTCTGCAGAAGAGGCACAGCTCAAGTTTTTTGCCCTGGCTCTTCGGCTGTGGGAGCAGAGGCCAACCGTTCGTGCCCTGCTCCCTGGGATGCTGGGCAGCCGGGCACGGGTGCCAAAGAGGTTCCATTGTAATGGACTTTGAGTTGGGAAATCGAGGAGCGACAGCAATGCGGATGGCACCGTTGCAAAGCTGACTTTCTGCAGAAGAGGCACAGCTCAAGTTTTTTGCCCTGGCTCTTTGGCTGTGGGAGCAGAGGCCAACCGTTCGTGCTCTACTCCCTGGGATGCTGGGCAGCCGGGCACGGGTGCCAAAGAGGTTCCATTGTAATGGACGTTGATTTGGTAAATCGAGGAGCAACAGGAATGCGGATGGCACCGTTGCAAAGCTGACTTTCTGCAGAAGAGGCACAGCTCAAGTTTTTTGCCCTGGCTCTTCGGCTGTGGGAGCAGAGGCCAACCGTTCGTGCTCTACTCCCTGGGATGCTGGGCAGCCGGGCACGGGTGCCAAAGAGGTGCGATTGTAATGGACTTTGAGTTGGGAAATCGAGGAGCGACAGCAATGCGGATGGCACCGTTGCAAAGCTGACTTTCTGCAGAAGAGGCACAGCTCAAGTTTTTTGCCCTGGCTCTTCGGCTGTGGGAGCAGAGGCCAACCGTTCGTGCTCTACTCCCTGGGATGCTGGGCAGCCGGGCACGGGTGCCAAAGAGGTTCCATTGTAATGGACTTTGAGTTGGGAAATCGAGGAGCGACAGCAATGCGGATGGCACCGTTGCAAAGCTGACTTTCTGCAGAAGAGGCACAGCTCAAGTTTTTTGCCCTGGCTCTTCGGCTGTGGGAGCAGAGGCCAACCGTTCGTGCTCTACTCCCTGGGATGCTGGGCAGCCGGGCACGGGTGCCAAAGAGGTTCCATTGTAATGGACTTTGAGTTGGGAAATCGAGGAGCGACAGCAATGCGGATGGCACCGTTGCAAAGCTGACTTTCTGCAGAAGAGGCACAGCTCAAGTTTTTTGCCCTGGCTCTTTGGCTGTGGGAGCAGAGGCCATCCGTTCGTGCTCTACTCCCTGGGATGCTGGGCAGACCAGCACGAGTGCCAAAGAGGTTCCATTGTAATGGACTTTGAGTTGGGAAATCGAGGAGCGACAGCAATGCGGATGGCACCGTTGCAAAGCTGACTTTCTGCAGAAGAGGCACAGCTCAAGTTTTTTGCCCTGGCTCTTCGGCTGTGGGAGCAGAGGCCAACCGTTCGTGCTCTACTCCCTGGGATGCTGGGCAGCCCGGCACGGGTGCCAAAGAGGTTCCATTGTAATGGACTTTGAGTTGGGAAATGGAGGAGCGACAGCAATGCGGATGGCACCGTTGCAAAGCTGACTTTCTGCAGAAGAGGCACAGCTCAAGTTTTTTGCCCTGGCTCTTCGGCTGTGGGAGCAGAGGCCAACCGTTCGTGCTCTACTCCCTGGGATGCTGGGCAGCCCAGCACGGGTGCCAAAGAGGTTCCATTGTAATGGACTTTGAGTTGGGAAATCGAGGAGCGACAGCAATGCGGATGGCACCGTTGCAAAGCTGACTTTCTGCAGAAGAGGCACAGCTCAAGTTTTTTGCCCTGGCTCTTCGGCTGTGGGAGCAGAGGCCAATCGTTCGTGCTCTACTCCCTGGGATGCTGGGCAGCCCAGCACGGGTGCCAAAGAGGTTCCATTGTAATGGACTTTGAGTTGGGAAATCGAGGAGCGACAGCAATGCGGATGGCACCGTTGCAAAGCTGACTTTCTGCAGAAGAGGCACAGCTCAAGTTTTTTGCCCTGGCTCTTCGGCTGTGGGAGCAGAGGCCAACCGTTCGTGCTCTACTCCCTGGGATGCTGGGCAGCCCGGCACGGGTGCCAAAGAGGATCCATTGTAATGGACTTTGAGTAGGGAAATCGAGGAGCGACAGCAATGCGGATGGCACCGTTGCAAAGCTGACTTTCTGCAGAAGAGGCACAGCTCAAGTTTTTTGCCCTGGCTCTTCGGCTGTGGGAGCAGAGGCCAACCGTTCGTGCTCTACTCCCTGGGATGCTGGGCAGCCGGGCACGGGTGCCAAAGAGGTTCCATTGTAATGGACTTTGAGTTGGGAAATCGAGGAGCGAGAGCAATGCGGATGGCACCGTTGCAAAGCTGACTTTCTGCAGAAGAGGCACAGCTCAAGTTTTTTGCCCTGGCTCTTCGGCTGTGGGAGCAGAGGCCAACCGTTCGTGCTCTACTCCCTGGGATGCTGGAAACCGGGCACGGGTGCCAAAGAGGTTCCATTGTAATGGACTTTGAGTTGGGAAATCGAGGAGCGACAGCAATGCGGATGGCACCGTTGCAAAGCTGACTTTCTGCAGAAGAGGCACAGCTCAAGTTTTTTGCCCTGGCTCTTCGGCTGTGGGAGCAGAGGCCAACCGTTCGTGCTCTGCTCCCTGGGATGCTGGGCAGCCGGGCACGGGTGCCAAAGAGGTTCCATTGTAATGGACTTTGAGTTGGGAAATCGAGGAGCGACAGCAATGCGGATGGCACCGTTGCAAAGCTGACTTTCTGCAGAAGAGGCACAGCTCAAGTTTTTTGCCCTGGCTCTTTGGCTGTGGGAGCAGAGGCCAACCGTTCGTGCTCTACTCCCTGGGATGCTGGGCAGCCGGGCACGGGTGCCAAAGAGGTTCCATTGTAATGGACGTTGATTTGGTAAATCGAGGAGCAACAGGAATGCGGATGGCACCGTTGCAAAGCTGACTTTCTGCAGAAGAGGCACAGCTCAAGTTTTTTGCCCTGGCTCTTCGGCTGTGGGAGCAGAGGCCAACCGTTCGTGCTCTACTCCCTGGGATGCTGGGCAGCCGGGCACGGGTGCCAAAGAGGTGCGATTGTAATGGACTTTGAGTTGGGAAATCGAGGAGCGACAGCAATGCGGATGGCACCGTTGCAAAGCTGACTTTCTGCAGAAGAGGCACAGCTCAAGTTTTTTGCCCTGGCTCTTCGGCTGTGGGAGCAGAGGCCAACCGTTCGTGCTCTACTCCCTGGGATGCTGGGCAGCCGGGCACGGGTGCCAAAGAGGTTCCATTGTAATGGACTTTGAGTTGGGAAATCGAGGAGCGACAGCAATGCGGATGGCACCGTTGCAAAGCTGACTTTCTGCAGAAGAGGCACAGCTCAAGTTTTTTGCCCTGGCTCTTCGGCTGTGGGAGCAGAGGCCAACCGTTCGTGCTCTACTCCCTGGGATGCTGGGCAGCCGGGCACGGGTGCCAAAGAGGTTCCATTGTAATGGACTTTGAGTTGGGAAATCGAGGAGCGAGAGCAATGCGGATGGCACCGTTGCAAAGCTGACTTTCTGCAGAAGAGGCACAGCTCAAGTTTTTTGCCCTGGCTCTTTGGCTGTGGGAGCAGAGGCCATCCGTTCGTGCTCTACTCCCTGGGATGCTGGGCAGACCAGCACGAGTGCCAAAGAGGTTCCATTGTAATGGACTTTGAGTTGGGAAATCGAGGAGCGACAGCAATGCGGATGGCACCGTTGCAAAGCTGACTTTCTGCAGAAGAGGCACAGCTCAAGTTTTTTGCCCTGGCTCTTCGGCTGTGGGAGCAGAGGCCAACCGTTCGTGCTCTACTCCCTGGGATGCTGGGCAGCCCGGCACGGGTGCCAAAGAGGTTCCATTGTAATGGACTTTGAGTTGGGAAATCGAGGAGCGACAGCAATGCGGATGGCACCGTTGCAAAGCTGACTTTCTGCAGAAGAGGCACAGCTCAAGTTTTTTGCCCTGGCTCTTCGGCTGTGGGAGCAGAGGCCAACCGTTCGTGCTCTACTCCCTGGGATGCTGGGCAGCCCAGCACGGGTGCCAAAGAGGTTCCATTGTAATGGACTTTGAGTTGGGAAATCGAGGAGCGACAGCAATGCGGATGGCACCGTTGCAAAGCTGACTTTCTGCAGAAGAGGCACAGCTCAAGTTTTTTGCCCTGGCTCTTCGGCTGTGGGAGCAGAGGCCAATCGTTCGTGCTCTACTCCCTGGGATGCTGGGCAGGCCAGCACGGGTGCCAAAGAGGTTCCATTGTAATGGACTTTGAGTTGGGAAATCGAGGAGCGACAGCAATGCGGATGGCACCGTTGCAAAGCTGACTTTCTGCAGAAGAGGCACAGCTCAAGTTTTTTGCCCTGGCTCTTCGGCTGTGGGAGCAGAGGCCAACCGTTCGTGCTCTACTCCCTGGGATGCTGGGCAGCCGGGCACGGGTGCCAAAGAGGTGCGATTGTAATGGACTTTGAGTTGGGAAATCGAGGAGCGACAGCAATGCGGATGGCACCGTTGCAAAGCTGACTTTCTGCAGAAGAGGCACAGCTCAAGTTTTTTGCCCTGGCTCTTCGGCTGTGGGAGCAGAGGCCAACCGTTCGTGCTCTACTCCCTGGGATGCTGGGCAGCCCAGCACGGGTGCCAAAGAGGTTCCATTGTAATGGACTTTGAGTTGGGAAATCGAGGAGCGACAGCAATGCGGATGGCACCGTTGCAAAGCTGACTTTCTGCAGAAGAGGCACAGCTCAAGTTTTTTGCCCTGGCTCTTCGGCTGTGGGAGCAGAGGCCAACCGTTCGTGCTCTACTCCCTGGGATGCTGGGCAGCCGGGCACGGGTGCCAAAGAGGTTCCATTGTAATGGACTTTGAGTTGGGAAATCGAGGAGCGACAGCAATGCGGATGGCACCGTTGCAAAGCTGACTTTCTGCAGAAGAGGCACAGCTCAAGTTTTTTGCCCTGGCTCTTTGGCTGTGGGAGCAGAGGCCATCCGTTCGTGCTCTACTCCCTGGGATGCTGGGCAGACCAGCATGGGTGCCAAAGAGGTTCCATTGTAATGGACTTTGAGTTGGGAAATCGAGGAGCGACAGCAATGCGGATGGCACCGTTGCAAAGCTGACTTTCTGCAGAAGAGGCACAGCTCAAGTTTTTTGCCCTGGCTCTTCGGCTGTGGGAGCAGAGGCCAACTGTTCGTGCTCTACTCCCTGGGATGCTGGGCAGCCCGGCACGGGTGTCAAAGAGGTTCCATTGTAATGGACTTTGAGTTGGGAAATGGAGGAGCGAGAGCAATGCGGATGGCACCGTTGCAAAGCTGACTTTCTGCAGAAGAGGCACAGCTCAAGTTTTTTGCCCTGGCTCTTCGGCTGTGGGAGCAGAGGCCAACCGTTCGTGCTCTACTCCCTGGGATGCTGGGCAGCCGGGCACGGGTGCCAAAGAGGTTGCATTGTAATGGACTTTGAGTTGGGAAATCGAGGAGCGACAGCAATGCGGATGGCACCGTTGCAAAGCTGACTTTCTGCAGAAGAGGCACAGCTCAAGTTTTTTGCCCTGGCTCTTCGGCTGTGGGAGCAGAGGCCAATCGTTCGTGCTCTACTCCCTGGGATGCTGGGCAGCCGGGCACGGGTGCCAAAGAGGTTCCATTGTAATGGACTTTGAGTTGGGAAATCGAGGAGCGACAGCAATGCGGATGGCACCGTTGCAAAGCTGACTTTCTGCAGAAGAGGCACAGCTCAAGTTTTTTGCCCTGGCTCTTCGGCTGTGGGAGCAGAGGCCATCCGTTCGTGCTCTCCTCCCTGGGATGCTGGGCAGCCGTGCATGGGTGCCAGAGGTTCCATTGTAATGGACTTTGAGTTGGGAAATCGAGGAGCGACAGCAATGCGGATGGCACCGTTGCAAAGCTGACTTTCTGCAGAAGAGGCACAGCTCAAGTTTTTTGCCCTGGCTCTTCGGCTGTGGGAGCAGAGGCCATCCGTTCGTGCTCTACTCCCTGGGATGCTGGGCAGCCCAGCATGGGTGCCAAAGATTTTCCATTTTAATGGACTTTGAGTTGGGAAATCGAGGAGCGACAGCAATGCGGATGGCACCGTTGCAAAGCTGACTTTCTGCAGAAGAGGCACAGCTCAAGTTTTTTGCCCTGGCTCTTCGGCTGTGGGAGCAGAGGCCAACCGTTCGTGCTCTACTCCCTGGGATGCTGGGCAGCCGGGCACGGGTGCCAAAAAGGTTCCATTGTAATGGACTTTGAGTTGGGAAATCGAGGAGCGACAGCAATGGGATGGCACCGTTGCAAAGCTGACTTTCTGCAGAAGAGGCACAGCTCAAGTTTTTTGCCCTGGCTCTTCGGCTGTGGGAGCAGAGGCCAACCGTTCGTGCTCTACTCCCTGGGATGCTGGGCAGCCGGGCACGGGTGCCAAAGAGGTTCCATTGTAATGGACTTTGAGTTGGGAAATCGAGGAGCGACAGCAATGCGGATGGCACCGTTGCAAAGCTGACTTTCTGCAGAAGAGGCACAGCTCAAGTTTTTTGCCCTGGCTCTTCGGCTGTGGGAGCAGAGGCCATCCGTTTGTGCTCTACTCCCTGGGAAGCTGGGCAGCCGGGCACGGGTGCCAAAGAGGTTCCATTGTAATGGACTTTGAGTTGGGAAATGGAGGAGCGAGAGCAATGCGGATGGCACCGTTGCAAAGCTGACTTTCTGCAGAAGAGGCACAGCTCAAGTTTTTTGCCCTGGCTCTTCGGCTGTGGGAGCAGAGGCCAATCGTTCGTGCTCTACTCCCTGGGATGCTGGGCAGCCCAGCACGGGTGCCAAAGAGGTTCCATTGTAATGGACTTTGAGTTGGGAAATCGAGGAGCGACAGCAATGCGGATGGCACCGTTGCAAAGCTGACTTTCTGCAGAAGAGGCACAGCTCAAGTTTTTTGCCCTGGCTCTTCGGCTGTGGGAGCAGAGGCCAACCGTTCGTGCTCTACTCCCTGGGATGCTGGGCAGCCCAGCACGGGTGCCAAAGAGGTTCAATTGTAATGGACTTTGAGTTGGGAAATCGAGGAGCGACAGCAATGCGGATGGCACCGTTGCAAAGCTGACTTTCTGCAGAAGAGGCACAGCTCAAGTTTTTTGCCCTGGCTCTTCGGCTGTGGGAGCAGAGGCCAACCGTTCGTGCTCTACTCCCTGGGATGCTGGGCAGCTGAGAACGGGTGCCAAAGAGGTTCCATTGTAATGGACTTTGAGTTGGGAAATCGAGGAGTGACAGCAATGCGGATGGCACCGTTGCAAAGCTGACTTTCTGCAGAAGAGGCACAGCTCAAGTTTTTTGCCCTGGCTCTTCGGCTGTGGGAGCAGAGGCCAATCGTTCGTGCTCTACTCCCTGGGATGCTGGGCAGCCCAGCACGGGTGCCAAAGAGGTTCCATTGTAATGGACTTTGAGTTGGGAAATCGAGGAGCGACAGCAATGCGGATGGCACCGTTGCAAAGCTGACTTTCTGCAGAAGAGGCACAGCTCAAGTTTTTTGCCCTGGCTCTTCGGCTGTGGGAGCAGAGGCCAACCGTTCGTGCTCTACTCCCTGGGATGCTGGGCAGCCGGGCACGGGTGCCAAAGAGGTTCCATTGTAATGGACTTTGAGTTGGGAAATCGAGGAGCGACAGCAATGCGGATGGCACCGTTGCAAAGCTGACTTTCTGCAGAAGAGGCACAGCTCAAGTTTTTTGCCCTGGCTCTTCGGCTGTGGGAGCAGAGGCCAACCGTTCGTGCTCTACTCCCTGGGATGCTGGGCAGCCGAGCACGGGTGCCAAAGAGGTTCCATTGTAATGGACTTTGAGTTGGGAAATGGAGGAGCGACAGCAATGCGGATGGCACCGTTGCAAAGCTGACTTTCTGCAGAAGAGGCACAGCTCAAGTTTTTTGCCCTGGCTCTTCGGCTGTGGGAGCAGAGGCCAACCGTTCGTGCTCTACTCCCTGGGATGCTGGGCAGCTGAGCACGGGTGCCAAAGAGGTTCCATTGTAATGGACTTTGAGTTGGGAAATCGAGGAGTGACAGCAATGCGGATGGCACCGTTGCAAAGCTGACTTTCTGCAGAAGAGGCACAGCTCAAGTTTTTTGCCCTGGCTCTTCGGCTGTGGGAGCAGAGGCCAATCGTTCGTGCTCTACTCCCTGGGATGCTGGGCAGCCCAGCACGGGTGCCAAAGAGGTTCCATTGTAATGGACTTTGAGTTGGGAAATCGAGGAGCGACAGCAATGCGGATGGCACCGTTGCAAAGCTGACTTTCTGCAGAAGAGGCACAGCTCAAGTTTTTTGCCCTGGCTCTTCGGCTGTGGGAGCAGAGGCCAACCGTTCGTGCTCTACTCCCTGGGATGCTGGGCAGCTGAGAACGGGTGCCAAAGAGGTTCCATTGTAATGGACTTTGAGTTGGGAAATCGAGGAGCGACAGCAATGCGGATGGCACCGTTGCAAAGCTGACTTTCTGCAGAAGAGGCACAGCTCAAGTTTTTTGCCCTGGCTCTTCGGCTGTGGGAGCAGAGGCCAACCGTTCGTGCTCTACTCCCTGGGATGCTGGGCAGCCGAGCACGGGTGCCAAAGAGGTTCCATTGTAATGGACTTCGAGTTGGGAAATGGAGGAGCGACAGCAATGCGGATGGCACCGTTGCAAAGCTGACTTTCTGCAGAAGAGGCACAGCTCAAGTTTTTTGCCCTGGCTCTTCGGCTGTGGGAGCAGAGGCCAACCGTTCGTGCTCTACTCCGTGGGATGCTGGGCAGCCGAGCACCGGTGCCAAAGAGGTTCCATTGTAATGGACTTTGAGTTGGGAAATCGAGGAGCGACAGCAATGCGGATGGCACCGTTGCAAAGCTGACTTTCTGCAGAAGAGGCACAGCTCAAGTTTTTTGCCCTGGCTCTTCGGCTGTGGGAGCAGAGGCCAACCGTTCGTGCTCTACTCCCTGGGATGCTGGGCAGCCGGGCACGGGTGCCAAAGAGGTTCCATTGTAATGGACTTTGAGTTGGGAAATCGAGGAGCGACAGCAATGCGGATGGCACCGTTGCAAAGCTGACTTTCTGCAGAAGAGGCACAGCTCAAGTTTTTTGCCCTGGCTCTTCGGCTGTGGGAGCAGAGGCCAACCGTTCGTGCTCTACTCCCTGGGATGCTGGGCAGCCCAGCACAGGTGCCAAAGAGGTTCCATTGTAATGGACTTTGAGTTGGGAAATCGAGGAGCGACAGCAATGCGGATGGCACCGTTGCAAAGCTGACTTTCTGCAGAAGAGGCACAGCTCAAGTTTTTTGCCCTGGCTCTTCGGCTGTGGGAGCAGAGGCCAACCGTTCGTGCTCTACTCCCTGGGATGCTGGGCAGCCGGGCACGGGTGCCAAAGAGGTTCCATTGTAATGGACTTTGAGTTGGGAAATGGAGGAGCGACAGCAATGCGGATGGCACCGTTGCAAAGCTGACTTTCTGCAGAAGAGGCACAGCTCAAGTTTTTTGCCCTGGCTCTTCGGCTGTGGGAGCACAGGCCAACCGTTCGTGCTCTCCTCCCTGGGATGCTGGGCAGCCGGGCACGGGTGCCAAAGAGGTTCCATTGTAATGGACTTTGAGTTGGGAAATAGAGGAGCGACAGCAATGCGGATGGCACCGTTGCAAAGCTGACTTTCTGCAGAAGAGGCACAGCTCAAGTTTTTTGCCCTGGCTCTTCGGCTGTGGGAGCAGAGGCCAACCGTTCGTGCTCTACTCCCTGGGATGCTGGCAGCCCGGCAAGGGTGCCAAAGAGGTTCCATTGTAATGGACTTTGAGTTGGGAAATCGAGGAGCGACAGCAATGCGGATGGCACCGTTGCAAAGCTGACTTTCTGCAGAAGAGGCACAGCTCAAGTTTTTTGCCCTGGCTCTTCGGCTGTGGGAGCACAGGCCAACCGTTCGTGCTCTCCTCCCTGGGATGCTGGGCAGCCGGGCACGGGTGCCAAAGAGGTTCCATTGTAATGGACTTTGAGTTGGGAAATAGAGGAGCGACAGCAATGCGGATGGCACCGTTGCAAAGCTGACTTTCTGCAGAAGAGGCACAGCTCAAGTTTTTTGCCCTGGCTCTTCGGCTGTGGGAGCAGAGGCCAACCGTTCGTGCTCTACTCCCTGGGATGCTGGCAGCCCGGCAAGGGTGCCAAAGAGGTTCCATTGTAATGGACTTTGAGTTGGGAAATCGAGGAGCGACAGCAATGCGGATGGCACCGTTGCAAAGCTGACTTTCTGCAGAAGAGGCACAGCTCAAGTTTTTTGCCCTGGCTCTTCGGCTGTGGGAGCAGAGGCTATCCGTTCGTGCTCTACTCCCTGGGATGCTGGGCAGCCGTGCATGGGTGCCAGAGGTTCCATTGTAATGGACTTTGAGTTGGGAAATCGAGGAGCGACAGCAATGCGGATGGCACCGTTGCAAAGCTGACTTTCTGCAGAAGAGGCACAGCTCAAGTTTTTTGCCCTGGCTCTTCGGCTGTGGGAGCAGAGGCCAACCATTCGTGCTCTACTCCCTGGGATGCTGGGCAGCCGAGCACCGGTGCCAAAGAGGTTCCATTGTAATGGACTTTGAGTTGGGAAATCGAGGAGCGACAGCAATGCGGATGGCACCGTTGCAAAGCTGACTTTCTGCAGAAGAGGCACAGCTCAAGTTTTTTGCCCTGGCTCTTCGGCTGTGGGAGCAGAGGCCAACCGTTCGTGCTCTACTCCCTGGGATGCTGGGCAGCCGGGCACGGGTGCCAAAGAGGTTCCATTGTAATGGACTTTGAGTTGGGAAATCGAGGAGCGACAGCAATGCGGATGGCACCGTTGCAAAGCTGACTTTCTGCAGAAGAGGCACAGCTCAAGTTTTTTGCCCTGGCTCTTCGGCTGTGGGAGCAGAGGCCAACCGTTCGTGCTCTACTCCCTGGGATGCTGGGCAGCCCAGCACGGGTGCCAAAGAGGTTCCATTGTAATGGACTTTGAGTTGGGAAATCGAGGAGCGACAGCAATGCGGATGGCACCGTTGCAAAGCTGACTTTCTGCAGAAGAGGCACAGCTCAAGTTTTTTGCCCTGGCTCTTCGGCTGTGGGAGCAGAGGCCAACCGTTCGTGCTCTACTCCCTGGGATGCTGGGCAGCCCGGCACGGGTGCCAAAGAGGTTCCATTGTAATGGACTTTGAGTTGGGAAATCGAGGAGCGACAGCAATGCGGATGGCACCGTTGCAAAGCTGACTTTCTGCAGAAGAGGCACAGCTCAAGTTTTTTGCCCTGGCTCTTCGGCTGTGGGAGCAGAGGCCAACCGTTCGTGCTCTACTCCCTGGGATGCTGGGCAGCCGGGCACGGGTGCCAAAGAGGTTCCATTGTAATGGACTTTGAGTTGGGAAATCGAGGAGCGACAGCAATGCGGATGGCACCGTTGCAAAGCTGACTTTCTGCAGAAGAGGCACAGCTCAAGTTTTTTGCCCTGGCTCTTCGGCTGTGGGAGCAGAGGCCATCTGTTCGTGCTCTACTCCCTGGGATGCTGGGCAGCCCAGCATGGGTGCCAAAGAGGTTCCATTGTAATGGACTTTGAGTTGGGAAATCGAGGAGCGACAGCAATGCGGATGGCACCGTTGCAAAGCTGACTTTCTGCAGAAGAGGCACAGCTCAAGTTTTTTGCCCTGGCTCTTCGGCTGTGGGAGCAGAGGCCAACCGTTCGTGCTCTACTCCCTGGGATGCTGGGCAGCCCAGCACGGGTGCCAAAGAGGTTCCATTGTAATGGACTTTGAGTTGGGAAATGGAGGAGCGACAGCAATGCGGATGGCACCGTTGCAAAGCTGACTTTCTGCAGAAGAGGCACAGCTCAAGTTTTTTGCCCTGGCTCTTCGGCTGTGGGAGCAGAGGCCAACCGTTCGTGCTCTACTCCCTGGGATGCTGGGCAGCCGAGCACGGGTGCCAAAGAGGTTCCATTGTAATGGACTTTGAGTTGGGAAATCGAGGAGCGACAGCAATGCGGATGGCACCGTTGAAAAGCTGACTTTCTGCAGAAGAGGCACAGCTCAAGTTTTTTGCCCTGGCTCTTCGGCTGTGGGAGCAGAGGCCAACCGTTCGTGCTCTACTCCCTGGGATGCTGGGCAGCTGAGAACGGGTGCCAAAGAGGTTCCATTGTAATGGACTTTGAGTTGGGAAATCGAGGAGTGACAGCAATGCGGATGGCACCGTTGCAAAGCTGACTTTCTGCAGAAGAGGCACAGCTCAAGTTTTTTGCCCTGGCTCTTCGGCTGTGGGAGCAGAGGCCAATCGTTCGTGCTCTACTCCCTGGGATGCTGGGCAGCCGGGCACGGGTGCCAAAGAGGTTCCATTGTAATGGACTTTGAGTTGGGAAATCGAGGAGCGACAGCAATGCGGATGGCACCGTTGCAAAGCTGACTTTCTGCAGAAGAGGCACAGCTCAAGTTTTTTGCCCTGGCTCTTCGGCTGTGGGAGCAGAGGCCAACCGTTCGTGCTCTACTCCCTGGGATGCTGGGCAGCCCAGCACGGGTGCCAAAGAGGTTCCATTGTAATGGACTTTGAGTTGGGAAATCGAGGAGCGACAGCAATGCGGATGGCACCGTTGCAAAGCTGACTTTCTGCAGAAGAGGCACAGCTCAAGTTTTTTGCCCTGGCTCTTCGGCTGTGGGAGCAGAGGCCAACCGTTCGTGCTCTACTCCCTGGGATGCTGGGCAGCCGAGCACGGGTGCCAAAGAGGTTCCATTGTAATGGACTTTGAGTTGGGAAATGGAGGAGCGACAGCAATGCGGATGGCACCGTTGCAAAGCTGACTTTCTGCAGAAGAGGCACAGCTCAAGTTTTTTGCCCTGGCTCTTCGGCTGTGGGAGCAGAGGCCAACCGTTCGTGCTCTACTCCCTGGGATGCTGGGCAGCCGAGCACCGGTGCCAAAGAGGTTCCATTGTAATGGACTTTGAGTTGGGAAATCGAGGAGCGACAGCAATGCGGATGGCACCGTTGCAAAGCTGACTTTCTGCAGAAGAGGCACAGCTCAAGTTTTTTGCCCTGGCTCTTCGGCTGTGGGAGCAGAGGCCAACCGTTCGTGCTCTACTCCCTGGGATGCTGGGCAGCCGGGCACGGGTGCCAAAGAGGTTCCATTGTAATGGACTTTGAGTTGGGAAATCGAGGAGCGACAGCAATGCGGATGGCACCGTTGCAAAGCTGACTTTCTGCAGAAGAGGCACAGCTCAAGTTTTTTGCCCTGGCTCTTCGGCTGTGGGAGCAGAGGCCAATCGTTCGTGCTCTACTCCCTGGGATGCTGGGCAGCCGGGCACGGGTGCCAAAGAGGTTCCATTGTAATGGACTTTGAGTTGGGAAATCGAGGAGCGACAGCAATGCGGATGGCACCGTTGCAAAGCTGACTTTCTGCAGAAGAGGCACAGCTCAAGTTTTTTGCCCTGGCTCTTCGGCTGTGGGAGCAGAGGCCAATCGTTCGTGCTCTACTCCCTGGGATGCTGGGCAGCCCAGCACGGGTGCCAAAGAGGTTCCATTGTAATGGACTTTGAGTTGGGAAATCGAGGAGCGACAGCAATGCGGATGGCACCGTTGCAAAGCTGACTTTCTGCAGAAGAGGCACAGCTCAAGTTTTTTGCCCTGGCTCTTCGGCTGTGGGAGCAGAGGCCAACCGTTCGTGCTCTACTCCCTGGGATGCTGGGCAGCCCAGCACGGGTGCCAAAGAGGTTCCATTGTAATGGACTTTGAGTTGGGAAATCGAGGAGCGACAGCAATGCGGATGGCACCGTTGCAAAGCTGACTTTCTGCAGAAGAGGCACAGCTCAAATTTTTTGTCCTGGCTCTTCGGCTGTGGGAGCAGAGGCCATCCGTTCGTGCTCTACTCCCTGGGATGCTGGGCAGCCGAGCACGGGTGCCAAAGAGGTTCCATTGTAATGGACTTTGAGTTGGGAAATCGAGGAGCGACAGCAATGCGGATGGCACCGTTGCAAAGCTGACTTTCTGCAGAAGAGGCACAGCTCAAGTTTTTTGCCCTGGCTCTTCGGCTGTGGGAGCAGAGGCCAACCGTTCGTGCTCTACTCCCTGGGATGCTGGGCAGCCGGGCACGGGTGCCAAAGAGGTTCCATTGTAATGGACTTTGAGTTGGGAAATCGAGGAGCGACAGCAATGCGGATGGCACCGTTGCAAAGCTGACTTTCTGCAGAAGAGGCAGAGCTCAAGTTTTTTGCCCTGGCTCTTCGGCTGTGGGAGCAGAGGCCAACCGTTCGTGCTCTACTCCCTGGGATGCTGGGCAGCCCAGCACAGGTGCCAAAGAGGTTCCATTGTAATGGACTTTGAGTTGGGAAATCGAGGAGCGACAGCAATGCGGATGGCACCGTTGCAAAGCTGACTTTCTGCAGAAGAGGCACAGCTCAAGTTTTTTGCCCTGGCTCTTCGGCTGTGGGAGCAGAGGCCAACCGTTCGTGCTCTACTCCCTGGGATGCTGGGCAGCCGGGCACGGGTGCCAAAGAGGTTCCATTGTAATGGACTTTGAGTTGGGAAATCGAGGAGCGACAGCAATGCGGATGGCACCGTTGCAAAGCTGACTTTCTGCAGAAGAGGCACAGCTCAAGTTTTTTGCCCTGGCTCTTCGGCTGTGGGAGCACAGGCCAACCGTTCGTGCTCTCCTCCCTGGGATGCTGGGCAGCCGGGCACGGGTGCCAAAGAGGTTCCATTGTAATGGACTTTGAGTTGGGAAATCGAGGAGCGACAGCAATGCGGATGGCACCGTTGCAAAGCTGACTTTCTGCAGAAGAGGCACAGCTCAAGTTTTTTGCCCTGGCTCTTCGGCTGTGGGAGCAGAGGCCAACCGTTCGTGCTCTACTCCCTGGGGTGCTGGCAGCCCGGCAAGGGTGCCAAAGAGGTTCCATTGTAATGGACTTTGAGTTGGGAAATCGAGGAGCGACAGCCATGCGGATGGCACCGTTGCAAAGCTGACTTTCTGCAGAAGAGGCACAGCTCAAGTTTTTTGCCCTGGCTCTTCGGCTGTGGGAGCAGAGGCTATCCGTTCGTGCTCTACTCCCTGGGATGCTGGGCAGCCGTGCATGGGTGCCAGAGGTTCCATTGTAATGGACTTTGAGTTGGGAAATCGAGGAGCGACAGCAATGCGGATGGCACCGTTGCAAAGCTGACTTTCTGCAGAAGAGGCACAGCTCAAGTTTTTTGCCCTGGCTCTTCGGCTGTGGGAGCAGAGGCCAACCATTCGTGCTCTACTCCCTGGGATGCTGGGCAGCCGAGCACCGGTGCCAAAGAGGTTCCATTGTAATGGACTTTGAGTTGGGAAATCGAGGAGCGACAGCAATGCGGATGGCACCGTTGCAAAGCTGACTTTCTGCAGAAGAGGCACAGCTCAAGTTTTTTGCCCTGGCTCTTCGGCTGTGGGAGCAGAGGCCAACCGTTCGTGCTCTACTCCCTGGGATGCTGGGCAGCCGGGCACGGGTGCCAAAGAGGTTCCATTGTAATGGACTTTGAGTTGGGAAATCGAGGAGCGACAGCAATGCGGATGGCACCGTTGCAAAGCTGACTTTCTGCACAAGAGGCACAGCTCAAGTTTTTTGCCCTGGCTCTTCGGCTGTGGGAGCAGAGGCCAACCGTTCGTGCTCTACTCCCTGGGATGCTGGGCAGCCCAGCACGGGTGCCAAAGAGGTTCCATTGTAATGGACTTTGAGTTGGGAAATCGAGGAGCGACAGCAATGCGGATGGCACCGTTGCAAAGCTGACTTTCTGCAGAAGAGGCACAGCTCAAGTTTTTTGCCCTGGCTCTTCGGCTGTGGGAGCAGAGGCCAGCCGTTCGTGCTCTACTCCCTGGGATGCTGGGCAGCCCAGCATGGGTGCCAAAGAGGTTCCATTGTAATGGACTTTGAGTTGGGAAATCGAGGAGCGACAGCAATGCGGATGGCACCGTTGCAAAGCTGACTTTCTGCAGAAGAGGCACAGCTCAAATTTTTTGTCCTGGCTCTTCGGCTGTGGGAGCAGAGGCCATCCGTTCGTGCTCTACTCCCTGGGATGCTGGGCAGCCGAGCACGGGTGCCAAAGAGGTTCCATTGTAATGGACTTTGAGTTGGGAAATCGAGGAGCGACAGCAATGCGGATGGCACCGTTGCAAAGCTGACTTTCTGCAGAAGAGGCACAGCTCAAGTTTTTTGCCCTGGCTCTTCGGCTGTGGGAGCAGAGGCCAACCGTTCGTGCTCTACTCCCTGGGATGCTGGGCAGCCGGGCACGGGTGCCAAAGAGGTTCCATTGTAATGGACTTTGAGTTGGGAAATCGAGGAGCCACAGCAATGTGGATGGCACCGTTGCAAAGCTGACTTTCTGCAGAAGAGGCACAGCTCAAGTTTTTTGCCCTGGCTCTTCGGCTGTGGGAGCAGAGGCCAACCGTTCGTGCTCTACTCCCTGGGATGCTGGGCAGCCCAGCACAGGTGCCAAAGAGGTTCCATTGTAATGGACTTTGAGTTGGGAAATCGAGGAGCGACAGCAATGCGGATGGCACCGTTGCAAAGCTGACTTTCTGCAGAAGAGGCACAGCTCAAGTTTTTTGCCCTGGCTCTTCGGCTGTGGGAGCAGAGGCCAACCGTTCGTGCTCTACTCCCTGGGATGCTGGGCAGCCGGGCACGGGTGCCAAAGAGGTTCCATTGTAATGGACTTTGAGTTGGGAAATCGAGGAGCGACAGCAATGCGGATGGCACCGTTGCAAAGCTGACTTTCTGCAGAAGAGGCACAGCTCAAGTTTTTTGCCCTGGCTCTTCGGCTGTGGGAGCACAGGCCAACCGTTCGTGCTCTCCTCCCTGGGATGCTGGGCAGCCGGGCACGGGTGCCAAAGAGGTTCCATTGTAATGGACTTTGAGTTGGGAAATAGAGGAGCGACAGCAATGCGGATGGCACCGTTGCAAAGCTGACTTTCTGCAGAAGAGGCACAGCTCAAGTTTTTTGCCCTGGCTCTTCGGCTGTGGGAGCAGAGGCCAACCGTTCGTGCTCTACTCCCTGGGGTGCTGGCAGCCCGGCAAGGGTGCCAAAGAGGTTCCATTGTAATGGACTTTGAGTTGGGAAATCGAGGAGCGACAGCAATGCGGATGGCACCGTTGCAAAGCTGACTTTCTGCAGAAGAGGCACAGCTCAAGTTTTTTGCCCTGGCTCTTCGGCTGTGGGAGCAGAGGCTATCCGTTCGTGCTCTACTCCCTGGGATGCTGGGCAGCCGTGCATGGGTGCCAGAGGTTCCATTGTAATGGACTTTGAGTTGGGAAATCGAGGAGCGACAGCAATGCGGATGGCACCGTTGCAAAGCTGACTTTCTGCAGAAGAGGCACAGCTCAAGTTTTTTGCCCTGGCTCTTCGGCTGTGGGAGCAGAGGCCAACCATTCGTGCTCTACTCCCTGGGATGCTGGGCAGCCCAGCACGAGTGCCAAAGAGGTTCCATTGTAATGGACTTTGAGTTGGGAAATCAAGGAGCGACAGCAATGCGGATGGCACCGTTGCAAAGCTGACTTTCTGCAGAAGAGGCACAGCTCAAGTTTTTTGCCCTGGCTCTTCGGCCCTGGGAGCAGAGGCCAACCGTTCGTGCTCTACTCCCTGGGATGCTGGGCAGCCGAGCACCGGTGCCAAAGAGGTTCCATTGTAATGGACTTTGAGTTGGGAAATCGAGGAGCGACAGTAATGCGGATGGCACCGTTGCAAAGCTGACTTTCTGCAGAAGAGGCACAGCTCAAGTTTTTTGCCCTGGCTCTTCGGCTGTGGGAGCAGAGGCCAACCGTTCGTGCTCTACTCCCTGGGATGCTGGGCAGCCGGGCACGGGTGCCAAAGAGGTTCCATTGTAATGGACTTTGAGTTGGGAAATCGAGGAGCCACAGCAATGCGGATGGCACCGTTGCAAAGCTGACTTTCTGCAGAAGAGGCACAGCTCAAGTTTTTTGCCCTGGCTCTTCGGCTGTGGGAGCAGAGGCCAACCGTTCGTGCTCTACTCCCTGGGATGCTGGGCAGCCCAGCACAGGTGCCAAAGAGGTTCCATTGTAATGGACTTTGAGTTGGGAAATCGAGGAGCGACAGCAATGCGGATGGCACCGTTGCAAAGCTGACTTTCTGCAGAAGAGGCACAGCTCAAGTTTTTTGCCCTGGCTCTTCGGCTGTGGGAGCAGAGGCCAACCGTTCGTGCTCTACTCCCTGGGATGCTGGGCAGCCGGGCACGGGTGCCAAAGAGGTTCCATTGTAATGGACTTTGAGTTGGGAAATCGAGGAGCGACAGCAATGCGGATGGCACCGTTGCAAAGCTGACTTTCTGCAGAAGAGGCACAGCTCAAGTTTTTTGCCCTGGCTCTTCGGCAGTGGGAGCACAGGCCAACCGTTCGTGCTCTCCTCCCTGGGATGCTGGGCAGCCGGGCACGGGTGCCAAAGAGGTTCCATTGTAATGGACTTTGAGTTGGGAAATAGAGGAGCGACAGCAATGCGGATGGCACCGTTGCAAAGCTGACTTTCTGCAGAAGAGGCACAGCTCAAGTTTTTTGCCCTGGCTCTTCGGCTGTGGGAGCAGAGGCCAACCGTTCGTGCTCTACTCCCTGGGGTGCTGGCAGCCCGGCAAGGGTGCCAAAGAGGTTCCATTGTAATGGACTTTGAGTTGGGAAATCGAGGAGCGACAGCAATGCGGATGGCACCGTTGCAAAGCTGACTTTCTGCAGAAGAGGCACAGCTCAAGTTTTTTGCCCTGGCTCTTCGGCTGTGGGAGCAGAGGCTATCCGTTCGTGCTCTACTCCCTGGGATGCTGGGCAGCCGTGCATGGGTGCCAGAGGTTCCATTGTAATGGACTTTGAGTTGGGAAATCGAGGAGCGACAGCAATGCGGATGGCACCGTTGCAAAGCTGACTTTCTGCAGAAGAGGCACAGCTCAAGTTTTTTGCCCTGGCTCTTCGGCTGTGGGAGCAGAGGCCAACCATTCGTGCTCTACTCCCTGGGATGCTGGGCAGCCCAGCACGAGTGCCAAAGAGGTTCCATTGTAATGGACTTTGAGTTGGGAAATCAAGGAGCGACAGCAATGCGGATGGCACCGTTGCAAAGCTGACTTTCTGCAGAAGAGGCACAGCTCAAGTTTTTTGCCCTGGCTCTTCGGCCCTGGGAGCAGAGGCCAACCGTTCGTGCTCTACTCCCTGGGATGCTGGGCAGCCGAGCACCGGTGCCAAAGAGGTTCCATTGTAATGGACTTTGAGTTGGGAAATCGAGGAGCGACAGTAATGCGGATGGCACCGTTGCAAAGCTGACTTTCTGCAGAAGAGGCACAGCTCAAGTTTTTTGCCCTGGCTCTTCGGCTGTGGGAGCAGAGGCCAACCGTTCGTGCTCTACTCCCTGGGATGCTGGGCAGCCGGGCACGGGTGCCAAAGAGGTTCCATTGTAATGGACTTTGAGTTGGGAAATCGAGGAGCGACAGCAATGCGGATGGCACCGTTGCAAAGCTGACTTTCTGCAGAAGAGGCACAGCTCAAGTTTTTTGCCCTGGCTCTTCGGCTGTGGGAGCAGAGGCCAACCGTTCGTGCTCTACTCCCTGGGATGCTGGGCAGCCCAGCACGGGTGCCAAAGAGGTTCCATTGTAATAGACTTTGAGTTGGGAAATCGAGGAGCGACAGCAATGCGGATGGCACCGTTGCAAAGCTGACTTTCTGCAGAAGAGGCAACGCTCAAGTTTTTTGCCCTGGCTCTTCGGCTGTGGGAGCAGAGGCCAACCGTTCGTGCCCTACTCCCTGGGATGCTGGGCAGCCGGGCACGGGTGCCAAAGAGGTTCCATTGTAATGGACTTTGAGTTGGGAAATCGAGGAGCGACAGCAATGCGGATGGCACCGTTGCAGAGCTGACTTTCTGCAGAAGAGGCACAGCTCAAGTTTTTTGCCCTGGCTCTTTGGCTGTGGGAGCAGAGGCCAACCGTTCGTGCTCTACTCCCTGGGATGCTGGGCAGCCGAGCACCGGTGCCAAAGAGGTTCCATTGTAATGGACTTTGAGTTGGGAAATGGAGGAGCGACAGCAATGCGGATGGCACCGTTGCAAAGCTGACTTTCTGCAGAAGAGGCACAGCTCAAGTTTTTTGCCCTGGCTCTTCGGCTGTGGGAGCAGAGGCCAACCGTTCGTGCTCTACTCCCTGGGATGCTGGGCAGCCGGGCACGGGTGCCAAAGAGGTTCCATTGTAATGGACTTTGAGTTGGGAAATCGAGGAGCGACAGCAATGCGGATGGCACCGTTGCAAAGCTGACTTTCTGCAGAAGAGGCACAGCTCAAGTTTTTTGCCCTGGCTCTTCGGCTGTGGGAGCAGAGGCCAACCGTTCGTGCTCTACTCCCTGGGATGCTGGGCAGCCCAGCACGAGTGCCAAAGAGGTTCCATTGTAATGGACTTTGAGTTGGGAAATCAAGGAGCGACAGCAATGCGGATGGCACCGTTGAAAAGCTGACTTTCTGCAGAAGAGGCACAGCTCAAGTTTTTTGCCCTGGCTCTTCGGCCCTGGGAGCAGAGGCCAACCGTTCGTGCTCTACTCCCTGGGATGCTGGGCAGCCGAGCACCGGTGCCAAAGAGGTTCCATTGTAATGGACTTTGAGTTGGGAAATCGAGGAGCGACAGCAATGCGGATGGCACCGTTGCAAGGCTGACTTTCTGCAGAAGAGGCACAGCTCAAGTTTTTTGCCCTGGCTCTTCGGCTGTGGGAGCAGAGGCCAACCGTTCGTGCTCTACTCCCTGGGATGCTGGGCAGCCCAGCACGGGTGCCAAAGAGGTTCCATTGTAATGGACTTTGAGTTGGGAAATCGAGGAGCGACAGTAATGCGGATGGCACCGTTGCAAAGCTGACTTTCTGCAGAAGAGGCACAGCTCAAGTTTTTTGCCCTGGCTCTTCGGCTGTGGGAGCAGAGGCCAACCGTTCGTGCTCTACTCCCTGGGATGCTGGGCAGCCCGGCACGGGTGCCAAAGAGGTTCCATTGTAATGGACTTTGAGTTGGGAAATCGAGGAGCGACAGCAATGCGGATGGCACCGTTGCAAAGCTGACTTTCTGCAGAAGAGGCACAGCTCAAGTTTTTTACCCTGGCTCTTCGGCTGTGGGAGGAGAGGCCAACCGTTCGTGCTCTACTCCCTGGGGTGCTGGGCAGCCGGGCACGGGTGCCAAAGAGGTTCCATTGTAATAGACTTTGAGTTGGGAAATCGAGGAGCGACAGCAATGCGGATGGCACCGTTGCAAAGCTGACTTTCTGCAGAAGAGGCAACGCTCAAGTTTTTTGCCCTGGCTCTTCGGCTGTGGGAGCAGAGGCCAACCGTTCGTGCCCTACTCCCTGGGATGCTGGGCAGCCGGGCACGGGTGCCAAAGAGGTTCCATTGTAATGGACTTTGAGTTGGGAAATCGAGGAGCGACAGCAATGCGGATAGCACCGTTGCAGAGCTGACTTTCTGCAGAAGAGGCACAGCTCAAGTTTTTTGCCCTGGCTCTTTGGCTGTGCGAGCAGAGGCCAACCGTTCGTGCTCTACTCCCTGGGATGCTGGGCAGCCGAGCACCGGTGCCAAAGAGGTTCCATTGTAATGGACTTTGAGTTGGGAAATGGAGGAGCGACAGCAATGCGGATGGCACCGTTGCAAAGCTGACTTTCTGCAGAAGAGGCACAGCTCAAGTTTTTTGCCCTGGCTCTTCGGCTGTGGGAGCAGAGGCCAACCGTTCGTGCTCTACTCCCTGGGATGCTGGGCAGCCCGGCACGGGTGAAAAAGAGGTTCCATTGTAATGGACTTTGAGTTGGGAAATGGAGGAGCGACAGCAATGCGGATGGCACCGTTGCAAAGCTGACTTTCTGCAGAAGAGGCACAGCTCAAGTTTTTTGCCCTGGCTCTTCGGCTGTGGGAGCAGAGGCCAACCGTTCGTGCTCTACTCCCTGGGATGCTGGGCAGCCCAGCACGAGTGCCAAAGAGGTTCCATTGTAATGGACTTTGAGTTGGGAAATCAAGGAGCGACAGCAATGCGGATGGCACCGTTGAAAAGCTGACTTTCTGCAGAAGAGGCACAGCTCAAGTTTTTTGCCCTGGCTCTTCGGCTGTGGGAGCAGAGGCCAACCGTTCGTGCTCTACTCCCTGGGATGCTGGGCAGCCGAGCACCGGTGCCAAAGAGGTTCCATTGTAATGGACTTTGAGTTGGGAAATCGAGGAGCGACAGTAATGCGGATGGCACCGTTGCAAAGCTGACTTTCTGCAGAAGAGGCACAGCTCAAGTTTTTTGCCCTGGCTCTTCGGCTGTGGGAGCAGAGGCCAACCGTTCGTGCTCTACTCCCTGGGATGCTGGGCAGCCGAGCACCGGTGCCAAAGAGGTTCCATTGTAATGGACTTTGAGTTGGGAAATCGAGGAGCGACAGTAATGCGGATGGCACCGTTGCAAAGCTGACTTTCTGCAGAAGAGGCACAGCTCAAGTTTTTTGCCCTGGCTCTTCGGCTGTGGGAGCAGAGGCCAACCGTTCGTGCTCTACTCCCTGGGATGCTGGGCAGCCGGGCACGGGTGCCAAAGAGGTTCCATTGTAATGGACTTTGAGTTGGGAAATCGAGGAGCGACAGCAATGCGGATGGCACCGTTGCAAAGCTGACTTTCTGCAGAAGAGGCACAGCTCAAGTTTTTTGCCCTGGCTCTTTGGCTGTGGGAGCAGAGGCCAACCGTTCGTGCCCTACTCCCTGGGATGCTGGGCAGCCGGGCACGGGTGCCAAAGAGGTTCCATTGTAATGGACTTTGAGTTGGGAAATCGAGGAGCGACAGCAATGCGGATGGAACCGTTGCAAGGCTGACTTTCTGCAGAAGAGGCACAGCTCAAGTTTTTTGCCCTGGCTCTTCGGCTGTGGGAGCAGAGGCCAACCGTTCGTGCTCTACTCCCTGGGATGCTGGGCAGCCGAGCACCGGTGCCAAAGAGGTTCCATTGTAATGGACTTTGAGTTGGGAAATCGAGGAGCGACAGTAATGCGGATGGCACCGTTGCAAAGCTGACTTTCTGCAGAAGAGGCACAGCTCAAGTTTTTTGCCCTGGCTCTTCGGCTGTGGGAGCAGAGGCCAACCGTTCGTGCTCTACTCCCTGGGATGCTGGGCAGCCGGGCACGGGTGCCAAAGAGGTTCCATTGTAATGGACTTTGAGTTGGGAAATCGAGGAGCGACAGCAATGCGGATGGCACCGTTGCAAAGCTGACTTTCTGCAGAAGAGGCACAGCTCAAGTTTTTTGCCCTGGCTCTTTGGCTGTGGGAGCAGAGGCCAACCGTTCGTGCCCTACTCCCTGGGATGCTGGGCAGCCGGGCACGGGTGCCAAAGAGGTTCCATTGTAATGGACTTTGAGTTGGGAAATCGAGGAGCGACAGCAATGCGGATGGAACCGTTGCAAGGCTGACTTTCTGCAGAAGAGGCACAGCTCAAGTTTTTTGCCCTGGCTCTTCGGCTGTGGGAGCAGAGGCCAACCGTTCGTGCTCTACTCCCTGGGATGCTGGGCAGCCGGGCACGGGTGCCAAAGAGGTTCCATTGTAATGGACTTTGAGTTGGGAAATCGAGGAGCGACAGTAATGCGGATGGCACCGTTGCAAAGCTGACTTTCTGCAGAAGAGGCACAGCTCAAGTTTTTTGCCCTGGCTCTTCGGCTGTGGGAGCAGAGGCCAACCGTTCGTGCTCTACTCCCTGGGATGCTGGGCAGCCCAGCACGGGTGCCAAAGAGGTTCCATTGTAATGGACTTTGAGTTGGGAAATCGAGGAGCGACAGCAATGCGGATGGCACCGTTGCAAAGCTGACTTTCTGCAGAAGAGGCACAGCTCAAGTTTTTTGCCCTGGCTCTTTGGCTGTGGGAGCAGAGGCCAACCGTTCGTGCTCTACTCCCTGGGATGCTGGGCAGCCCAGCACGGGTGCCAAAGAGGTTCCATTGTAATGGACTTTGAGTTGGGAAATCGAGGAGCGACAGCAATGCGGATGGCACCGTTGCAAAGCTGACTTTCTGCAGAAGAGGCACAGCTCAAGTTTTTTGCCCTGGCTCTTCGGCTGAGGGAGCAGAGGCCAACCGTTCGTGCTCTACTCCCTGGGATGCTGGGCAGCCGGGCACGGGTGCCAAAGAGGTTCCATTTTAATGGACTTTGAGTTGGGAAATCGAGGAGCGACAGCAATGCGGATGGCACCGTTGCAAAGCTGACTTTCTGCAGAAGAGGCACAGGTCAAGTTTTTTCCCCTGGCTCTTCGGCTGTGGGAGCAGAGGCCAACCGTTCGTGCTCTCCTCCCTGGGATGCTGGGCAGCCGTGCATGGGTGCCAGAGGTTCCATTGTAATGGACTTTGAGTTGGGAAATGGAGGAGCGACAGCAATGCGGATGGCACCGTTGCAAAGCTGACTTTCTGCAGAAGAGGCACAGCTCAAGTTTTTTGCCCTGGCTCTTCGGCTGTGGGAGCAGAGGCCAACCGTTCGTGCTCTACTCCCTGGGATGCTGGGCAGCCCAGCACGGGTGTCTAAGAGGTTCCATTGTAATGGACTTTGAGTTGGGAAATCGAGGAGCGACAGCAATGCGGATGGCACCGTTGCAAAGCTGACTTTCTGCAGAAGAGGCACAGCTCAAGTTTTTTGCCCTGGCTCTTCGGCTGTGGGAGCAGAGGCCAACCGTTCGTGCTCTACTCCCTGGGATGCTGGGCAGCCGGGCACGGGTGCCAAAGAGGTTCCATTGTAATGGACTTTGAGTTGGGAAATCGAGGAGCGACAGCAATGCGGATGGCACCGTTGCAAAGCTGACTTTCTGCAGAAGAGGCACAGCTCAAGTTTTTTGCCCTGGCTCTTCGGCTGTGGGAGCAGAGGCCAACCGTTCGTGCTCTACTCCCTGGGATGCTGGGCAGCCGAGCACGGGTGCCAAAGAGGTTCCATTGTAATGGACTTTGAGTTGGGAAATCGAGGAGCGACAGCAATGCGGATGGCACCATTGCAAAGCTGACTTTCTGCAGAAGAGGCACAGCTCAAGTTTTTTGCCCTGGCTCTTCGGCTGTGGGAGCAGAGGCCAACCGTTCGTGCTCTTCTCCCTGGGATGCTGGGCAGCCGGGCACGGGTGCCAAAGAGGTTCCATTGTAATGGACTTTGAGTTGGGAAATCGAGGAGCGACAGCAATGCGGATGGCACCGTTGCAAAGCTGACTTTCTGCAGAAGAGGCACAGCTCAAGTTTTTTGCCCTGGCTCTTCGGCTGTGGGAGCAGAGGCCAACCGTTCGTGCTCTACTCCCTGGGATGCTGGGCAGCCGGGCACGGGTGCCAAAGAGGTTCCATTGTAATGGACTTTGAGTTGGGAAATCGAGGAGCGACAGCAATGCGGATGGCACCGTTGCAAAGCTGACTTTCTGCAGAAGAGGCACAGGTCAAGTTTTTTCCCCTGGCTCTTCGGCTGTGGGAGCAGAGGCCATCCGTTCGTGCTCTCCTCCCTGGGATGCTGGGCAGCCGTGCATGGGTGCCAGAGGTTCCATTGTAATGGACTTTGAGTTGGGAAATGGAGGAGCGACAGCAATGCGGATGGCACCGTTGCAAAGCTGACTTTCTGCAGAAGAGGCACAGCTCAAGTTTTTTGCCCTGGCTCTTCGGCTGTGGGAGCAGAGGCCAACCGTTCGTGCTCTACTCCCTGGGATGCTGGGCAGCCCAGCACGGGTGCCTAAGAGGTTCCATTGTAATGGACTTTGAGTTGGGAAATCGAGGAGCGACAGCAATGCGGATGGCACCGTTGCAAAGCTGACTTTCTGCAGAAGAGGCACAGCTCAAGTTTTTTGCCCTGGCTCTTCGGCTGTGGGAGCAGAGGCCAACCGTTCGTGCTCTACTCCCTGGGATGCTGGGCAGCCGGGCACGGGTGCCAAAGAGGTTCCATTGTAATGGACTTTGAGTTGGGAAATGGAGGAGCGACAGCAATGCGGATGGCACCGTTGCAAAGCTGACTTTCTGCAGAAGAGGCACAGCTCAAGTTTTTTGCCCTGGCTCTTCGGCTGTGGGAGCAGAGGCCAACCGTTCGTGCTCTACTCCCTGGGATGCTGGGCAGCCCAGCACGGGTGCCAAAGAGGTTCCATTGTAATGGACTTTGAGTTGGGAAATCGAGGAGCGACAGCAATGCGGATGGCACCGTTGCAAAGCTGACTTTCTGCAGAAGAGGCACAGCTCAAGTTTTTTGCCCTGGCTCTTCGGCTGTGGGAGCAGAGGCCAACCGTTCGTGCTCTACTGCCTGGTTTGCTGGGCAGCCGAGCACGGGTGCCAAAGAGGTTCCATTGTAATGGACTTTGAGTTGGGAAATGGAGGAGCGACAGCAATGCGGATGGCACCGTTGCAAAGCTGACTTTCTGCAGAAGAGGCACAGCTCAAGTTTTTTGCCCTGGCTCTTCGGCTGTGGGAGCAGAGGCCAACCGTTCGTGCTCTACTCCCTGGGATGCTGGGCAGCCGGGCACGGGTGCCAAAGAGGTTCTATTGTAATGGACTTTGAGTTGGTAAATCGAGGAGCGACAGCAGTGCGGATGGCACCGTTGCAAAGCTGACTTTCTGCAGAAGAGGCACAGCTCAATTTTTTTGCCCTGGCTCTTCGGCTGTGGGAGCAGAGGCCAACCGTTCGTGCTCTACTCCCTGGTTTGCTGGGCAGCCGGGCACGATTGCCAAAGAGGTTCCATTGTAATGGACTTTGAGTTGGGAAATCGAGGAGCGACAGCAATGCGGATGGCACCGTTGCAAAGCTGACTTTCTGCAGAAGAGGCACAGCTCAAGTTTTTTGCCCTGGCTCTTCGGCTGTGGGAGCAGAGGCCATCCGTTCGTGCTCTACTCCCTGGGATGCTGGGCAGCCGGGCATGGGTGCCAGAGGTTCCATTGTAATGGACTTTGAGTTGGGAAATCGAGGAGCGACAGCAATGCGGATGGCACCGTTGCAAAGCTGACTTTCTGCAGAAGAGGCACAGCTCAAGTTTTTTGCCCTGGCTCTTCGGCTGTGGGAGCAGAGGCCATCCGTTCGTGCTCTACTCCCTGGGATGCTGGGCAGCCGGGCATGGGTGCCAGAGGTTCCATTGTAATGGACTTTGAGTTGGGAAATCGAGGAGCGACAGCAATGCGGATGGCACCGTTGCAAAGCTGACTTTCTGCAGAAGAGGCACAGCTCAAGTTTTTTGCCCTGGCTCTTCGGCTGTGGGAGCAGAGGCCAACCGTTCGTGCTCTACTCCCTGGGATGCTGGGCAGCCGGGCACGGGTGCCAAAGAGGTTCCATTGTAATGGACTTTGAGTTGGGAAATCGAGGAGCGACAGCAATGCGGATGGCACCGTTGCAAAGCTGACTTTCTGCAGAAGAGGCACAGCTCAAGTTTTTTGCCCTGGCTCTTCGGCTGTGGGAGCAGAGGCCAAATGTTCGTGCTCTACTCCCTGGGATGCTGGGCAGCCCGGCACGGGTGCCAAAGAGGTTCCATTGTAATGGACTTTGAGTTGGGAAATCGAGGAGCGACAGCAATGCGGATGGCACCGTTGCAAAGCTGACTTTCTGCAGAAGAGGCACAGCTCAAGTTTTTTGCCCTGGCTCTTCGGCTGTGGGAGCAGAGGCCAACCGTTCGTGCTCTACTGCCTGGTTTGCTGGGCAGCCGAGCACGGGTGCCAAAGAGGTTCCATTGTAATGGACTTTGAGTTGGGAAATGGAGGAGCGACAGCAATGCGGATGGCACCGTTGCAAAGCTGACTTTCTGCAGAAGAGGCACAGCTCAAGTTTTTTGCCCTGGCTCTTCGGCTGTGGGAGCAGAGGCCAACCGTTCGTGCTCTACTCCCTGGGATGCTGGGCAGCCGGGCACGGGTGCCAAAGAGGTTCTATTGTAATGGACTTTGAGTTGGTAAATCGAGGAGCGACAGCAGTGCGGATGGCACCGTTGCAAAGCTGACTTTCTGCAGAAGAGGCACAGCTCAATTTTTTTGCCCTGGCTCTTCGGCTGTGGGAGCAGAGGCCAACCGTTCGTGCTCTACTCCCTGGTTTGCTGGGCAGCCGGGCACGATTGCCAAAGAGGTTCCATTGTAATGGACTTTGAGTTGGGAAATCGAGGAGCGACAGCAATGCGGATGGCACCGTTGCAAAGCTGACTTTCTGCAGAAGAGGCACAGCTCAAGTTTTTTGCCCTGGCTCTTCGGCTGTGGGAGCAGAGGCCATCCGTTCGTGCTCTACTCCCTGGGATGCTGGGCAGCCGGGCATGGGTGCCAAAGAGGTTCCATTGTAATGGACTTTGAGTTGGGAAATCGAGGAGCGACAGCAATGCGGATGGCACCGTTGCAAAGCTGACTTTCTGCAGAAGAGGCACAGCTCAAGTTTTTTGCCCTGGCTCTTCGGCTGTGGGAGCAGAGGCCATCCGTTCGTGCTCTACTCCCTGGGATGCTGGGCAGCCGGGCATGGGTGCCAGAGGTTCCATTGTAATGGACTTTGAGTTGGGAAATCGAGGAGCGACAGCAATGCGGATGGCACCGTTGCAAAGCTGACTTTCTGCAGAAGAGGCACAGCTCAAGTTTTTTGCCCTGGCTCTTCGTCTGTGGGAGCAGAGGCCAACCGTTCGTGCTCTACTCCCTGGGATGCTGGGCAGCCCAGCACGGGTGCCAAAGAGGTTCCATTGTAATGGACTTTGAGTTGGGAAATCGAGGAGCGACAGCAATGCGGATGGCACCGTTGCAAAGCTGACTTTCTGCAGAAGAGGCACAGCTCAAGTTTTTTGCCCTGGCTCTTCGGCTGTGGGAGCAGAGGCCAAATGTTCGTGCCCTACTCCCTGGGATGCTGGGCAGCCCGGCACGGGTGCCAAAGAGGTTCCATTGTAATGGACTTTGAGTTGGGAAATCGAGGAGCGACAGCAATGCGGATGGCACCGTTGCAAAGCTGACTTTCTGCAGAAGAGGCACAGCTCAAGTTTTTTGCCCTGGCTCTTCGGCTGTGGGAGCAGAGGCCAACCGTTCGTGCTCTACTCCCTGGGATGCTGGGCAGCCGAGGACGGGTGCCGAAGAGGTGCCATTGTAATGGACTTTGAGTTGGGAAATGGAGGAGCGACAGCAATGCGGATGGCACCGTTGCAAAGCTGACTTTCTGCAGAAGAGGCACAGCTCAAGTTTTTTGCCCTGGCTCTTCGGCTGTGGGAGCAGAGGCCAACCGTTCGTGCCCTACTCCCTGGGATGCTGGGCAGCCGGGCACGGGTGCCAAAGAGGTTCCATTGTAATGGACTTTGAGTTGGGAAATCGAGGAGCGACAGCAATGCGGATGGCACCGTTGCAGAGCTGACTTTCTGCAGAAGAGGCACAGCTCAAGTTTTTTGCCCTGGCTCTTTGGCTGTGGGAGCAGAGGCCAACCGTTCGTGCTCTACTCCCTGGGATGCTGGGCAGCCGAGCACCGGTGCCAAAGAGGTTCCATTGTAATGGACTTTGAGTTGGGAAATGGAGGAGCGACAGCAATGCGGATGGCACCGTTGCAAAGCTGACTTTCTGCAGAAGAGGCACAGCTCAAGTTTTTTGCCCTGGCTCTTCGGCTGTGGGAGCAGAGGCCAACCGTTCGTGCTCTACTCCCTGGGATGCTGGGCAGCCCGGCACGGGTGAAAAAGAGGTTCCATTGTAATGGACTTTGAGTTGGGAAATCGAGGAGCGACAGCAATGCGGATGGCACCGTTGCAAAGCTGACTTTCTGCAGAAGAGGCACAGCTCAAGTTTTTTGCCCTGGCTCTTCGGCTGTGGGAGCAGAGGCCAACCGTTCGTGCTCTACTCCCTGGGATGCTGGGCAGCCGGGCACGGGTGCCAAAGAGGTTCCATTGTAATGGACTTTGAGTTGGGAAATCGAGGAGCGACAGCAATGCGGATGGCACCGTTGCAAAGCTGACTTTCTGCAGAAGAGGCACAGCTCAAGTTTTTTGCCCTGGCTCTTCGGCTGTGGGAGCAGAGGCCAAATGTTCGTGCCCTACTCCCTGGGATGCTGGGCAGCCCGGCACGGGTGCCAAAGAGGTTCCATTGTAATGGACTTTGAGTTGGGAAATCGAGGAGCGACAGCAATGCGGATGGCACCGTTGCAAAGCTGACTTTCTGCAGAAGAGGCACAGCTCAAGTTTTTTGCCCTGGCTCTTCGTCTGTGGGAGCAGAGGCCAACCGTTCGTGCTCTACTCCCTGGGATGCTGGGCAGCCGGGCACGGGTGCCAAAGAGGTTCCATTGTAATGGACTTTGAGTTGGGAAATCGAGGAGCGACAGCAATGCGGATGGCACCGTTGCAAAGCTGACTTTCTGCAGAAGAGGCACAGCTCAAGTTTTTTGCCCTGGCTCTTCGTCTGTGGGAGCAGAGGCCAACCGTTCGTGCTCTACTCCCTGGGATGCTGGGCAGCCGGGCACGGGTGCCAAAGAGGTTCCATTGTAATGGACTTTGAGTTGGGAAATCGAGGAGCGACAGCAATGCGGATGGCACCGTTGCAAAGCTGACTTTCTGCAGAAGAGGCACAGCTCAAGTTTTTTGCCCTGGCTCTTCGGCTGTGGGAGCAGAGGCCAACCGTTCGTGCTCTACTCCCTGGGATGCTGGGCAGCCGAGGACGGGTGCCGAAGAGGTGCCATTGTAATGGACTTTGAGTTGGGAAATGGAGGAGCGACAGCAATGCGGATGGCACCGTTGCAAAGCTGACTTTCTGCAGAAGAGGCACAGCTCAAGTTTTTTGCCCTGGCTCTTCGGCTGTGGGAGCAGAGGCCAACCGTTCGTGCCCTACTCCCTGGGATGCTGGGCAGCCGGGCACGGGTGCCAAAGAGGTTCCATTGTAATGGACTTTGAGTTGGGAAATCGAGGAGCGACAGCAATGCGGATGGCACCGTTGCAGAGCTGACTTTCTGCAGAAGAGGCACAGCTCAAGTTTTTTGCCCTGGCTCTTTGGCTGTGGGAGCAGAGGCCAACCGTTCGTGCTCTACTCCCTGGGATGCTGGGCAGCCGAGCACCGGTGCCAAAGAGGTTCCATTGTAATGGACTTTGAGTTGGGAAATGGAGGAGCGACAGCAATGCGGATGGCACCGTTGCAAAGCTGACTTTCTGCAGAAGAGGCACAGCTCAAGTTTTTTGCCCTGGCTCTTCGGCTGTGGGAGCAGAGGCCAACCGTTCGTGCTCTACTCCCTGGGATGCTGGGCAGCCCGGCACGGGTGAAAAAGAGGTTCCATTGTAATGGACTTTGAGTTGGGAAATCGAGGAGCGACAGCAATGCGGATGGCACCGTTGCAAAGCTGACTTTCTGCAGAAGAGGCACAGCTCAAGTTTTTTGCCCTGGCTCTTCGGCTGTGGGAGCAGAGGACAACCGTTCGTGCTCTACTCCCTGGGATGCTGGGCAGCCCAGCACGAGTGCCAAAGAGGTTCCATTGTAATGGACTTTGAGTTGGGAAATCAAGGAGCGACAGCAATGCGGATGGCACCGTTGAAAAGCTGACTTTCTGCAGAAGAGGCACAGCTCAAGTTTTTTGCCCTGGCTCTTCGGCTGTGGGAGCAGAGGCCAACCGTTCGTGCTCTACTCCCTGGGATGCTGGGCAGCCGAGCACCGGTGCCAAAGAGGTTCCATTGTAATGGACTTTGAGTTGGGAAATCGAGGAGCGACAGTAATGCGGATGGCACCGTTGCAAAGCTGACTTTCTGCAGAAGAGGCACAGCTCAAGTTTTTTGCCCTGGCTCTTCGGCCCTGGGAGCAGAGGCCAACCGTTCGTGCTCTACTCCCTGGGATGCTGGGCAGCCGAGCACCGGTGCCAAAGAGGTTCCATTGTAATGGACTTTGAGTTGGGAAATCGAGGAGCGACAGTAATGCGGATGGCACCGTTGCAAAGCTGACTTTCTGCAGAAGAGGCACAGCTCAAGTTTTTTGCCCTGGCTCTTCGGCTGTGGGAGCAGAGGCCAACCGTTCGTGCTCTACTCCCTGGGATGCTGGGCAGCCGGGCACGGGTGCCAAAGAGGTTCCATTGTAATGGACTTTGAGTTGGGAAATCGAGGAGCGACAGCAATGCGGATGGCACCGTTGCAAAGCTGACTTTCTGCAGAAGAGGCACAGCTCAAGATTTTTGCCCTGGCTCTTCGGCTGTGGGAGCAGAGGCCAACCGTTCGTGCCCTACTCCCTGGGATGCTGGGCAGCCCAGCACGGGTGCCAAAGAGGTTCCATTGTAATGGACTTTGAGTTGGGAAATCGAGGAGCGACAGCAATGCGGATGGCACCGTTGCAAAGCTGACTTTCTGCAGAAGAGGCACAGCTCAAGTTTTTTGCCCTGGCTCTTCGGCTGTGGGAGCAGAGGCCAACCGTTCGTGCTCTACTCCCTGGGATGCTGGGCAGCCGGGCACGGGTGCCAAAGAGGTTCCATTTTAATGGACTTTGAGTTGGGAAATCGAGGAGCGACAGCAATGCGGATGGCACCGTTGCAAAGCTGACTTTCTGCAGAAGAGGCACAGGTCAAGTTTTTTCCCCTGGCTCTTCGGCTGTGGGAGCAGAGGCCAACCGTTCGTGCTCTCCTCCCTGGGATGCTGGGCAGCCGTGCATGGGTGCCAGAGGTTCCATTGTAATGGACTTTGAGTTGGGAAATGGAGGAGCGACAGCAATGCGGATGGCACCGTTGCAAAGCTGACTTTCTGCAGAAGAGGCACAGCTCAAGTTTTTTGCCCTGGCTCTTCGGCCCTGGGAGCAGAGGCCAACCGTTCGTGCTCTACTCCCTGGGATGCTGGGCAGCCGAGCACCGGTGCCAAAGAGGTTCCATTGTAATGGACTTTGAGTTGGGAAATCGAGGAGCGACAGTAATGCGGATGGCACCGTTGCAAAGCTGACTTTCTGCAGAAGAGGCACAGCTCAAGTTTTTTGCCCTGGCTCTTCGGCTGTGGGAGCAGAGGCCAACCGTTCGTGCTCTACTCCCTGGGATGCTGGGCAGCCGGGCACGGGTGCCAAAGAGGTTCCATTGTAATGGACTTTGAGTTGGGAAATCGAGGAGCGACAGCAATGCGGATGGCACCGTTGCAAAGCTGACTTTCTGCAGAAGAGGCACAGCTCAAGTTTTTTGCCCTGGCTCTTCGGCTGTGGGAGCAGAGGCCAACCGTTCGTGCCCTACTCCCTGGGAAGCTGGGCAGCCGGGCACGGGTGCCAAAGAGGTTCCATTGTAATGGACTTTGAGTTGGGAAATCGAGGAGCGACAGCAATGCGGATGGCACCGTTGCAAAGCTGACTTTCTGCAGAAGAGGCACAGCTCAAGTTTTTTGCCCTGGCTCTTCGGCTGTGGGAGCAGAGGCCAACCGTTCGTGCTCTACTCCCTGGGATGCTGGGCAGCCGGGCACGGGTGCCAAAGAGGTTCCATTTTAATGGACTTTGAGTTGGGAAATCGAGGAGCGACAGCAATGCGGATGGCACCGTTGCAAAGCTGACTTTCTGCAGAAGAGGCACAGCTCAAGTTTTTTGCCCTGGCTCTTCGGCTGTGGGAGCAGAGGCCATCCGTTCGTGCTCTACTCCCTGGGATGCTGGGCAGCCGGGCATGGGTGCCAGAGGTTCCATTGTAATGGACTTTGAGTTGGGAAATCGAGGAGCGACAGCAATGCGGATGGCACCGTTGCAAAGCTGACTTTCTGCAGAAGAGGCACAGCTCAAGTTTTTTGCCCTGGCTCTTCGGCTGTGGGAGCAGAGGCCATCCGTTCGTGCTCTACTCCCTGGGATGCTGGGCAGCCGGGCATGGGTGCCAGAGGTTCCATTGTAATGGACTTTGAGTTGGGAAATCGAGGAGCGACAGCAATGCGGATGGCACCGTTGCAAAGCTGACTTTCTGCAGAAGAGGCACAGCTCAAGTTTTTTGCCCTGGCTCTTCGTCTGTGGGAGCAGAGGCCAACCGTTCGTGCTCTACTCCCTGGGATGCTGGGCAGCCGGGCACGGGTGCCAAAGAGGTTCCATTGTAATGGACTTTGAGTTGGGAAATCGAGGAGCGACAGCAATGCGGATGGCACCGTTGCAAAGCTGACTTTCTGCAGAAGAGGCACAGCTCAAGTTTTTTGCCCTGGCTCTTCGGCTGTGGGAGCAGAGGCCAAATGTTCGTGCTCTACTCCCTGGGATGCTGGGCAGCCCGGCACGGGTGCCAAAGAGGTTCCATTGTAATGGACTTTGAGTTGGGAAATCGAGGAGCGACAGCAATGCGGATGGCACCGTTGCAAAGCTGACTTTCTGCAGAAGAGGCACAGCTCAAGTTTTTTGCCCTGGCTCTTCGGCTGTGGGAGCAGAGGCCAACCGTTCGTGCTCTACTGCCTGGTTTGCTGGGCAGCCGAGCACGGGTGCCAAAGAGGTTCCATTGTAATGGACTTTGAGTTGGGAAATGGAGGAGCGACAGCAATGCGGATGGCACCGTTGCAAAGCTGACTTTCTGCAGAAGAGGCACAGCTCAAGTTTTTTGCCCTGGCTCTTCGGCTGTGGGAGCAGAGGCCAACCGTTCGTGCTCTACTCCCTGGGATGCTGGGCAGCCGGGCACGGGTGCCAAAGAGGTTCTATTGTAATGGACTTTGAGTTGGTAAATCGAGGAGCGACAGCAGTGCGGATGGCACCGTTGCAAAGCTGACTTTCTGCAGAAGAGGCACAGCTCAATTTTTTTGCCCTGGCTCTTCGGCTGTGGGAGCAGAGGCCAACCGTTCGTGCTCTACTCCCTGGTTTGCTGGGCAGCCGGGCACGATTGCCAAAGAGGTTCCATTGTAATGGACTTTGAGTTGGGAAATCGAGGAGCGACAGCAATGCGGATGGCACCGTTGCAAAGCTGACTTTCTGCAGAAGAGGCACAGCTCAAGTTTTTTGCCCTGGCTCTTCGGCTGTGGGAGCAGAGGCCATCCGTTCGTGCTCTACTCCCTGGGATGCTGGGCAGCCGGGCATGGGTGCCAAAGAGGTTCCATTGTAATGGACTTTGAGTTGGGAAATCGAGGAGCGACAGCAATGCGGATGGCACCGTTGCAAAGCTGACTTTCTGCAGAAGAGGCACAGCTCAAGTTTTTTGCCCTGGCTCTTCGGCTGTGGGAGCAGAGGCCATCCGTTCGTGCTCTACTCCCTGGGATGCTGGGCAGCCGGGCATGGGTGCCAGAGGTTCCATTGTAATGGACTTTGAGTTGGGAAATCGAGGAGCGACAGCAATGCGGATGGCACCGTTGCAAAGCTGACTTTCTGCAGAAGAGGCACAGCTCAAGTTTTTTGCCCTGGCTCTTCGTCTGTGGGAGCAGAGGCCAACCGTTCGTGCTCTACTCCCTGGGATGCTGGGCAGCCCAGCACGGGTGCCAAAGAGGTTCCATTGTAATGGACTTTGAGTTGGGAAATCGAGGAGCGACAGCAATGCGGATGGCACCGTTGCAAAGCTGACTTTCTGCAGAAGAGGCACAGCTCAAGTTTTTTGCCCTGGCTCTTCGGCTGTGGGAGCAGAGGCCAAATGTTCGTGCCCTACTCCCTGGGATGCTGGGCAGCCCGGCACGGGTGCCAAAGAGGTTCCATTGTAATGGACTTTGAGTTGGGAAATCGAGGAGCGACAGCAATGCGGATGGCACCGTTGCAAAGCTGACTTTCTGCAGAAGAGGCACAGCTCAAGTTTTTTGCCCTGGCTCTTCGGCTGTGGGAGCAGAGGCCAACCGTTCGTGCTCTACTCCCTGGGATGCTGGGCAGCCGAGGACGGGTGCCGAAGAGGTGCCATTGTAATGGACTTTGAGTTGGGAAATGGAGGAGCGACAGCAATGCGGATGGCACCGTTGCAAAGCTGACTTTCTGCAGAAGAGGCACAGCTCAAGTTTTTTGCCCTGGCTCTTCGGCTGTGGGAGCAGAGGCCAACCGTTCGTGCCCTACTCCCTGGGATGCTGGGCAGCCGGGCACGGGTGCCAAAGAGGTTCCATTGTAATGGACTTTGAGTTGGGAAATCGAGGAGCGACAGCAATGCGGATGGCACCGTTGCAGAGCTGACTTTCTGCAGAAGAGGCACAGCTCAAGTTTTTTGCCCTGGCTCTTTGGCTGTGGGAGCAGAGGCCAACCGTTCGTGCTCTACTCCCTGGGATGCTGGGCAGCCGAGCACCGGTGCCAAAGAGGTTCCATTGTAATGGACTTTGAGTTGGGAAATGGAGGAGCGACAGCAATGCGGATGGCACCGTTGCAAAGCTGACTTTCTGCAGAAGAGGCACAGCTCAAGTTTTTTGCCCTGGCTCTTCGGCTGTGGGAGCAGAGGCCAACCGTTCGTGCTCTACTCCCTGGGATGCTGGGCAGCCCGGCACGGGTGAAAAAGAGGTTCCATTGTAATGGACTTTGAGTTGGGAAATCGAGGAGCGACAGCAATGCGGATGGCACCGTTGCAAAGCTGACTTTCTGCAGAAGAGGCACAGCTCAAGTTTTTTGCCCTGGCTCTTCGGCTGTGGGAGCAGAGGCCAACCGTTCGTGCTCTACTCCCTGGGATGCTGGGCAGCCGGGCACGGGTGCCAAAGAGGTTCCATTGTAATGGACTTTGAGTTGGGAAATCGAGGAGCGACAGCAATGCGGATGGCACCGTTGCAAAGCTGACTTTCTGCAGAAGAGGCACAGCTCAAGTTTTTTGCCCTGGCTCTTCGGCTGTGGGAGCAGAGGCCAAATGTTCGTGCCCTACTCCCTGGGATGCTGGGCAGCCCGGCACGGGTGCCAAAGAGGTTCCATTGTAATGGACTTTGAGTTGGGAAATCGAGGAGCGACAGCAATGCGGATGGCACCGTTGCAAAGCTGACTTTCTGCAGAAGAGGCACAGCTCAAGTTTTTTGCCCTGGCTCTTCGTCTGTGGGAGCAGAGGCCAACCGTTCGTGCTCTACTCCCTGGGATGCTGGGCAGCCGGGCACGGGTGCCAAAGAGGTTCCATTGTAATGGACTTTGAGTTGGGAAATCGAGGAGCGACAGCAATGCGGATGGCACCGTTGCAAAGCTGACTTTCTGCAGAAGAGGCACAGCTCAAGTTTTTTGCCCTGGCTCTTCGTCTGTGGGAGCAGAGGCCAACCGTTCGTGCTCTACTCCCTGGGATGCTGGGCAGCCGGGCACGGGTGCCAAAGAGGTTCCATTGTAATGGACTTTGAGTTGGGAAATCGAGGAGCGACAGCAATGCGGATGGCACCGTTGCAAAGCTGACTTTCTGCAGAAGAGGCACAGCTCAAGTTTTTTGCCCTGGCTCTTCGGCTGTGGGAGCAGAGGCCAACCGTTCGTGCTCTACTCCCTGGGATGCTGGGCAGCCGAGGACGGGTGCCGAAGAGGTGCCATTGTAATGGACTTTGAGTTGGGAAATGGAGGAGCGACAGCAATGCGGATGGCACCGTTGCAAAGCTGACTTTCTGCAGAAGAGGCACAGCTCAAGTTTTTTGCCCTGGCTCTTCGGCTGTGGGAGCAGAGGCCAACCGTTCGTGCCCTACTCCCTGGGATGCTGGGCAGCCGGGCACGGGTGCCAAAGAGGTTCCATTGTAATGGACTTTGAGTTGGGAAATCGAGGAGCGACAGCAATGCGGATGGCACCGTTGCAGAGCTGACTTTCTGCAGAAGAGGCACAGCTCAAGTTTTTTGCCCTGGCTCTTTGGCTGTGGGAGCAGAGGCCAACCGTTCGTGCTCTACTCCCTGGGATGCTGGGCAGCCGAGCACCGGTGCCAAAGAGGTTCCATTGTAATGGACTTTGAGTTGGGAAATGGAGGAGCGACAGCAATGCGGATGGCACCGTTGCAAAGCTGACTTTCTGCAGAAGAGGCACAGCTCAAGTTTTTTGCCCTGGCTCTTCGGCTGTGGGAGCAGAGGCCAACCGTTCGTGCTCTACTCCCTGGGATGCTGGGCAGCCCGGCACGGGTGAAAAAGAGGTTCCATTGTAATGGACTTTGAGTTGGGAAATCGAGGAGCGACAGCAATGCGGATGGCACCGTTGCAAAGCTGACTTTCTGCAGAAGAGGCACAGCTCAAGTTTTTTGCCCTGGCTCTTCGGCTGTGGGAGCAGAGGACAACCGTTCGTGCTCTACTCCCTGGGATGCTGGGCAGCCCAGCACGAGTGCCAAAGAGGTTCCATTGTAATGGACTTTGAGTTGGGAAATCAAGGAGCGACAGCAATGCGGATGGCACCGTTGAAAAGCTGACTTTCTGCAGAAGAGGCACAGCTCAAGTTTTTTGCCCTGGCTCTTCGGCTGTGGGAGCAGAGGCCAACCGTTCGTGCTCTACTCCCTGGGATGCTGGGCAGCCGAGCACCGGTGCCAAAGAGGTTCCATTGTAATGGACTTTGAGTTGGGAAATCGAGGAGCGACAGTAATGCGGATGGCACCGTTGCAAAGCTGACTTTCTGCAGAAGAGGCACAGCTCAAGTTTTTTGCCCTGGCTCTTCGGCCCTGGGAGCAGAGGCCAACCGTTCGTGCTCTACTCCCTGGGATGCTGGGCAGCCGAGCACCGGTGCCAAAGAGGTTCCATTGTAATGGACTTTGAGTTGGGAAATCGAGGAGCGACAGTAATGCGGATGGCACCGTTGCAAAGCTGACTTTCTGCAGAAGAGGCACAGCTCAAGTTTTTTGCCCTGGCTCTTCGGCTGTGGGAGCAGAGGCCAACCGTTCGTGCTCTACTCCCTGGGATGCTGGGCAGCCGGGCACGGGTGCCAAAGAGGTTCCATTGTAATGGACTTTGAGTTGGGAAATCGAGGAGCGACAGCAATGCGGATGGCACCGTTGCAAAGCTGACTTTCTGCAGAAGAGGCACAGCTCAAGATTTTTGCCCTGGCTCTTCGGCTGTGGGAGCAGAGGCCAACCGTTCGTGCCCTACTCCCTGGGATGCTGGGCAGCCCAGCACGGGTGCCAAAGAGGTTCCATTGTAATGGACTTTGAGTTGGGAAATCGAGGAGCGACAGCAATGCGGATGGCACCGTTGCAAAGCTGACTTTCTGCAGAAGAGGCACAGCTCAAGTTTTTTGCCCTGGCTCTTCGGCTGTGGGAGCAGAGGCCAACCGTTCGTGCTCTACTCCCTGGGATGCTGGGCAGCCGGGCACGGGTGCCAAAGAGGTTCCATTTTAATGGACTTTGAGTTGGGAAATCGAGGAGCGACAGCAATGCGGATGGCACCGTTGCAAAGCTGACTTTCTGCAGAAGAGGCACAGGTCAAGTTTTTTCCCCTGGCTCTTCGGCTGTGGGAGCAGAGGCCAACCGTTCGTGCTCTCCTCCCTGGGATGCTGGGCAGCCGTGCATGGGTGCCAGAGGTTCCATTGTAATGGACTTTGAGTTGGGAAATGGAGGAGCGACAGCAATGCGGATGGCACCGTTGCAAAGCTGACTTTCTGCAGAAGAGGCACAGCTCAAGTTTTTTGCCCTGGCTCTTCGGCCCTGGGAGCAGAGGCCAACCGTTCGTGCTCTACTCCCTGGGATGCTGGGCAGCCGAGCACCGGTGCCAAAGAGGTTCCATTGTAATGGACTTTGAGTTGGGAAATCGAGGAGCGACAGTAATGCGGATGGCACCGTTGCAAAGCTGACTTTCTGCAGAAGAGGCACAGCTCAAGTTTTTTGCCCTGGCTCTTCGGCTGTGGGAGCAGAGGCCAACCGTTCGTGCTCTACTCCCTGGGATGCTGGGCAGCCGGGCACGGGTGCCAAAGAGGTTCCATTGTAATGGACTTTGAGTTGGGAAATCGAGGAGCGACAGCAATGCGGATGGCACCGTTGCAAAGCTGACTTTCTGCAGAAGAGGCACAGCTCAAGTTTTTTGCCCTGGCTCTTCGGCTGTGGGAGCAGAGGCCAACCGTTCGTGCCCTACTCCCTGGGAAGCTGGGCAGCCGGGCACGGGTGCCAAAGAGGTTCCATTGTAATGGACTTTGAGTTGGGAAATCGAGGAGCGACAGCAATGCGGATGGCACCGTTGCAAAGCTGACTTTCTGCAGAAGAGGCACAGCTCAAGTTTTTTGCCCTGGCTCTTCGGCTGTGGGAGCAGAGGCCAACCGTTCGTGCTCTACTCCCTGGGATGCTGGGCAGCCGGGCACGGGTGCCAAAGAGGTTCCATTTTAATGGACTTTGAGTTGGGAAATCGAGGAGCGACAGCAATGCGGATGGCACCGTTGCAAAGCTGACTTTCTGCAGAAGAGGCACAGGTCAAGTTTTTTCCCCTGGCTCTTCGGCTGTGGGAGCAGAGGCCATCCGTTCGTGCTCTCCTCCCTGGGATGCTGGGCAGCCGTGCATGGGTGCCAGAGGTTCCATTGTAATGGACTTTGAGTTGGGAAATGGAGGAGCGACAGCAATGCGGATGGCACCGTTGCAAAGCTGACTTTCTGCAGAAGAGGCACAGCTCAAGTTTTTTGCCCTGGCTCTTCGGCCCTGGGAGCAGAGGCCAACCGTTCGTGCTCTACTCCCTGGGATGCTGGGCAGCCCAGCACGGGTGCCTAAGAGGTTCCATTGTAATGGACTTTGAGTTGGGAAATCGAGGAGCGACAGCAATGCGGATGGCACCGTTGCAAAGCTGACTTTCTGCAGAAGAGGCACAGCTCAAGTTTTTTGCCCTGGCTCTTCGGCTGTGGGAGCAGAGGCCAACCGTTCGTGCTCTACTCCCTGGGATGCTGGGCAGCCGGGCACGGGTGCCAAAGAGGTTCCATTGTAATGGACTTTGAGTTGGGAAATCGAGGAGCGACAGCAATGCGGATGGCACCGTTGCAAAGCTGACTTTCTGCAGAAGAGGCACAGCTCAAGTTTTTTGCCCTGGCTCTTCGGCTGTGGGAGCAGAGGCCAACCGTTCGTGCTCTACTCCCTGGGATGCTGGGCAGCCGAGCACGGGTGCCAAAGAGGTTCCATTGTAATGGACTTTGAGTTGGGAAATCGAGGAGCGACAGCAATGCGGATGGCACCATTGCAAAGCTGACTTTCTGCAGAAGAGGCACAGCTCAAGTTTTTTGCCCTGGCTCTTCGGCTGTGGGAGCAGAGGCCAACCGTTCGTGCTCTACTCCCTGGGATGCTGGGCAGCCCAGCACGGGTGCCAAAGAGGTTCCATTGTAATGGACTTTGAGTTGGCAAATCGAGGAGCGACAGCAATGCGGATGGCACCGTTGCAAAGCTGACTTTCTGCAGAAGAGGCACAGCTCAAGTTTTTTGCCCTGGCTCTTCGGCTGTGGGAGCAGAGGCCAACCGTTCGTGCTCTACTCCCTGGGATGCTGGGCAGCCGGGCACGGGTGCCAAAGAGGTTCCATTTTAATGGACTTTGAGTTGGGAAATCGAGGAGCGACAGCAATGCGGATGGCACCGTTGCAAAGCTGACTTTCTGCAGAAGAGGCACAGGTCAAGTTTTTTGCCCTGGCTCTTCGGCTGTGGGAGCAGAGGCCATCCGTTCGTGCTCTCCTCCCTGGGATGCTGGGCAGCCGTGCATGGGTGCCAGAGGTTCCATTGTAATGGACTTTGAGTTGGGAAATGGAGGAGCGACAGCAATGCGGATGGCACCGTTGCAAAGCTGACTTTCTGCAGAAGAGGCACAGCTCAAGTTTTTTGCCCTGGCTCTTCGGCCCTGGGAGCAGAGGCCAACCGTTCGTGCTCTACTCCCTGGGATGCTGGGCAGCCCAGCACGGGTGCCTAAGAGGTTCCATTGTAATGGACTTTGAGTTGGGAAATCGAGGAGCGACAGCAATGCGGATGGCACCGTTGCAAAGCTGACTTTCTGCAGAAGAGGCACAGCTCAAGTTTTTTGCCCTGGCTCTTCGGCTGTGGGAGCAGAGGCCAACCGTTCGTGCTCTACTCCCTGGGATGCTGGGCAGCCGGGCACGGGTGCCAAAGAGGTTCCATTGTAATGGACTTTGAGTTGGGAAATCGAGGAGCGACAGCAATGCGGATGGCACCGTTGCAAAGCTGACTTTCTGCAGAAGAGGCACAGCTCAAGTTTTTTGCCCTGGCTCTTCGGCTGTGGGAGCAGAGGCCAACCGTTCGTGCTCTACTCCCTGGGATGCTGGGCAGCCGGGCACGGGTGCCAAAGAGGTTCCATTGTAATGGACTTTGAGTTGGGAAATCGAGGAGCGACAGCAATGCGGATGGCACCGTTGCAAAGCTGACTTTCTGCAGAAGAGGCACAGCTCAAGTTTTTTGCCCTGGCTCTTCGGCTGTGGGAGCAGAGGCCAACCGTTCGTGCTCTACTGCCTGGTTTGCTGGGCAGCCGAGCACGGGTGCCAAAGAGGTTCCATTGTAATGGACTTTGAGTTGGGAAATCGAGGAGCGACAGCAATGCGGATTCCACCGTTGCAAAGCTGACTTTCTGCAGAAGAGGCACAGCTCAAGTTTTTTGCCCTGGCTCTTCGGCTGTGGGAGCAGAGGCCAACCGTTCGTGCTCTACTCCCTGGGATGCTGGGCAGCCGGGCACGGGTGCCAAAGAGGTTCTATTGTAATGGACTTTGAGTTGGTAAATCGAGGAGCGACAGCAGTGCGGATGGCACCGTTGCAAAGCTGACTTTCTGCAGAAGAGGCACAGCTCAATTTTTTTGCCCTGGCTCTTCGGCTGTGGGAGCAGAGGCCAACCGTTCGTGCTCTACTCACTGCGATGCTGGGCAGCCGGGCACGATTGCCAAAGAGGTTCCATTGTAATGGACTTTGAGTTGGGAAATCGAGGAGCGACAGCAATGCGGATGGCACCGTTGCAAAGCTGACTTTCTGCAGAAGAGGCACAGCTCAAGTTTTTTGCCCTGGCTCTTCGGCTGTGGGAGCAGAGGCCATCCGTTCGTGCTCTACTCCCTGGGATGCTGGGCAGCCGGGCACGGGTGCCAAAGAGGTTCCATTGTAATGGACTTTGAGTTGGGAAATCGAGGAGCGACAGCAATGCGGATGGCACCGTTGCAAAGCTGACTTTCTGCAGAAGAGGCACAGCTCAAGTTTTTTGCCCTGGCTCTTCGGCTGTGGGAGCAGAGGCCATCCGTTCGTGCTCTACTCCCTGGGATGCTGGGCAGCCGGGCATGGGTGCCAGAGGTTCCATTGTAATGGACTTTGAGTTGGGAAATCGAGGAGCGACAGCAATGCGGATGGCACCGTTGCAAAGCTGACTTTCTGCAGAAGAGGCACAGCTCAAGTTTTTTGCCCTGGCTCTTCGTCTGTGGGAGCAGAGGCCAACCGTTCGTGCTCTACTCCCTGGGATGCTGGGCAGCCGGGCACGGGTGCCAAAGAGGTTCCATTGTAATGGACTTTGAGTTGGGAAATCGAGGAGCGACAGCAATGCGGATGGCACCGTTGCAAAGCTGACTTTCTGCAGAAGAGGCACAGCTCAAGTTTTTTGCCCTGGCTCTTCGGCTGTGGGAGCAGAGGCCAAATGTTCGTGCCCTACTCCCTGGGATGCTGGGCAGCCCGGCACGGGTGCCAAAGAGGTTCCATTGTAATGGACTTTGAGTTGGGAAATCGAGGAGCGACAGCAATGCGGATGGCACCGTTGCAAAGCTGACTTTCTGCAGAAGAGGCACAGCTCAAGTTTTTTGCCCTGGCTCTTTGGCTGTGGGAGCAGAGGCCAACCGTTCGTGCTCTACTCCCTGGGATGCTGGGCAGCCCAGCACGGGTGCCAAAGAGGTTCCATTGTAATGGACTTTGAGTTGGCAAATCGAGGAGCGACAGCAATGCGGATGGCACCGTTGCAAAGCTGACTTTCTGCAGAAGAGGCACAGCTCAAATTTTTTGCCCTGGCTCTTCGGCTGTGGGAGCAGAGGCCAACCGTTCGTGCTCTACTCCCTGGGATGCTGGGCAGCCGAGGACGGGTGCCGAAGAGGTGCCATTGTAATGGACTTTGAGTTGGGAAATGGAGGAGCGACAGCAATGCGGATGGCACCGTTGCAAAGCTGACTTTCTGCAGAAGAGGCACAGCTCAAGTTTTTTGCCCTGGCTCTTCGGCTGTGGGAGCAGAGGCCAACCGTTCGTGCCCTACTCCCTGGCATGCTGGGCAGCCGGGCACGGGTGCCAAAGAGGTTCCATTGTAATGGACTTTGAGTTGGGAAATCGAGGAGCGACAGCAATGCGGATGGCACCGTTGCAAAGCTGACTTTCTGCAGAAGAGGCACAGCTCAAGTTTTTTGCCCTGGCTCTTCGGCTGTGGGAGCAGAGGCCAACCGTTCGTGCTCTACTCCCTGGGATGCTGGGCAGCCGGGCACGGGTGCCAAAGAGGTTCCATTGTAATGAAGTTTGAGTTGGGAAATGGAGGAGCGACAGCAATGCGGATGGCACCGTTGCAAAGCTGACTTTCTGCGGAAGAGGCACAGCTCAAGTTTTTTGCCCTGGCTCTTCGGCTGTGGGAGCAGAGGCCAACCGTTCGTGCTCTACTCCCTGGGATGCTGGGCAGCCGGGCACGGGTGCCAAAGAGGTTCCATTGTAATGGACTTTGAGTTGCGAAATCGAGGAGCGAGAGCAATGCGGATGGCACCGTTGCAAAGCTGACTTTCTGCAGAAGAGGCACAGCTCAAGTTTTTTGCCCTGGCTCTTCGGCTGTGGGAGCAGAGGCCAACCGTTCGTGCTCTACTCCCTGGGATGCTGGGCAGCCGGGCACGGGTGCCAAAGAGGTTCCATTGTAATGAAGTTTGAGTTGGGAAATCGAGGAGCGACAGCAATGCGGATGGCACCGTTGCAAAGCTGACTTTCTGCAGAAGAGGCACAGCTCAAGTTTTTTGCCCTGGCTCTTCGGCTGTGGGAACAGAGGCCAACCGTTCGTGCTGTACTCCCTGGGATGCTGGGCAGCCAGGCACGGGTGCCAAAGAGGTTCCATTGTAATGGACTTTGAGTTGGGAAATGGAGGAGCGACAGCAATGCGGATGGCACCGTTGCAAAGCTGACTTTCTGCAGAAGAGGCACAGCTCAAGTTTTTTGCCCTGGCTCTTCGGCTGTGAGTGCAGAGGCCAACCGTTCGTGCTCTACTCCCTGGGATGCTGGGCAGCCGGGCACGGGTGCCAAAGAGGTTCCATTGTAATGGACTTTGAGTTGGGAAATCTAGGAGCGACAGCAATGCGGATGGCACCGTTGCAAAGCTGACTTTCTGCAGAAGAGGCACAGCTCAAGTTTTTTGCCCTGGCTCTTCGGCTGTGGGAGCAGAGGCCAACCGTTCGTGCTCTACTCCCTGGGATGCTGGGCAGCCGGGCACGGGTGTCAAAGAGGTTCCATTGTAATGAAGTTTGAGTTGGGAAATCGAGGAGCGACAGCAATGCGGATGGCACCGTTGCAAAGCTGACTTTCTGCAGAAGAGGCACAGCTCAAGTTTTTTACCCTGGCTCTTCGGCTGTGGGAGCAGAGGCCAACCGTTCGTGCTCTACTCCCTGGGATGCTGGGCAGCCCAGCACGGGTGCCAAAGAGGTTCCATTGTAATGGACTTTGAGTTGGGAAATCGAGGAGCGACAGCAATGCGGATGGCACCGTTGCAAAGCTGACTTTCTGCAGAAGAGGCACAGCTCAAGTTTTTTGCCCTGGCTCTTCGGCTGTGGGAGCAGAGGCCAACCGTTCGTGCTCTACTCCCTGGGATGCTGGGCAGCCCAGCACGGGTGCCAAAGAGGTTCCATTGTAATGGACTTTGAGTTGGGAAATCGAGGAGCGACAGCAATGCGGATGGCACCGTTGCAAAGCTGACTTTCTGCAGAAGAGGCACAGCTCAAGTTTTTTGCCCTGGCTCTTCGGCTGTGGGAGCAGAGGCCAACCGTTCATGCCCTACTCCCTGGGATGCTGGGCAGCCCACCACTGGTGCCAAAGAGGTTCCATTGTAATGGACTTTGAGTAGGGAAATCGAGGAGCGACAGCAATGCGGATGGCACCGTTGCAAAGCTGACTTTCTGCAGAAGAGGCACAGCTCAAGTTTTTTGCCCTGGCTCTTCGGCTGTGGGAGCAGAGGCCAACCGTTCGTGCCCTACTCCCTGGGATGCTGGGCAGCCCGGCACGGGTGCCAAAGAGGTTCCATTGTAATGGACTTTGAGTTGGGAAATGGAGGAGCGACAGCAATGCGGATGGCACCGTTGCAAAGCTGACTTTCTACAGAAGAGGCACAGCTCAAGTTTTTTGCCCTGGCTCTTCGGCTGTGGGAGCAGAGGCCAACCGTTCGTGCTCTACTCCCTGGGATGCTGGGCAGCCGGGCACGGGTGCCAAAGAGGTTCCATTGTAATGGACTTTGAGTTGGGAAATCGAGGAGCGACAGCAATGCGGATGGCACCGTTGCAAAGCTGACTTTCTGCAGAAGAGGCACAGCTCAAGTTTTTTGCCCTGGCTCTTCGGCTGTGGGAGCAGAGGCCAACCGTTCGTGCCCTACTCCCTGGGATGCTGGCAGCCCGGCAAGGGTGCCAAAGAGGTTCCATTGTAATGGACTTTGAGTTGGGAAATCGAGGAGCGACAGCAATGCGGATGGCACCGTTGCAAAGCTGACTTTCTGCAGAAGAGGCACAGCTCAAGTTTTTTGCTCTGGCTCTTCGGCTGTGGGAGCAGAGGCCAACCGTTCGTGCTCTACTCCCTGGGATGCTGGGCAGCCCAGCACGGGTGCCAAAGAGGTTCCATTGTAATGGACTTTGAGTTGGGAAATCGAGGAGCGACAGCAATGCGGATGGCACCGTTGCAAAGCTGACTTTCTGCAGAAGAGGCACAGCTCAAGTTTTTTGCCCTGGCTCTTCGGCTGTGGGAGCAGAGGCCAACCGTTCGTGCTCTACTCCCTGGGATGCTGGGCAGCCGAGCACGGGTGCCAAAGAGGTTCCATTGTAATGGACTTTGAGTTGGGAAATCGAGGAGCGACAGCAATGCGGATGGCACCGTTGCAAAGCTGACTTTCTGCAGAAGAGGCACAGCTCAAGTTTTTTGCCCTGGCTCTTCGGCTGTGGGAGCAGAGGCCAACCGTTCGTGCTCTACTCCCTGGGATGCTGGGCAGCCGGGCACGGGTGCCAAAGAGGTTCCATTGTAATGGACTTTGAGTTGGGAAATCGAGGAGCGACAGCAATGCGGATGGCACTGTTGCAAAGCTGACTTTCTGCAGAAGAGGCACAGCTCAAGTTTTTTGCCCTGGCTCTTCGGCTGTGGGAGCAGAGGCCAACCGTTCGTGCTCTACTCCCTGGGATGCTGGGCAGCCCGGCACGGGTGCCAAAGAGGTTCCATTGTAATGGACTTTGAGTTGGGAAATCGAGGAGCGACAGCAATGCGGATGGCACCGTTGCAAAGCTGACTTTCTGCAGAAGAGGCACAGCTCAAGTTTTTTGCCCTGGCTCTTCGGCTGTGGGAGCAGAGGCCAACCGTTCGTGCCCTACTCCCTGGGATGCTGGGCAGCCCGGCACGGGTGCCAAAGAGGTTCCATTGTAATGGACTTTGAGTTGGGAAATCGAGGAGCGACAGCAATGCGGATGGCACCGTTGCAAAGCTGACTTTCTGCAGAAGAGGCACAGCTCAAGTTTTTTGCCCTGGCTCTTCGGCTGTGGGAGCAGAGGCCAACCGTTCGTGCCCTACTCCCTGGGATGCTGGGCAGCCCGGCACGGGTGCCAAAGAGGATCCATTGTAATGGACTTTGAGTAGGGAAATCGAGGAGCGACAGCAATGCGGATGGCACTGTTGCAAAGCTGACTTTCTGCAGAAGAGGCACAGCTCAAGTTTTTTGCCCTGGCTCTTCGGCTGTGGGAGCAGAGGCCAACCGTTCGTGCCCTACTCCCTGGGATGCTGGGCAGCCCGGCACGGGTGCCAAAGAGGTTCCATTGTAATGGACTTTGAGTTGGGAAATGGAGGAGCGACAGCAATGCGGATGGCACCGTTGCAAAGCTGACTTTCTACAGAAGAGGCACAGCTCAAGTTTTTTGCCCTGGCTCTTCGGCTGTGGGAGCAGAGGCCAACCGTTCGTGCTCTACTCCCTGGGATGCTGGGCAGCCGAGCACGGGTGCCAAAGAGGTTCCATTGTAATGGACTTTGAGTTGGGAAATCGAGGAGCGACAGCAATGCGGATGGCACCGTTGCAAAGCTGACTTTCTGCAGAAGAGGCACAGCTCAAGTTTTTTGCCCTGGCTCTTCGGCTGTGGGAGCAGAGGCCAACCGTTCGTGCCCTACTCCCTGGGATGCTGGCAGCCCGGCAAGGGTGCCAAAGAGGTTCCATTGTAATGGACTTTGAGTTGGGAAATCGAGGAGCGACAGCAATGCGGATGGCACCGTTGCAAAGCTGACTTTCTGCAGAAGAGGCACAGCTCAAGTTTTTTGCCCTGGCTCTTCGGCTGTGGGAGCAGAGGCCAACCGTTCGTGCTCTACTCCCTGGGATGCTGGGCAGCCGAGCACGGGTGCCAAAGAGGTTCCATTGTAATGGACTTTGAGTTGGGAAATCGAGGAGCGACAGCAATGCGGATGGCACCGTTGCAAAGCTGACTTTCTGCAGAAGAGGCACAGCTCAAGTTTTTTGCCCTGGCTCTTCGGCTGTGGGAGCAGAGGCCAACCGTTCGTGCTCTACTCCCTGGGATGCTGGGCAGCCCGGCACGGGTGCCAAAGAGGTTCCATTGTAATGGACTTTGAGTTGGGAAATCGAGGAGCGACAGCAATGCGGATGGCACCGTTGCAAAGCTGACTTTCTGCAGAAGAGGCACAGCTCAAGTTTTTTGCCCTGGCTCTTCGGCTGTGGGAGCAGAGGCCAACCGTTCGTGCTCTACTCCCTGGGATGCTGGGCAGCCCGGCACGGGTGCCAAAGAGGTTCCATTGCAATGGACTTTGAGTTGGGAAATCGAGGAGCGACAGCAATGCGGATGGCACCGTTGCAAAGCTGACTTTCTGCAGAAGAGGCACAGCTCAAGTTTTTTGCCCTGGCTCTTCGGCTGTGGGAGCAGAGGCCAACCGTTCGTGCTCTACTCCCTGGGATGCTGGGCAGCCGGGCACGGGTGCCAAAGAGGTTCCATTGTAATGGACTTTGAGTTGGGAAATCGAGGAGCGACAGCAATGCGGATGGCACCGTTGCAAAGCTGACTTTCTGCAGAAGAGGCACAGCTCAAGTTTTTTGCCCTGGCTCTTCGGCTGTGGGAGCAGAGGCCAACCGTTCGTTCTCTACTCCCTGGGATGCTGGGCAGCCCAGCACGGGTGCCAAAGAGGTTCCATTTTAATGGACTTTGAGTTGGGAAATCGAGGAGCGACAGCAATGCGGATGGCACCGTTGCAAAGCTGACTTTCTGCAGAAGACGAACAGCTCAAGTTTTTTGCCCTGGCTCTTCGGCTGTGGGAGCAGAGGCCAACCGTTCGTGCTCTACTCCCTGGGATGCTGGGCAGCCGAGCACGGGTGCCAAAGAGGTTCCATTGTAATGGACTTTGAGTTGGGAAATCGAGGAGCGACAGCAATGCGGATGGCACCGTTGCAAAGCTGACTTTCTGCAGAAGAGGCACAGCTCAAGTTTTTTGCCCTGGCTCTTCGGCTGTGGGAGCAGAGGCCAACCGTTCGTGCCCTACTCCCTGGGATGCTGGGCAGCCCGGCACGGGTGCCAAAGAGGTTCCATTGTAATGGACTTTGAGTTGGGAAATCGAGGAGCGACAGCAATGCGGATGGCACCGTTGCAAAGCTGACTTTCTACAGAAGAGGCACAGCTCAAGTTTTTTGCCCTGGCTCTTCGGCTGTGGGAGCAGAGGCCAACCGTTCGTGCTCTACTCCCTGGGATGCTGGGCAGCCGGGCACGGGTGCCAAAGAGGTTCCATTTTAATGGACTTTGAGTTGGGAAATCGAGGAGCGACAGCAATGCGGATGGCACCGTTGCAAAGCTGACTTTCTGCAGAAGAGGCACAGCTCAAGTTTTTTGCCCTGGCTCTTCGGCTGTGGGAGCAGAGACTAACCGTTCGTGCCCTACTCCCTGGGATGCTGGGCAGCCCAGCACTGGTGCCTAAGAGGTTCCATTGTAATGGACTTTGAGTTGGGAAATCGAGGAGCGACAGCAATGCGGATGGCACCGTTGCAAAGCTGACTTTCTGCAGAAGAGGCACAGCTCAAGTTTTTTGCCCTGGCTCTTCGGCTGTGGGAGCAGAGGCCAACCGTTCGTGCCCTACTCCCTGGGATGCTGGGCAGCCCGGCACGGGTGCCAAAGAGGATCCATTGTAATGGACTTTGAGTAGGGAAATCGAGGAGCGACAGCAATGCGGATGGCACCGTTGCAAAGCTGACTTTCTGCAGAAGAGGCACAGCTCAAGTTTTTTGCCCTGGCTCTTCGGCTGTGGGAGCAGAGGCCAACCGTTCGTGCTCTACTCCCTGGGATGCTGGGCAGCCGGGCACGGGTGCCAAAGAGGTTCCATTGTAATGGACTTTGAGTTGGGAAATCGAGGAGCGACAGCAATGCGGATGGCACCGTTGCAAAGCTGACTTTCTGCAGAAGAGGCACAGCTCAAGTTTTTTGCCCTGGCTCTTCGGCTGTGGGAGCAGAGGCCAACCGTTCGTGCCCTACTCCCTGGGATGCTGGGCAGCCCAGCACCGGTGCCAAAGAGGTTCCATTGTAATGGACTTTGAGTTGGGAAATCGAGGAGCGACAGCAATGCGGATGGCACCGTTGCAAAGCTGACTTTCTGCAGAAGAGGCACAGCTCAAGTTTTTTGCCCTGGCTCTTCGGCTGTGGGAGCAGAGGCCAACCGTTCGTGCTCTACTCCCTGGGATGCTGGGCAGCCGAGCACGGGTGCCAAAGAGGTTCCATTGTAATGGACTTTGAGTTGGGAAATCGAGGAGCGACAGCAATGCGGATGGCACCGTTGCAAAGCTGACTTTCTGCAGAAGAGGCACAGCTCAAGTTTTTTGCCCTGGCTCTTCGGCTGTGGGAGCAGAGGCCAACCGTTCGTGCTCTACTCCCTGGGATGCTGGGCAGCCAGGCACGGGTGCCAAAGAGGTTCCATTGTAATGGACTTTGAGTTGGGAAATCGAGGAGCGACAGCAATGCGGATGGCACTGTTGCAAAGCTGACTTTCTGCAGAAGAGGCTGAGCTCAAGTTTTTTGCCCTGGCTCTTCGGCTGTGGGAGCAGAGGCCAACCGTTCGTGCTCTACTCCCTGGGATGCTGGGCAGCCGAGCACGGGTGCCAAAGAGGTTCCATTGTAATGGACTTTGAGTTGGGAAATCGAGGAGCGACAGCAATGCGGATGGCACCGTTGCAAAGCTGACTTTCTGCAGAAGAGGCACAGCTCAAGTTTTTTGCCCTGGCTCTTCGGCTGTGGGAGCAGAGGCCAACCGTTCGTGCTCTACTCCCTGGGATGCTGGGCAGCCCGGCACGGGTGCCATAGAGGTTCCATTGTAATGGACTTTGAGTTGGGAAATCGAGGAGCGACAGCAATGCGGATGGCACCGTTGCAAAGCTGACTTTCTGCAGAAGAGGCACAGCTCAAGTTTTTTGCCCTGGCTCTTCGGCTGTGGGAGCAGAGGCCAACCGTTCGTGCTCTACTCCCTGGGATGCTGGGCAGCCGGGCACGGGTGCCAAAGAGGTTCCATTGTAATGGACTTTGAGTTGGGAAATCGAGGAGCGACAGCAATGCGGATGGCACCGTTGCAAAGCTGACTTTCAGCAGTAGAGGCAGAGCTCAAGTTTTTTGCCCTGGCTCTTCGGCTGTGGGAGCAGAGGCCAACCGTTCGTGCTCTACTCCCTGGGATGCTGGGCAGCCGGGCACGGGTGCCAAAGAGGTTCCATTGTAATGGACTTTGAGTTGGGAAATCGAGGAGCGACAGCAATGCGGATGGCACCGTTGCAAAGCTGACTTTCTGCAGAAGAGGCACAGCTCAAGTTTTTTGCCCTGGCTCTTCGGCTGTGGGAGCAGAGGCCAACCGTTCGTGCCCTACTCCCTGGGATGCTGGGCAGCCGGGCACGGGTGCCAAAGAGGTTCCATTGTAATGGACTTTGAGTTGGGAAATCGAGGAGCGACAGCAATGCGGATGGCACCGTTGCAAAGCTGACTTTCTGCAGAAGAGGCACAGCTCAAGTTTTTTGCCCTGGCTCTTCAGCTGTGGGAGCAGAGGCCAACCGTTCGTGCTCTACTCCCTGGGATGCTGGGCAGCCGGGCACGGGTGCCAAAGAGGTTCCATTGTAATGGACTTTGAGTTGGGAAATCGAGGAGCGACAGCAATGCGGATGGCACCGTTGCAAAGCTGACTTTCTGCAGAAGAGGCACAGCTCAAGTTTTTTGCCCTGGCTCTTCGGCTGTGGGAGCAGAGGCCAAATGTTCGTGCCCTACTCACTGGGATGCTGGGCAGCCGAGCACGGGTGCCAAAGAGGTTCCATTGTAATGGACTTTGAGTTGGGAAATCGAGGAGCGACAGCAATGCGGATGGCACCGTTGCAAAGCTGACTTTCTGCAGAAGAGGCACAGCTCAAGTTTTTTGCCCTGGCTCTTCGGCTGTGGGAGCAGAGGCCAACCGTTCGTGCTCTACTCCCTGGGATGCTGGGCAGCCGAGCACGGGTGCCAAAGAGGATCCATTTTAATGTACTTTGAGTAGGGAAATCGAGGAGCGACAGCAATGCGGATGGCACCGTTGCAAAGCTGACTTTCTGCAGAAGAGGCACAGCTCAAGTTTTTTGCCCTGGCTCTTCGGCTGTGGGAGCAGAGGCCAACCGTTCGTGCTCTACTCCCTGGGATGCTGGGCAGCCCAGCACGGGTGCCAAAGAGGTTCCATTGTAATGGACTTTGAGTTGGGAAATCGAGGAGCGACAGCAATGCGGATGGCACCGTTGCAAAGCTGACTTTCTGCAGAAGAGGCACAGCTCAAGTTTTTTGCCCTGGCTCTTTGGCTGTGGGAGCAGAGGCCAACCGTTCGTGCTCTACTCCCTGGGATGCTGGGCAGCCCGGCACGGGTGCCAAAGAGGTTCCATTGTAATGGACTTTGAGTTGGGAAATCGAGGAGCGACAGCAATGCGGATGGCACCGTTGCAAAGCTGACTTTCTGCAGAAGAGGCACAGCTCAAGTTTTTTGCCCTGGCTCTTCGGCTGTGGGAGCAGAGGCCAACCGTTCGTGCTCTACTCCCTGGGATGCTGGGCAGCCGAGCACGGGTGCCAAAGAGGATCCATTGTAATGGACTTTGAGTTGGGAAATCGAGGAGCGACAGCAATGCGGAAGGCACCGTTGCAAAGCTGACTTTCTGCAGAAGAGGCACAGCTCAAGTTTTTTGCCCTGGCTCTTCGGCTGTGGGAGCAGAGGCCAACCGTTCGTGCCCTACTCCCTGGGATGCTGGGCAGCCCGGCACGGGTGCCAAAGAGGTTCCATTGTAATGGACTTTGAGTTGGGAAATCGAGGAGCGACAGCAATGCGGATGGCACCGTTGCAAAGCTGACTTTCTACAGAAGAGGCACAGCTCAAGTTTTTTGCCCTGGCTCTTCGGCTGTGGGAGCAGAGGCCAACCGTTCGTGCTCTACTCCCTGGGATGCTGGGCAGCCGGGCACGGGTGCCAAAGAGGTTCCATTGTAAATGGACTTTGAGTTGGGAAATCGAGGAGCGACAGCAATGCGGATGGCACCGTTGCAAAGCTGACTTTCTGCAGAAGAGGCACAGCTCAAGTTTTTTGCCCTGGCTCTTCGGCTGTGGGAGCAGAGGCCAACCGTTCGTGCTCTACTCCCTGGGATGCTGGCAGCCCGGCAAGGGTGCCAAAGAGGTTCCATTGTAATGGACTTTGAGTTGGGAAATCGAGGAGCGACAGCAATGCGGATGGCACCGTTGCAAAGCTGTCTTTCTGCAGAAGAGGCACAGCTCAAGTTTTTTGCCCTGGCTCTTTGGCTGTGGGAGCAGAGGCCAACCGTTCGTGCTCTACTCCCTGGGATGCTGGGCAGCCGAGCACGGGTGCCAAAGAGGTTCCATTGTAATGGACTTTGAGTTGGGAAATCGAGGAGTGACAGCAATGCGGATGGCACCGTTGCAAAGCTGACTTTCTGCAGAAGAGGCACAGCTCAAGTTTTTTGCCCTGGCTCTTTGGCTGTGGGAGCAGAGGCCAACCGTTCGTGCTCTACTCCCTGGGATGCTGGGCAGCCCAGCACGGGTGCCAAAGAGGATCCATTGTAATGGACTTTGAGTTGGGAAATCGAGGAGCGACAGCAATGCGGATGGCACCGTTGCAAAGCTGACTTTCTGCAGAAGAGGCACAGCTCAAGTTTTTTGCCCTGGCTCTTCGGCTGTGGGAGCAGAGGCCAACCGTTCGTGCCCTACTCCCTGGGATGCTGGGCAGCCCGGCACGGGTGCCAAAGAGGTTCCATTGTAATGGACTTTGAGTTGGGAAATCGAGGAGCGACAGCAATGCGGATGGCACCGTTGCAAAGCTGACTTTCTGCAGAAGAGGCACAGCTCAAGTTTTTTGCCCTGGCTCTTTGGCTGTGGGAGCAGAGGCCAACCGTTCGTGCTCTATTCCCTGGGATGCTGTGCAGCCCGGCACGGGTGCCAAAGAGGTTCCATTGTAATGGACTTTGAGTTGGGAAATCGAGGAGCGACAGCAATGCGGATGGCACCGTTGCAAAGCTGACTTTCTGCAGAAGAGGCACAGCTCAAGTTTTTTGCCCTGGCTCTTCGGCTGTGGGAGCAGAGGCCAACCGTTCGTGCCCTACTCCCTGGGATGCTGGGCAGCCGGGCACGGGTGCCAAAGAGGTTCCATTGTAATGGACTTTGAGTTGGGAAATCGAGGAGCGACAGCAATGCGGATGGCACCGTTGCAAAGCTGACTTTCTGCAGAAGAGGCACAGCTCAAGTTTTTTGCCCTGGCTCTTCAGCTGTGGGAGCAGAGGCCAACCGTTCGTGCCCTACTCCCTCGGATGCTGGGCAGCCGGGCACGGGTGCCAAAGAGGTTCCATTGTAATGGACTTTGAGTTGGGAAATCGAGGAGCGACAGCAATGCGGATGGCACCGTTGCAAAGCTGACTTTCTGCAGAAGAGGCAGAGCTCAAGTTTTTTGCCCTGGCTCTTCGGCTGTGGGAGCAGAGGCCAACCGTTCGTGCTCTACTCCCTGGGATGCTGGGCAGCCGGGCACGGGTGCCAAAGAGGTTCCATTTTAATGGACTTTGAGTTGGGAAATCGAGGAGCGACAGCAATGCGGATGGCACCGTTGCAAAGCTGACTTTCAGCAGTAGAGGCAGAGCTCAAGTTTTTTGCCCTGGCTCTTCGGCTGTGGGAGCAGAGGCCAACCGTTCGTGCTCTACTCCCTGGGATGCTGGGCAGCCGGGCACGGGTGCCAAAGAGGTTCCATTGTAATGGACTTTTAGTTGGGAAATCGAGGAGCGACAGCAATGCGGATGGCACCGTTGCAAAGCTGACTTTCTGCAGAAGAGGCACAGCTCAAGTTTTTTGCCCTGGCTCTTCGGCTGTGGGAGCAGAGGCCAACCGTTCGTGCCCTACTCCCTGGGATGCTGGGCAGCCGGGCACGGGTGCCAAAGAGGTTCCATTGTAATGGACTTTGAGTTGGGAAATCGAGGAGCGACAGCAATGCGGATGGCACCGTTGCAAAGCTGACTTTCTGCAGAAGAGGCACAGCTCAAGTTTTTTGCCCTGGCTCTTCAGCTGTGGGAGCAGAGGCCAACCGTTCGTGCTCTACTCCCTGGGATGCTGGGCAGCCGGGCACGGGTGCCAAAGAGGTTCCATTGTAATGGACTTTGAGTTGGGAAATCGAGGAGCGACAGCAATGCGGATGGCACCGTTGCAAAGCTGACTTTCTGCAGAAGAGGCACAGCTCAAGTTTTTTGCCCTGGCTCTTCGGCTGTGGGAGCAGAGGCCAAATGTTCGTGCCCTACTCACTGGGATGCTGGGCAGCCGAGCACGGGTGCCAAAGAGGTTCCATTGTAATGGACTTTGAGTTGGGAAATCGAGGAGCGACAGCAATGCGGATGGCACCGTTGCAAAGCTGACTTTCTGCAGAAGAGGCACAGCTCAAGTTTTTTGCCCTGGCTCTTCGGCTGTGGGAGCAGAGGCCAACGGTTCGTGCTCTACTCCCTGGGATGCTGGGCAGCCGAGCACGGGTGCCAAAGAGGATCCATTTTAATGGACTTTGAGTAGGGAAATCGAGGAGCGACAGCAATGCGGATGGCACCGTTGCAAAGCTGACTTTCTGCAGAAGAGGCACAGCTCAAGTTTTTTGCCCTGGCTCTTCGGCTGTGGGAGCAGAGGCCAACCGTTCGTGCTCTACTCCCTGGGATGCTGGGCAGCCCGGCACGGGTGCCAAAGAGGTTCCATTGTAATGGACTTTGAGTTGGGAAATCGAGGAGCGACAGCAATGCGGATGGCACCGTTGCAAAGCTGACTTTCTGCAGAAGAGGCACAGCTCAAGTTTTTTGCCCTGGCTCTTTGGCTGTGGGAGCAGAGGCCAACCGTTCGTGCTCTACTCCCTGGGATGCTGGGCAGCCCGGCACGGGTGCCAAAGAGGTTCCATTGTAATGGACTTTGAGTTGGGAAATCGAGGAGCGACAGCAATGCGGATGGCACCGTTGCAAAGCTGACTTTCTGCAGAAGAGGCACAGCTCAAGTTTTTTGCCCTGGCTCTTCGGCTGTGGGAGCAGAGGCCAACCGTTCGTGCTCTACTCCCTGGGATGCTGGGCAGCCGAGCACGGGTGCCAAAGAGGATCCATTGTAATGGACTTTGAGTAGGGAAATCGAGGAGCGACAGCAATGCGGAAGGCACCGTTGCAAAGCTGACTTTCTGCAGAAGAGGCACAGCTCAAGTTTTTTGCCCTGGCTCTTCGGCTGTGGGAGCAGAGGCCAACCGTTCGTGCCCTACTCCCTGGGATGCTGGGCAGCCCGGCACGGGTGCCAAAGAGGTTCCATTGTAATGGACTTTGAGTTGGGAAATGGAGGAGCGACAGCAATGCGGATGGCACCGTTGCAAAGCTGACTTTCTACAGAAGAGGCACAGCTCAAGTTTTTTGCCCTGGCTCTTCGGCTGTGGGAGCAGAGGCCAACCGTTCGTGCTCTACTCCCTGGGATGCTGGGCAGCCGGGCACGGGTGCCAAAGAGGTTCCATTGTAAATGGACTTTGAGTTGGGAAATCGAGGAGCGACAGCAATGCGGATGGCACCGTTGCAAAGCTGACTTTCTGCAGAAGAGGCACAGCTCAAGTTTTTTGCCCTGGCTCTTCGGCTGTGGGAGCAGAGGCCAACCGTTCGTGCTCTACTCCCTGGGATGCTGGCAGCCCGGCAAGGGTGCCAAAGAGGTTCCATTGTAATGGACTTTGAGTTGGGAAATCGAGGAGCGACAGCAATGCGGATGGCACCGTTGCAAAGCTGACTTTCTGCAGAAGAGGCACAGCTCAAGTTTTTTGCCCTGGCTCTTTGGCTGTGGGAGCAGAGGCCAACCGTTCGTGCTCTACTCCCTGGGATGCTGGGCAGCCGAGCACGGGTGCCAAAGAGGTTCCATTGTAATGGACTTTGAGTTGGGAAATCGAGGAGTGACAGCAATGCGGATGGCACCGTTGCAAAGCTGACTTTCTGCAGAAGAGGCACAGCTCAAGTTTTTTGCCCTGGCTCTTCGGCTGTGGGAGCAGAGGCCAACCGTTCGTGCTCTATTCCCTGGGATGCTGTGCAGCCCGGCACGGGTGCCAAAGAGGTTCCATTGTAATCGACTTTGAGTTGGGAAATCGAGGAGCGACAGCAATGCGGATGGCACCGTTGCAAAGCTGACTTTCTGCAGAAGAGGCACAGCTCAAGTTTTTTGCCCTGGCTCTTCGGCTGTGGGAGCAGAGGCCAACCGTTCGTGCCCTACTCCCTGGGATGCTGGGCAGCCGGGCACGGGTGCCAAAGAGGTTCCATTGTAATGGACTTTGAGTTGGGAAATCGAGGAGCGACAGCAATGCGGATGGCACCGTTGCAAAGCTGACTTTCTGCAGAAGAGGCACAGCTCAAGTTTTTTGCCCTGGCTCTTCAGCTGTGGGAGCAGAGGCCAACCGTTCGTGCCCTACTCCCTCGGATGCTGGGCAGCCGGGCACGGGTGCCAAAGAGGTTCCATTGTAATGGACTTTGAGTTGGGAAATCGAGGAGCGACAGCAATGCGGATGGCACCGTTGCAAAGCTGACTTTCTGCAGAAGAGGCACAGCTCAAGTTTTTTGCCCTGGCTCTTCGGCTGTGGGAGCAGAGGCCAAATGTTCGTGCCCTACTCACTGGGATGCTGGGCAGCCGAGCACGGGTGCCAAAGAGGTTCCATTGTAATGGACTTTGAGTTGGGAAATCGAGGAGCGACAGCAATGCTAATGGCACCGTTGCAAAGCTGACTTTCTGCAGAAGAGGCACAGCTCAAGTTTTTTGCCCTGGCTCTTCGGCTGTGGGAGCAGAGGCCAACCGTTCGTGCCCTACTCCCTGGGATGCTGGGCAGCCGGGCACGGGTGCCAAAGAGGTTCCATTGTAATGGACTTTGAGTTGGGAAATCGAGGAGCGACAGCAATGCGGATGGCACCGTTGCAAAGCTGACTTTCTGCAGAAGAGGCACAGCTCAAGTTTTTTGCCCTGGCTCTTCGGCTGTGGGAGCAGAGGCCAACCGTTCGTGCCCTACTCCCTGGGATGCTGGGCAGCCCGGCACGGGTGCCAAAGAGGTTCCATTGTAATGGACTTTGAGTTGGGAAATCGAGGAGCGACAGCAATGCGGATGGCACCGTTGCAAAGCTGACTTTCTGCAGAAGAGGCACAGCTCAAGTTTTTTGCCCTGGCTCTTCGGCTGTGGGAGCAGAGGCCAACCGTTCGTGCTCTACTCCCTGGGATGCTGGCAGCCCGGCACGGGTGCCAAAGAGGTTCCATTGTAATGGACTTTGAGTTGGGAAATCGAGGAGCGACAGCAATGCGGATGGCACCGTTGCAAAGCTGACTTTCTGCAGAAGAGGCACAGCTCAAGTTTTTTGCCCTGGCTCTTCGGCTGTGGGAGCAGAGGCCAACCGTTCGTGCTCTACTCCCTGGGATGCTGGGCAGCCGGGCACGGGTGCCAAAGAGGTTCCATTGTAATGGACTTTGAGTTGGGAAATCGAGGAGCGACAGCAATGCGGATGGCACCGTTGCAAAGCTGACTTTCTGCAGAAGAGGCACAGCTCAAGTTTTTTGCCCTGGCTCTTTGGCTGTGGGAGCAGAGGCCAACCGTTCGTGCTCTTCTCCCTGGGATGCTGGGCAGCCGAGCACGGGTGCCAAAGAGGTTCCATTGTAATGGACTTTGAGTTGGGAAATCGAGGAGCGACAGCAATGCGGATGGCACCGTTGCAAAGCTGACTTTCTGCAGAAGAGGCACAGCTCAAGTTTTTTGCCCTGGCTCTTCGGCTGTGGGAGCAGAGGCCAAATGTTCGTGCCCTACTCCCTGGGATGCTGGGCAGGCCAGCACGGGTGCCAAAGAGGTTCCATTGTAATGGACTTTGAGTTGGGAAATCGAGGAGCGACAGCAATGCGGATGGCACCGTTGCAAAGCTGACTTTCTGCAGAAGAGGCAGAGCTCAAGTTTTTTGCCCTGGCTCTTCGGCTGTGGGAGCAGAGGCCAACCGTTCGTGCTCTACTCCCTGGGATGCTGGGCAGCCGGGCACGGGTGCCAAAGAGGTTCCATTGTAATGGACTTTGAGTTGGGAAATCGAGGAGCGACAGCAATGCGGATGGCACCGTTGCAAAGCTGACTTTCTGCAGAAGAGGCACAGCTCAAGTTTTTTGCCCTGGCTCTTCGGCTGTGGGAGCAGAGGCCAACCGTTCGTGCTCTACTCCCTGGGATGCTGGGCAGCTGGGCACGGGTGCCAAAGAGGTTCCATTGTAATGGACTTTGAGTTGGGAAATCGAGGAGCGACAGCAATGCAGATGGCACCGTTGCAAAGCTGACTTTCTGCAGAAGAGGCACAGCTCAAGTTTTTTGCCCTGGCTCTTCGGCTGTGGGAGCAGAGGCCAACCGTTCGTGCCCTACTCCCTGGGATGCTGGGCTGCCCGGCACGGGTGCCAAAGAGGTTCCATTGTAATGGACTTTGAGTTGGGAAATCGAGGAGCGACAGCAATGCGGATGGCACCGTTGCAAAGCTGACTTTCTGCAGAAGAGGCACAGCTCAAGTTTTTTGCCCTGGCTCTTCGGCTGTGGGAGCAGAGGCCAACCGTTCGTGCCCTACTCCCTGGGATGCTGGGCAGCCCAGCACGGGTGCCAAAGAGGTTCCATTGTAATGGACTTTGAGTTGGGAAATCGAGGAGCGACAGCAATGCGGATGGCACCGTTGCAAAGCTGACTTTCTGCAGAAGAGGCACAGCTCAAGTTTTTTGCCCTGGCTCTTCGGCTGTGGGAGCAGAGGCCATCCGTTCGTGCTCTACTCCCTGGTTTGCTGGGCAGCCGGGAACGAGTGCCAAAGAGGTTCCATTGTAATGGACTTTGAGTTGGGAAATCGAGGAGCGACAGCAATGCGGATGGCACCGTTGCAAAGCTGACTTTCTGCAGAAGAGGCACAGCTCAAGTTTTTTGCCCTGGCTCTTCGGCTGTGGGAGCAGAGGCCAACCGTTCGTGCTCTACTCCCTGGGATGCTGGCAGCCAAGCACGGGTGCCAAAGAGGTTCCATTGTAATGGACTTTGAGTTGGGAAATCGAGGAGCGACAGCGATGCGGATGGCACCGTTGCAAAGGTGACTTTCTGCAGAAGAGGCACAGCTCAAGTTTTTTGCCCTGGCTCTTCGGCTGTGGGAGCAGAGGCCAACCGTTCGTGCTCTACTTCCTGGGATGCTGGGCAGCCCAGCACCGGTGCCAAAGAGGTTCCATTGTAATGGACTTTGAGTTGGGAAATCGAGGAGCGACAGCAATGCGGATGGCACCGTTGCAAAGCTGACTTTCTGCAGAAGAGGCACAGCTCAAGTTTTTTGCCCTGGCTCTTCGGCTGTGGGAGCAGAGGCCAACGGTTCGTGCTCTACTCCCTGGGATGCTGGGCAGCCCAGCACGGGTGCCTAAGAGGTTCCATTGTAATGGAGTTTGAGTTGGGAAATCGAGGAGCGACAGCAATGCGGATGGCACCGTTGCAAAGCTGACTTTCTGCAGAAGAGGCACAGCTCAAGTTTTTTGCCCTGGCTCTTCGGCTGTGGGAGCACAGGCCAACCGTTCGTGCTCTACTCCCTGGGATGCTGGCAGCCCGGCACGGGTGCCAAAGAAGTTCCATTGTAATGGACTTTGAGTTGGGAAATCGAGGAGCGACAGCAATGCGGATGGCACCGTTGCAAAGCTGACTTTCTGCAGAAGAGGCACAGCTCAAGTTTTTTGCCCTGGCTCTTCGGCTGTGGGAGCAGAGGCCAACCGTTCGTGCCCTACTCCCTGGGATGCTGGGCAGCCGGGCACGGGTGCCAAAGAGGTTCCATTGTAATGGACTTTGAGTTGGGAAATCGAGGAGCGACAGCAATGCGGATGGCACCGTTGCAAAGCTGACTTTCTGCAGAAGAGGCAGAGCTCAAGTTTTTTGCCCTGGCTCTTCGGCTGTGGGAGCAGAGGCCATCCGTTCGTGCTCTACTCCCTGGTTTGCTGGGCAGCCGGGAACGAGTGCCAAAGAGGTTCCATTGTAATGGACTTTGAGTTGGGAAATCGAGGAGCGACAGCAATGCGGATGGCACCGTTGCAAAGCTGACTTTCTGCAGAAGAGGCACAGCTCAAGTTTTTTGCCCTGGCTCTTCGGCTGTGGGAGCAGAGGCCAACCGTTCGTGCCCTACTCCCTGGGATGCTGGCAGCCGAGCACGGGTGCCTAAGAGGTTCCATTGTAATGGACTTTGAGTTGGGAAATCGAGGAGTGACAGCAATGCTAATGGCACCGTTGCAAAGCTGACTTTCTGCAGAAGAGGCACAGCTCAAGTTTTTTGCCCTGGCTCTTCGGCTGTGGGAGCAGAGGCCAACCGTTCGTGCTCTACTCCCTGGGATGCTGGGCAGCCCAGCACGGGTGCCAAAGAGGTTCCATTGTAATGGACTTTGAGTTGGGAAATCGAGGAGCGACAGCAATGCGGATGGCACCGTTGCAAAGCTGACTTTCTGCAGAAGAGGCACAGCTCAAGTTTTTTGCCCTGGCTCTTCGGCTGTGGGAGCACAGGCCAACCGTTCGTGCTCTACTCCCTGGGATGCTGGCAGCCCGGCACGGGTGCCAAAGAGGTTCCATTGTAATGGACTTTGAGTTGGGAAATCGAGGAGCGACAGCAATGCGGATGGCACCGTTGCAAAGCTGACTTTCTGCAGAAGAGGCACAGCTCAAGTTTTTTGCCCTGGCTCTTCGGCTGTGGGAGCAGAGGCCATCCGTTCGTGCTCTACTCCCTGGTTTGCTGGGCAGCCGGGAACGAGTGCCAAAGAGGTTCCATTGTAATGGACTTTGAGTTGGGAAATCGAGGAGCGACAGCAATGCGGATGGCACCGTTGCAAAGCTGACTTTCTGCAGAAGAGGCACAGCTCAAGTTTTTTGCCCTGGCTCTTCGGCTGTGGGAGCAGAGGCCAACCGTTCGTGCTCTACTCCCTGGGATGCTTGGCAGCCCAGCACGGGTGCCAAAGAGGTTCCATTGTAATGGACTTTGAGTTGGGAAATCGAGGAGCGACAGCAATGCGGATGGCACCGTTGCAAAGCTGACTTTCTGCAGAAGAGGCACAGCTCAAGTGTTTTGCCCTGGCTCTTCGGCTGTGGGAGCAGAGGCCAACCGTTCGTGCTCTACTTCCTGGGATGCTGGGCAGCCCAGCACGGGTGCCTAAGAGGTTCCATTGTAATGGACTTTGAGTTGGGAAATCGAGGAGCGAAAGCAATGCGGATGGCACCGTTGCAAAGCTGACTTTCTGCAGAAGAGGCACAGCTCAAGTTTTTTGCCCTGGCTCTTCGGCTGTGGGAGCAGAGGCCAACGGTTCGTGCTCTACTCCCTGGGATGCTGGGCAGCCCAGCACGGGTGCCTAAGAGGTTCCATTGTAATGGACTTTGAGTTGGGAAATCGAGGAGCGACAGCAATGCGGATGGCACCGTTGCAAAGCTGACTTTCTGCAGAAGAGGCACAGCTCAAGTTTTTTGCCCTGGCTCTTCGGCTGTGGGAGCACAGGCCAACCGTTCGTGCTCTACTCCCTGGGATGCTGGCAGCCCGGCAAGGGTGCCAAAGAGGTTCCATTGTAATGGACTTTGAGTTGGGAAATCGAGGAGCGACAGCAATGCGGATGGCACCGTTGCAAAGCTGACTTTCTGCAGAAGAGGCACAGCTCAAGTTTTTTGCCCTGGCTCTTCGGCTGTGGGAGCACAGGCCAACCGTTCGTGCCCTACTCCCTGGGATGCTGGGCAGCCGGGCACGGGTGCCAAAGAGGTTCCATTGTAATGGACTTTGAGTTGGGAAATCGAGGAGCGACAGCAATGCGGATGGCACCGTTGCAAAGCTGACTTTCTGCAGAAGAGGCACAGCTCAAGTTTTTTGCCCTGGCTCTTCGGCTGTGGGAGCAGAGGCCAACCGTTCGTGCTCTACTCCCTGGGATGCTGGGCAGCCGGGCACGGGTGCCAAAGAGGTTCCATTGTAATGGACTTTGAGTTGGGAAATCGAGGAGCGACAGCAATGCGGATGGCACCGTTGCAAAGCTGACTTTCTGCAGAAGAGGCACAGCTCAAGTTTTTTGCCCTGGCTCTTTGGCCGTGGGAGCAGAGGCCAACCGTTCGTGCTCTACTCCCTGGGATGCTGGACAGCCGGGCACGGGTGCCAAAGAGGTTCCATTGTAATGGACTTTGAGTTGGGAAATCGAGGAGCGACAGCAATGCGGATGGCACCGTTGCAAAGCTGACTTTCTGCAGAAGAGGCACAGCTCAAGTTTTTTGCCCTGGCTCTTCGGCTGTGGGAGCAGAGGCCAAATGTTCGTGCCCTACTCCCTGGGATGCTGGGCAGCCCGGCACGGGTGCCAAAGAGGTTCCATTGTAATGGACTTTGAGTTGGGAAATCGAGGAGCGACAGCAATGCGGATGGCACCGTTGCAAAGCTGACTTTCTGCAGAAGAGGCACAGCTCAAGTTTTTTGCCCTGGCTCTTCGGCTGTGGGAGCAGAGGCCAAATGTTCGTGCCCTACTCCCTGGGATGCTGGGCAGCCAGGCACGGGTGCCAAAGAGGTTCCATTGTAATGGACTTTGAGTTGGGAAATCGAGGAGTGACAGCAATGCGGATGGCACCGTTGCAAAGCTGACTTTCTGCAGAAGAGGCACAGCTCAAGTTTTTTGCCCTGGCTCTTCGGCTGTGGGAGCAGAGGCCAAATGTTCGTGCCCTACTCCCTAGGATGCTGGGCAGCCCAGAACGGGTGCCTAAGAGGTTCCACTGAAAATGGACTTTGAGTTGGGAAATCGAGGAGCGACAGCAATGCGGATGGCACCGTTGCAAAGCTGACTTTCTGCAGAAGAGGCACAGCTCAAGTTTTTTGCCCTGGCTCTTCGGCTGTGGGAGCAGAGGCCAAATGTTCGTGCCCTACTCCCTAGGATGCTGGGCAGCCCAGCACGGGTGCCTAAGATGTTCCACTGAAAATGGACTTTGAGTTGGGAAATCGAGGAGCGACAGCAATGCGGATGGCACCGTTGCAAAGCTGACTTTCTGCAGAAGAGGCACAGCTCAAGTTTTTTGCCCTGGCTCTTCGGCTGTGGGAGCAGAGGCCAAATGTTCGTGCCCTACTCCCTGGGATGCTGGGCAGCCCAGCACGGGTGCCAAAGAGGTTCCATTGTAATGGACTTTGAGTTGGGAAATCGAGGAGCGACAGCAATGCGGATGGCACCGTTGCAAAGCTGACTTTCTGCAGAAGAGGCACAGCTCAAGTTTTTTGCCCTGGCTCTTCGGCTGTGGGAGCAGAGGCCAACCGTTCGTGCTCTACTCCCTGGGATGCTGGGCAGCCGGGCACGGGTGCCAAAGAGGTTCCATTGTAATGGACTTTGAGTTGGGAAATTGAGTAGCGAAAGCAATGCGGATGGCACCGTTGCAAAGCTGACTTTCTGCAGAAGAGGCACAGCTCAAGTTTTTTGCCCTGGCTCTTCGGCTGTGGGAGCAGAGGCCAACCGTTCGTGCTCTACTCCCTGGGATGCTGGGCAGCCCGGCAAGGGTGCCAAAGAGGTTCCATTGTAATGGACTTTGAGTTGGGAAATCGAGGAGCGACAGCAATGCGGATGGCACCGTTGCAAAGCTGACTTTCTGCAGAAGAGGCACAGCTCAAGTTTTTTGCCCTGGCTCTTCGGCTGTGGGAGCAGAGGCCAACTGTTCGTGCTCTACTCCCTGGGATGCTGGGCATCCGGGCACGGGTGCCAAAGAGGTTCCATTGTAATGGACTTTGAGTTGGGAAATTGAGGAGCGACAGCAATGCGGATGGCACCGTTGCAAAGCTGACTTTCTGCAGAAGAGGCACAGGTCAAGTTTTTTGCCCTGGCTCTTCGGCCCTGGGAGCAGAGGCCAACCGTTCGTGCCCTACTCCCTGGGATGCTGGGCAGCCGGGCACGGGTGCCAAAGAGGTTCCATTGTAATGGACTTTGAGTTGGGAAATCGAGGAGCGACAGCAATGCGGATGGCACCGTTGCAAAGCTGACTTTCTGCAGAAGAGGCACAGCTCAAGTTTTTTGCCCTGGCTCTTCGGCTGTGGGAGCAGAGGCCAACCGTTCGTGCCCTACTCCCTGGGATGCTGGGCTGCCCGGCACGGGTGCCAAAGAGGTTCCATTGTAATGGACTTTGAGTTGGGAAATCGAGGAGCGACAGCAATGCGGATGGCACCGTTGCAAAGCTGACTTTCTGCAGAAGAGGCACAGCTCAAGTTTTTTGCCCTGGCTCTTCGGCTGTGGGAGCAGAGGCCAACCGTTCTTGCCCTACTCCCTGGGATGCTGGGCAGCCGGGCACGGGTGCCAAAGAGGTTCCATTGTAATGGACTTTGAGTTGGGAAATCGAGGAGCGACAGCAATGCGGATGGCACCGTTGCAAAGCTGACTTTCTGCAGAAGAGGCACAGCTCAAGTTTTTTGCCCTGGCTCTTCGGCTGTGGGAGCAGAGGCCATCCGTTCGTGCTCTACTCCCTGGTTTGCTGGGCAGCCGGGAACGAGTGCCAAAGAGGTTCCATTGTAATGGACTTTGAGTTGGGAAATCGAGGAGCGACAGCAATGCGGATGGCACCGTTGCAAAGCTGACTTTCTGCAGAAGAGGCACAGCTCAAGTTTTTTGCCCTGGCTCTTCGGCTGTGGGAGCAGAGGCCAACCGTTCGTGCTCTACTCCCTGGGATGCTGGCAGCCGAGGACGGGTGCCAAAGAGGTTCCATTGTAATGGACTTTGAGTTGGGAAATCGAGGAGCGACAGCAATGCGGATGGCACCGTTGCAAAGCTGACTTTCTGCAGAAGAGGCACAGCTCAAGTTTTTTGCCCTGGCTCTTCGGCTGTGGGAGCAGAGGCCAACCGTTCGTGCCCTACTCCCTGGGATGCTGGGCAGCCCGGCACGGGTGCCAAAGAGGTTCCATTGTAATGGACTTTGAGTTGGGAAATCGAGGAGCGACAGCAATGCGGATGGCACCGTTGCAAAGCTGACTTTCTGCAGAAGAGGCACAGCTCAAGTTTTTTGCCCTGGCTCTTCGGCTGTGGGAGCAGAGGCCATCCGTTCGTGCTCTACTCCCTGATTTGCTGGGCAGCCGGGAACGAGTGCCAAAGAGGTTCCATTGTAATGGACTTTGAGTTGGGAAATCGAGGAGCGACAGCAATGCGGATGGCACCGTTGCAAAGCTGACTTTCTGCAGAAGAGGCACAGCTCAAGTTTTTTGCCCTGGCTCTTCGGCTGTGGGAGCAGAGGCCAACCGTTCGTGCTCTACTCCCTGGGATGCTGGCAGCCGAGCACGGGTGCCAAAGAGGTTCCATTGTAATGGACTTTGAGTTGGGAAATCGAGGAGCGACAGCAATGCTAATGGCACCGTTGCAAAGCTGACTTTCTGCAGAAGAGGCACAGCTCAAGTTTTTTGCCCTGGCTCTTCGGCTGTGGGAGCAGAGGCCAACCGTTCGTGCTCTACTCCCTGGGATGCTGGGCAGCCGGGCACGGGTGCCAAAGAGGTTCCATTGTAATGGACTTTGAGTTGGGAAATCGAGGAGCGACAGCAATGCGGATGGCACCGTTGCAAAGGTGACTTTCTGCAGAAGAGGCACAGCTCAAGTTTTTTGCCCTGGCTCTTCGGCTGTGGGAGCAGAGGCCAACCGTTCGTGCTCTACTCCCTGGGATGCTGGGCAGCCCAGCACCGGTGCCAAAGAGGTTCCATTGTAATGGACTTTGAGTTGGGAAATCGAGGAGCGACAGCAATGCGGATGGCACCGTTGCAAAGCTGACTTTCTGCAGAAGAGGCACAGCTCAAGTTTTTTGCCCTGGCTCTTCGGCTGTGGGAGCAGAGGCCAACCGTTCGTGCTCTACTCCCTGGGATGCTGGGCAGCCGAGCACGGGTGCCTAAGAGGTTCCATTGTAATGGACTTTGAGTTGGGAAATCGAGGAGCGACAGCAATGCGGATGGCACCGTTGCAAAGCTGACTTTCTGCAGAAGAGGCACAGCTCAAGTTTTTTGCCCTGGCTCTTCGGCTGTGGGAGCACAGGCCAACCGTTCGTGCTCTACTCCCTGGGATGCTGGCAGCCCGGCACGGGTGCCAAAGAGGTTCCATTGTAATGGACTTTGAGTTGGGAAATCGAGGAGCGACAGCAATGCGGATGGCACCGTTGCAAAGCTGACTTTCTGCAGAAGAGGCACAGCTCAAGTTTTTTGCCCTGGCTCTTCGGCTGTGGGAGCAGAGGCCAACCGTTCGTGCTCTACTCCCTGGGATGCTGGGCAGCCGGGCACGGGTGCCAAAGGGGTTCCATTGTAATGGACTTTGAGTTGGGAAATCGAGGAGCGACAGCAATGCGGATGGCACCGTTGCAAAGCTGACTTTCTGCAGAAGAGGCACAGCTCAAGTTTTTTGCCCTGGCTCTTCGGCTGTGGGAGCAGAGGCCAAATGTTCGTGCTCTACTCCCTAGGATGCTGGGCAGCCGGGCACGGGTGCCTAAGAGGTTCCACTGAAAATGGACTTTGAGTTGGGAAATCGAGGAGCGACAGCAATGCGGATGGCACCGTTGCAAAGCTGACTTTCTGCAGAAGAGGCACAGCTCAAGTTTTTTGCCCTGGCTCTTCGGCTGTGGGAGCAGAGGCCAAATGTTCGTGCCCTACTCCCTGGGATGCTGGGCAGCCCAGCACGGGTGCCAAAGAGGTTCCATTGTAATGGACTTTGAGTTGGGAAATCGAGGAGCGACAGCAATGCGGATGGCACCGTTGCAAAGGTGACTTTCTGCAGAAGAGGCATAGCTCAAGTTTTTTGCCCTGGCTCTTCGGCTGTGGGAGCAGAGGCCAACCGTTCGTGCTCTACTTCCTGGGATGCTGGGCAGCCCAGCACCGGTGCCAAAGAGGTTCCATTGTAATGGACTTTGAGTTGGGAAATCGAGGAGCGACAGCAATGCGGATGGCACCGTTGCAAAGCTGACTTTCTGCAGAAGAGGCACAGCTCAAGTTTTTTGCCCTGGCTCTTCGGCTGTGGGAGCAGAGGCCAACGGTTCGTGCTCTACTCCCTGGGATGCTGGGCAGCCGAGCACGGGTGCCTAAGAGGTTCCATTGTAATGGACTTTGAGTTGGGAAATCGAGGAGCGACAGCAATGCGGATGGCACCGTTGCAAAGCTGACTTTCTGCAGAAGAGGCACAGCTCAAGTTTTTTGCCCTGGCTCTTCGGCTGTGGGAGCACAGGCCAACCGTTCGTGCTCTACTCCCTGGGATGCTGGCAGCCCGGCACGGGTGCCAAAGAGGTTCCATTGTAATGGACTTTGAGTTGGGAAATCGAGGAGCGACAGCAATGCGGATGGCACCGTTGCAAAGCTGACTTTCTGCAGAAGAGGCACAGCTCAAGTTTTTTGCCCTGGCTCTTCGGCTGTGGGAGCAGAGGCCAACCGTTCGTGCCCTACTCCCTGGGATGCTGGGCAGCCGGGCACGGGTGCCAAAGAGGTTCCATTGTAATGGACTTTGAGTTGGGAAATCGAGGAGCGACAGCAATGCGGATGGCACCGTTGCAAAGCTGACTTTCTGCAGAAGAGGCACAGCTCAAGTTTTTTGCCCTGGCTCTTCGGCTGTGGGAGCAGAGGCCATCCGTTCGTGCTCTACTCCCTGGTTTGCTGGGCAGCCGGGAACGAGTGCCAAAGAGGTTCCATTTTAATGGACTTTGAGTTGGGAAATCGAGGAGCGACAGCAATGCGGATGGCACCGTTGCAAAGCTGACTTTCTGCAGAAGAGGCACAGCTCAAGTTTTTTGCCCTGGCTCTTCGGCTGTGGGAGCACAGGCCAACCGTTCGTGCCCTACTCCCTGGGATGCTGGGCAGCCGGGCACGGGTGCCAAAGAGGTTCCACTGTAATGGACTTTGAGTTGGGAAATGGAGGAGCGAGAGCAATGCGGATGGCACCGTTGCAAAGCTGACTTTCTGCAGAAGAGGCACAGCTCAAGTTTTTTGCCCTGGCTCTTCGGCTGTGGGAGCAGAGGCCAAATGTTCGTGCCCTACTCCCTGGGATGCTGGGCAGCCCAGCACGGGTGCCTAAGAGGTTCCACTGAAAATGGACTTTGAGTTGGGAAATCGAGGAGCGACAGCAATGCGGATGGCACCGTTGCAAAGCTGACTTTCTGCAGAAGAGGCACAGCTCAAGTTTTTTGCCCTGGCTCTTCGGCTGTGGGAGCAGAGGCCAACCGTTCGTGCTCTATTCCCTGGGATGCTGGGCAGCCGGGCACGGGTGCCAAAGAGGTTCCATTGTAATGGACTTTGAGTTGGGAAATTGAGGAGCGAAAGCAATGCGGATGGCACCGTTGCAAAGCTGACTTTCTGCAGAAGAGGCATAGCTCAAGTTTTTTGCCCTGGCTCTTCGGCTGTGGGAGCAGAGGCCAACCGTTCGTGCTCTACTCCCTGGGATGCTGGGCAGCCCGGCAAGGGTGCCAAAGAGGTTCCATTGTAATGGACTTTGAGTTGGGAAATCGAGGAGCGACAGCAATGCGGATGGCACCGTTGCAAAGCTGACTTTCTGCAGAAGAGGCACAGCTCAAGTTTTTTGCACTGGCTCTTCGGCTGTGGGAGCAGAGGCCAACTGTTCGTGCTCTACTCCCTGGGATGCTGGGCAGCCGGGCACGGGTGCCAAAGAGGTTCCATTGTAATGGACTTTGAGTTGGGAAATTGAGGAGCGACAGCAATGCGGATGGCACCGTTGCAAAGCTGACTTTCTGCAGAAGAGGCACAGCTCAAGTTTTTTGCCCTGGCTCTTCGGCTGTGGGAGCAGAGGCCAACCGTTCGTGCCCTACTCCCTGGGATGCTGGGCAGCCCGGCACGGGTGCCAAAGAGGTTCCATTGTAATGGACTTTGAGTTGGGAAATCGAGGAGCGACAGCAATGCTAATGGCACCGTTGCAAAGCTGACTTTCTGCAGAAGAGGCACAGCTCCAGTTTTTTGCCCTGGCTCTTCGGCTGTGGGAGCAGAGGCCAACCGTTCGTGCTCTACTCCCTGGGATGCTGGGCAGCCGGGCACGGGTGCCAAAGAGGTTCCATTGTAATGGACTTTGAGTTGGGAAATCGAGGAGCGACAGCAATGCGGATGGCACCGTTGCAAAGCTGACTTTCTGCAGAAGAGGCACAGCTCAAGTTTTTTGCCCTGGCTCTTCGGCTGTGGGAGCAGAGGCCAAATGTTCGTGCTCTACTCCCTGGGATGCTGGGCAGCCGGGCACGGGTGCCAAAGAGGTTCCATTGTAATGGACTTTGAGTTGGGAAATCGAGGAGCGACAGCAATGCGGATGGCACCGTTGCAAAGCTGACTTTCTGCAGAAGAGGCACAGCTCAAGTTTTTTGCCCTGGCTCTTCGGCTGTGGGAGCAGAGGCCAACCGTTCGTGCTCTACTCCCTGGGATGCTGGGCAGCCCGGCACGGGTGCCAAAGAGGTTCCATTGTAATGGACTTTGAGTTGGGAAATCGAGGAGCGACAGCAATGCGGATGGCACCGTTGCAAAGCTGACTTTCTGCAGAAGAGGCACAGCTCAAGTTTTTTGCCCTGGCTCTTCGGCTGTGGGAGCAGAGGCCAAATGTTCGTGCCCTACTCCCTGGGATGCTGGGCAGCCCAGCACGGGTGCCTAAGAGGTTCCATTGTAATGGACTTTGAGTTGGGAAATCGAGGAGCGACAGCAATGCGGATGGCACCGTTGCAAAGCTGACTTTCTGCAGAAGAGGCACAGCTCAAGTTTTTTGCCCTGGCTCTTCGGCTGTGGGAGCACAGGCCAACCGTTCGTGCTCTACTCCCTGGGATGCTGGGCAGCCCGGCACGGGTGCCAAAGAGGTTCCATTGTAATGGACTTTGAGTTGGGAAATCGAGGAGCGACAGCAATGCGGATGGCACCGTTGCAAAGCTGACTTTCTGCAGAAGAGGCACAGCTCAAGTTTTTTGCCCTGGCTCTTCGGCTGTGGGAGCAGAGGCCAACCGTTCGTGCTCTACTCCCTGGGATGCTGGGCAGCCGGGCACGGGTGCCAAAGAGGTTCCATTGTAATGGACTTTGAGTTGGGAAATCGAGGAGCGACAGCAATGCGGATGGCACCGTTGCAAAGCTGACTTTCTGCAGAAGAGGCACAGCTCAAGTTTTTTGCCCTGGCTCTTTGGCTGTGGGAGCAGAGGCCATCCGTTCGTGCTCTACTCCCTGGGATGCTGGGCAGACCAGCATGGGTGCCAAAGAGGTTCCATTGTAATGGACTTTGAGTTGGGAAATCGAGGAGCGACAGCAATGCGGATGGCACCGTTGCAAAGCTGACTTTCTGCAGAAGAGGCACAGCTCAAGTTTTTTGCCCTGGCTCTTCGGCTGTGGGAGCAGAGGCCAACCGTTCGTGCTCTACTCCCTGGGATGCTGGGCAGCCCGGCACGGGTGTCAAAGAGGTTCCATTGTAATGGACTTTGAGTTGGGAAATGGAGGAGCGAGAGCAATGCGGATGGCACCGTTGCAAAGCTGACTTTCTGCAGAAGAGGCACAGCTCAAGTTTTTTGCCCTGGCTCTTCGGCTGTGGGAGCAGAGGCCAACCGTTCGTGCTCTACTCCCTGGGATGCTGGGCAGCCGGGCACGGGTGCCAAAAAGGTTCCATTGTAATGGACTTTGAGTTGGGAAATCGAGGAGCGACAGCAATGGGATGGCACCGTTGCAAAGCTGACTTTCTGCAGAAGAGGCACAGCTCAAGTTTTTTGCCCTGGCTCTTCGGCTGTGGGAGCAGAGGCCAACCGTTCGTGCTCTACTCCCTGGGATGCTGGGCAGCCGGGCACGGGTGCCAAAGAGGTTCCATTGTAATGGACTTTGAGTTGGGAAATCGAGGAGCGACAGCAATGCGGATGGCACCGTTGCAAAGCTGACTTTCTGCAGAAGAGGCACAGCTCAAGTTTTTTGCCCTGGCTCTTCGGCTGTGGGAGCAGAGGCCATCCGTTTGTGCTCTACTCCCTGGGAAGCTGGGCAGCCCAGCACGGGTGCCAAAGAGGTTCCATTGTAATGGACTTTGAGTTGGGAAATGGAGGAGCGACAGCAATGCGGATGGCACCGTTGCAAAGCTGACTTTCTGCAGAAGAGGCACAGCTCAAGTTTTTTGCCCTGGCTCTTCGGCTGTGGGAGCAGAGGCCAATCGTTCGTGCTCTACTCCCTGGGATGCTGGGCAGCCGGGCACGGGTGCCAAAGAGGTTCCATTGTAATGGACTTTGAGTTGGGATATCGAGGAGCGACAGCTATGCGGATGGCACCGTTGCAAAGCTGACTTTCTGCGGAAGAGGCACTGCTCAAGTTTTTTGCCCTGGCTCTTCGGCTGTGGGAGCAGAGGCCATCCGTTCGTGCTCTACTCCCTGGGATGCTGGGCAGACCAGCATGGGTGCCAAAGAGTTTCCATTTTAATGGACTTTGAGCTTGGGAAATCTAGGAGCGACAGCAATGCGGATGGCACCGTTGCAAAGCTGACTTTCTGCAGAAGAGGCACAGCTCAAGTTTTTTGCCCTGGCTCTTCGGCTGTGGGAGCAGAGGCCAACCGTTCGTGCTCTACTCCCTGGGATGCTGGGCAGCTGAGAACGGGTGCCAAAGAGGTTCCATTGTAATGGACTTTGAGTTGGGAAATCGAGGAGTGACAGCAATGCGGATGGCACCGTTGCAAAGCTGACTTTCTGCAGAAGAGGCACAGCTCAAGTTTTTTGCCCTGGCTCTTCGGCTGTGGGAGCAGAGGCCAATCGTTCGTGCTCTACTCCCTGGGATGCTGGGCAGCCGGGCACGGGTGCCAAAGAGGTTCCATTGTAATGGACTTTGAGTTGGGAAATCGAGGAGCGACAGCAATGCGGATGGCACCGTTGCAAAGCTGACTTTCTGCAGAAGAGGCACAGCTCAAGTTTTTTGCCCTGGCTCTTCGGCTGTGGGAGCAGAGGCCAACCGTTCGTGCTCTACTCCCTGGGATGCTGGGCAGCCGGGCACGGGTGCCAAAGAGGTTCCATTGTAATGGACTTTGAGTTGGGAAATCGAGGAGCGACAGCAATGCGGATGGCACCGTTGCAAAGCTGACTTTCTGCAGAAGAGGCACAGCTCAAGTTTTTTGCCCTGGCTCTTCGGCTGTGGGAGCAGAGGCCAACCGTTCGTGCTCTACTCCCTGGGATGCTGGGCAGCCGAGCACGGGTGCCAAAGAGGTTCCATTGTAATGGACTTTGAGTTGGGAAATGGAGGAGCGACAGCAATGCGGATGGCACCGTTGCAAAGCTGACTTTCTGCAGAAGAGGCACAGCTCAAGTTTTTTGCCCTGGCTCTTCGGCTGTGGGAGCAGAGGCCAACCGTTCGTGCTCTACTCCCTGGGATGCTGGGCAGCCGAGCACCGGTGCCAAAGAGGTTCCATTGTAATGGACTTTGAGTTGGGAAATCGAGGAGCGACAGCAATGCGGATGGCACCGTTGCAAAGCTGACTTTCTGCAGAAGAGGCACAGCTCAAGTTTTTTGCCCTGGCTCTTCGGCTGTGGGAGCAGAGGCCAACCGTTCGTGCTCTACTCCCTGGGATGCTGGGCAGCCGGGCACGGGTGCCAAAGAGGTTCCATTGTAATGGACTTTGAGTTGGGAAATCGAGGAGCGACAGCAATGCGGATGGCACCGTTGCAAAGCTGACTTTCTGCAGAAGAGGCACAGCTCAAGTTTTTTGCCCTGGCTCTTCGGCTGTGGGAGCAGAGGCCAACCGTTCGTGCTCTACTGCCTGGGATGCCGGGCAGCTGGGCACGGGTGCCAAAGAGGTTCCATTGTAATGGACTTTGAGTTGGGAAATCGAGGAGCGACAGCAATGCAGATGGCACCGTTGCAAAGCTGACTTTCTGCAGAAGAGGCACAGCTCAAGTTTTTTGCCCTGGCTCTTCGGCTGTGGGAGCAGAGGCCAACCGTTCGTGCTCTACTCCCTTGGATGCTGGGCAGCCCAGCACGGGTGCCAAAGAGGTTCCATTGTAATGGACTTTGAGTTGGGAAATCGAGGAGCGACAGCTATGCGGATGGCACCGTTGCAAAGCTGACTTTCTGCAGAAGAGGCACAGCTCAAGTTTTTTGCCCTGGCTCTTCGGCTGTGGGAGCAGAGGCCAACCGTTCGTGCTCTACTCCCTGGGATGCTGGGCAGCCGGGCACGGGTGCCAAAGAGGTTCCATTGTAATGGACTTTGAGTTGGGAAATCGAGGAGCGACAGCAATGCGGATGGCACCGTTGCAAAGCTGACTTTCTGCAGAAGAGGCACAGCTCAAGTTTTTTGCCCTGGCTCTTCGGCTGTGGGAGCAGAGGCCAACCGTTCGTGCTCTACTCCCTGGGATGCTGGGCAGCCGGGCACGGGTGCCAAAGAGGTTCCATTGTAATGGACTTTGAGTTGGGAAATCGAGGAGCGACAGCAATGCGGATGGCACCGTTGCAAAGCTGACTTTCTGCAGAAGAGGCACAGCTCAAGTTTTTTGCCCTGGCTCTTTGGCCGTGGGAGCAGAGGCCAACCGTTCGTGCTCTACTCCCTGGGATGCTGGACAGCCGGGCACGGGTGCCAAAGAGGTTCCATTGTAATGGACTTTGAGTTGGGAAATCGAGGAGCGACAGCAATGCGGATGGCACCGTTGCAAAGCTGACTTTCTGCAGAAGAGGCACAGCTCAAGTTTTTTGCCCTGGCTCTTCGGCTGTGGGAGCAGAGGCCAAATGTTCGTGCCCTACTCCCTGGGATGCTGGGCAGCCCGGCACGGGTGCCAAAGAGGTTCCATTGTAATGGACTTTGAGTTGGGAAATCGAGGAGCGACAGCAATGCGGATGGCACCGTTGCAAAGCTGACTTTCTGCAGAAGAGGCACAGCTCAAGTTTTTTGCCCTGGCTCTTCGGCTGTGGGAGCAGAGGCCAAATGTTCGTGCCCTACTCCCTGGGATGCTGGGCAGCCGAGCACGGGTGCCAAAGAGGTTCCATTGTAATGGACTTTGAGTTGGGAAATCGAGGAGTGACAGCAATGCGGATGGCACCGTTGCAAAGCTGACTTTCTGCAGAAGAGGCACAGCTCAAGTTTTTTGCCCTGGCTCTTCGGCTGTGGGAGCAGAGGCCAAATGTTCGTGCCCTACTCCCTAGGATGCTGGGCAGCCCAGCACGGGTGCCTAAGAGGTTCCACTGAAAATGGACTTTGAGTTGGGAAATCGAGGAGCGACAGCAATGCGGATGGCACCGTTGCAAAGCTGACTTTCTGCAGAAGAGGCACAGCTCAAGTTTTTTGCCCTGGCTCTTCGGCTGTGGGAGCAGAGGCCAAATGTTCGTGCCCTACTCCCTAGGATGCTGGGCAGCCCAGCACGGGTGCCTAAGATGTTCCACTGAAAATGGACTTTGAGTTGGGAAATCGAGGAGCGACAGCAATGCGGATGGCACCGTTGCAAAGCTGACTTTCTGCAGAAGAGGCACAGCTCAAGTTTTTTGCCCTGGCTCTTCGGCTGTGGGAGCAGAGGCCAAATGTTCGTGCCCTACTCCCTGGGATGCTGGGCAGCCCAGCACGGGTGCCAAAGAGGTTCCATTGTAATGGACTTTGAGTTGGGAAATCGAGGAGCGACAGCAATGCGGATGGCACCGTTGCAAAGCTGACTTTCTGCAGAAGAGGCACAGCTCAAGTTTTTTGCCCTGGCTCTTCGGCTGTGGGAGCAGAGGCCAACCGTTCGTGCTCTACTCCCTGGGATGCTGGGCAGCTGAGCACGGGTGCCAAAGAGGTTCCATTGTAATGGACTTTGAGTTGGGAAATCGAGGAGTGACAGCAATGCGGATGGCACCGTTGCAAAGCTGACTTTCTGCAGAAGAGGCACAGCTCAAGTTTTTTGCCCTGGCTCTTCGGCTGTGGGAGCAGAGGCCATCCGTTCGTGCTCTACTCCCTGGGATGCTGGGCAGCCCAGCATGGGTGCCAAAGAGGTTCCATTGTAATGGACTTTGAGTTGGGAAATCGAGGAGCGACAGCAATGCGGATGGCACCGTTGCAAAGCTGACTTTCTGCAGAAGAGGCACAGCTCAAGTTTTTTGCCCTGGCTCTTTGGCTGTGGGAGCAGAGGCCAACCGTTCGTGCTCTACTCCCTGGGATGCTGGGCAGCCGAGCACGGGTGCCAAAGAGGTTCCATTGTAATGGACTTTGAGTTGGGAAATGGAGGAGCGACAGCAATGCGGATGGCACCGTTGCAAAGCTGACTTTCTGCAGAAGAGGCACAGCTCAAGTTTTTTGCCCTGGCTCTTCGGCTGTGGGAGCAGAGGCCAACCGTTCTTGCTCTACTCCCTGGGATGCTGGGCAGCCGAGCACCGGTGCCAAAGAGGTTCCATTGTAATGGACTTTGAGTTGGGAAATCGAGGAGCGACAGCAATGCGGATGGCACCGTTGCAAAGCTGACTTTCTGCAGAAGAGGCACAGCTCAAGTTTTTTGCCCTGGCTCTTCGGCTGTGGGAGCAGAGGCCAACCGTTCGTGCTCTACTCCCTGGGATGCTGGGCAGCCGGGCACGGGTGCCAAAGAGGTTCCATTGTAATGGACTTTGAGTTGGGAAATCGAGGAGCGACAGCAATGCGGATGGCACCGTTGCAAAGCTGACTTTCTGCAGAAGAGGCACAGCTCAAGTTTTTTGCCCTGGCTCTTCGGCTGTGGGAGCAGAGGCCAACCGTTCGTGCTCTACTGCCTGGGATGCCGGGCAGCTGGGCACGGGTGCCAAAGAGGTTCCATTGTAATGGACTTTGAGTTGGGAAATCGAGGAGCGACAGCAATGCAGATGGCACCGTTGCAAAGCTGACTTTCTGCAGAAGAGGCACAGCTCAAGTTTTTTGCCCTGGCTCTTCGGCTGTGGGAGCAGAGGCCAACCGTTCGTGCTCTACTCCCTTGGATGCTGGGCAGCCCAGCACGGGTGCCAAAGAGGTTCCATTGTAATGGACTTTGAGTTGGGAAATCGAGGAGCGACAGCTATGCGGATGGCACCGTTGCAAAGCTGACTTTCTGCAGAAGAGGCACAGCTCAAGTTTTTTGCCCTGGCTCTTCGGCTGTGGGAGCAGAGGCCAACCGTTCGTGCTCTACTCCCTGGGATGCTGGGCAGCCGGGCACGGGTGCCAAAGAGGTTCCATTGTAATGGACTTTGAGTTGGGAAATCGAGGAGCGACAGCAATGCGGATGGCACCGTTGCAAAGCTGACTTTCTGCAGAAGAGGCACAGCTCAAGTTTTTTGCCCTGGCTCTTCGGCTGTGGGAGCAGAGGCCAACCGTTCGTGCTCTACTCCCTGGGATGCTGGGCAGCCGGGCACGGGTGCCAAAGAGGTTCCATTGTAATGGACTTTGAGTTGGGAAATCGAGGAGCGACAGCAATGCGGATGGCACCGTTGCAAAGCTGACTTTCTGCAGAAGAGGCACAGCTCAAGTTTTTTGCCCTGGCTCTTTGGCCGTGGGAGCAGAGGCCAACCGTTCGTGCTCTACTCCCTGGGATGCTGGACAGCCGGGCACGGGTGCCAAAGAGGTTCCATTGTAATGGACTTTGAGTTGGGAAATCGAGGAGCGACAGCAATGCGGATGGCACCGTTGCAAAGCTGACTTTCTGCAGAAGAGGCACAGCTCAAGTTTTTAGCCCTGGCTCTTCGGCTGTGGGAGCAGAGGCCAAATGTTCGTGCCCTACTCCCTGGGATGCTGGGCAGCCCAGCACGGGTGCCAAAGAGGTTCCATTGTAATGGACTTTGAGTTGGGAAATCGAGGAGCGACAGCAATGCGGATGGCACCGTTGCAAAGCTGACTTTCTGCAGAAGAGGCACAGCTCAAGTTTTTTGCCCTGGCTCTTCGGCTGTGGGAGCAGAGGCCAAATGTTCGTGCCCTACTCCCTGGGATGCTGGGCAGCCGAGCACGGGTGCCAAAGAGGTTCCATTGTAATGGACTTTGAGTTGGGAAATCGAGGAGTGACAGCAATGCGGATGGCACCGTTGCAAAGCTGACTTTCTGCAGAAGAGGCACAGCTCAAGTTTTTTGCCCTGGCTCTTCGGCTGTGGGAGCAGAGGCCAAATGTTCGTGCCCTACTCCCTAGGATGCTGGGCAGCCCAGCACGGGTGCCTAAGAGGTTCCACTGAAAATGGACTTTGAGTTGGGAAATCGAGGAGCGACAGCAATGCGGATGGCACCGTTGCAAAGCTGACTTTCTGCAGAAGAGGCACAGCTCAAGTTTTTTGCCCTGGCTCTTCGGCTGTGGGAGCAGAGGCCAAATGTTCGTGCCCTACTCCCTAGGATGCTGGGCAGCCCAGCACGGGTGCCTAAGATGTTCCACTGAAAATGGACTTTGAGTTGGGAAATCGAGGAGCGACAGCAATGCGGATGGCACCGTTGCAAAGCTGACTTTCTGCAGAAGAGGCACAGCTCAAGTTTTTTGCCCTGGCTCTTCGGCTGTGGGAGCAGAGGCCAAATGTTCGTGCCCTACTCCCTGGGATGCTGGGCAGCCCAGCACGGGTGCCAAAGAGGTTCCATTGTAATGGACTTTGAGTTGGGAAATCGAGGAGCGACAGCAATGCGGATGGCACCGTTGCAAAGCTGACTTTCTGCAGAAGAGGCACAGCTCAAGTTTTTTGCCCTGGCTCTTCGGCTGTGGGAGCAGAGGCCAACCGTTCGTGCTCTACTCCCTGGGATGCTGGGCAGCTGAGCACGGGTGCCAAAGAGGTTCCATTGTAATGGACTTTGAGTTGGGAAATCGAGGAGTGACAGCAATGCGGATGGCACCGTTGCAAAGCTGACTTTCTGCAGAAGAGGCACAGCTCAAGTTTTTTGCCCTGGCTCTTCGGCTGTGGGAGCAGAGGCCATCCGTTCGTGCTCTACTCCCTGGGATGCTGGGCAGCCCAGCATGGGTGCCAAAGAGGTTCCATTGTAATGGACTTTGAGTTGGGAAATCGAGGAGCGACAGCAATGCGGATGGCACCGTTGCAAAGCTGACTTTCTGCAGAAGAGGCACAGCTCAAGTTTTTTGCCCTGGCTCTTTGGCTGTGGGAGCAGAGGCCAACCGTTCGTGCTCTACTCCCTGGGATGCTGGGCAGCCGAGCACGGGTGCCAAAGAGGTTCCATTGTAATGGACTTTGAGTTGGGAAATGGAGGAGCGACAGCAATGCGGATGGCACCGTTGCAAAGCTGACTTTCTGCAGAAGAGGCACAGCTCAAGTTTTTTGCCCTGGCTCTTCGGCTGTGGGAGCAGAGGCCAACCGTTCTTGCTCTACTCCCTGGGATGCTGGGCAGCCGAGCACCGGTGCCAAAGAGGTTCCATTGTAATGGACTTTGAGTTGGGAAATCGAGGAGCGACAGCAATGCGGATGGCACCGTTGCAAAGCTGACTTTCTGCAGAAGAGGCACAGCTCAAGTTTTTTGCCCTGGCTCTTCGGCTGTGGGAGCAGAGGCCAACCGTTCGTGCTCTACTCCCTGGGATGCTGGGCAGCCCGGCACGGGTGCCAAAGAGGTTCCATTGTAATGGACTTTGAGTTGGGAAATCGAGGAGCGACAGCAATGCGGATGGCACCGTTGCAAAGCTGACTTTCTGCAGAAGAGGCACAGCTCAAGTTTTTTGCCCTGGCTCTTCGGCTGTGGGAGCAGAGGCCAACCGTTCGTGCTCTACTGCCTGGGATGCCGGGCAGCTGGGCACGGGTGCCAAAGAGGTTCCATTGTAATGGACTTTGAGTTGGGAAATCGAGGAGCGACAGCAATGCAGATGGCACCGTTGCAAAGCTGACTTTCTGCAGAAGAGGCACAGCTCAAGTTTTTTGCCGGCTCTTCGGCTGTGGGAGCAGAGGCCAACCGTTCGTGCCCTACTCCCTGGGATGCTGGGCTGCCCGGCACGGGTGCCAAAGAGGTTCCATTGTAATGGACTTTGAGTTGGGAAATCGAGGAGCGACAGCAATGCGGATGGCACCGTTGCAAAGCTGACTTTCTGCAGAAGAGGCACAGCTCAAGTTTTTTGCCCTGGCTCTTCGGCTGTGGGAGCAGAGGCCAACCGTTCGTGCTCTACTCCCTGGGATGCTGGCAGCCGAGCACGGGTGCCAAAGAGGTTCCATTGTAATGGACTTTGAGTTGGGAAATCGAGGAGCGACAGCAATGCGGATGGCACCGTTGCAAAGCTGACTTTCTGCAGAAGAGGCACAGCTCAAGTTTTTTGCCCTGGCTCTTCGGCTGTGGGAGCAGAGGCCAACCGTTCGTGCTCTACTCCCTGGGATGCTGGGCAGCCGGGCACGGGTGCCAAAGAGGTTCCATTGTAATGGACTTTGAGTTGGGAAATCGAGGAGCGACAGCAATGCGGATGGCACCGTTGCAAAGCTGACTTTCTGCAGAAGAGGCACAGCTCAAGTTTTTTGCCCTGGCTCTTCGGCTGTGGGAGCAGAGGCCAACCGTTTGTGCTCTACTTCCTGGGATGCTGGGCAGCCCAGCACCGGTGCCAAAGAGGTTCCATTGTAATGGACTTTGAGTTGGGAAATCGAGGAGCGACAGCAATGCGGATGGCACCGTTGCAAAGCTGACTTTCTGCAGAAGAGGCACAGCTCAAGTTTTTTGCCCTGGCTCTTCGGCTGTGGGAGCAGAGGCCAACGGTTCGTGCTCTACTCCCTGGGATGCTGGGCAGCCGAGCACGGGTGCCTAAGAGGTTCCATTGTAATGGACTTTGAGTTGGGAAATCGAGGAGCGACAGCAATGCGGATGGCACCGTTGCAAAGCTGACTTTCTGCAGAAGAGGCACAGCTCAAGTTTTTTGCCCTGGCTCTTCGGCTGTGGGAGCACAGGCCAACCGTTCGTGCTCTACTCCCTGGGATGCTGGCAGCCCGGCACGGGTGCCAAAGAGGTTCCATTGTAATGGACTTTGAGTTGGGAAATCGAGGAGCGACAGCAATGCGGATGGCACCGTTGCAAAGCTGACTTTCTGCAGAAGAGGCACAGCTCAAGTTTTTTGCCCTGGCTCTTCGGCTGTGGGAGCAGAGGCCAACCGTTCGTGCCCTACTCCCTGGGATGCTGGGCAGCCGGGCACGGGTGCCAAAGAGGTTCCATTGTAATGGACTTTGAGTTGGGAAATCGAGGAGCGACAGCAATGCGGATGGCACCGTTGCAAAGCTGACTTTTTGCAGAAGAGGCACAGCTCAAGTTTTTTGCCCTGGCTCTTCGGCTGTGGGAGCAGAGGCCATCCGTTCGTGCTCTACTCCCTGGTTTGCTGGGCAGCGGGGAACGAGTGCCAAAGAGGTTCCATTGTAATGGACTTTGAGTTGGGAAATCGAGGAGCGACAGCAATGCGGATGGCACCGTTGCAAAGCTGACTTTCTGCAGAAGAGGCACAGCTCAAGTTTTTTGCCCTGGCTCTTCGGCTGTGGGAGCAGAGGCCAACCGTTCGTGCTCTACTCCCTGGGATGCTGGCAGCCGAGCACGGGTGCCAAAGAGGTTCCATTGTAATGGACTTTGAGTTGGGAAATCGAGGAGCGACAGCAATGCTAATGGCACCGTTGCAAAGCTGACTTTCTGCAGAAGAGGCACAGCTCAAGTTTTTTGCCCTGGCTTTTTGGCTGTGGGAGGAGAGGCCAACCGTTCGTGCTCTACTCCCTGGGATGCTGGGCAGCCCAGCACGGGTGCCAAAGAGGTTCCATTGTAATGGACTTTGAGTTGGGAAATCGAGGAGCGACAGCAATGCGGATGGCACCGTTGCAAAGCTGACTTTCTGCAGAAGAGGCACAGCTCAAGTTTTTTGCCCTGGCTCTTCGGCTGTGGGAGCAGAGGCCAACCGTTCGTGCTCTACTCCCTGGGATGCTGGGCAGCCCAGCACGGGTGCCAAAGAGGTTCCATTGTAATGGACTTTGAGTTGGGAAATCGAGGAGCGACAGCAATGCAGATGGCACCGTTGCAAAGCTGACTTTCTGCAGAAGAGGCACAGCTCAAGTTTTTTGCCCTGGCTCTTCGGCTGTGGGAGCAGAGGCCAACCGTTCGTGCTCTACTCCCTGGGATGCTGGGCAGCCCAGCAAGGGTGCCAAAGAGGTTCCATTGTAATGGGCTTTGAGTTGGGAAATGGAGGAGCGACAGCAATGCGGATGGCACCGTTGCAAAGCTGACTTTCTGCAGAAGAGGCACAGCTCAAGTTTTTTGCCCTGGCTCTTCGGCTGTGGGAGCAGAGGCCAACCGTTCGTGCTCTACTCCCTGGGATGCTGGGCAGCCGGGCACGGGTGCCAAAGAGGTTCCATTGTAATGGACTTTGAGTTGGGAAATCGAGGAGCGACAGCAATGCGGATGGCACCGTTGCAAAGCTGACTTTCTGCAGAAGAGGCACAGCTCAAGTTTTTTGCCCTGGCTCTTCGGCTGTGGGAGCACAGGCCAACCGTTCGTGCTCTACTCCCTGGGATGCTGGGCAGCCCAGCACGGGTGCCAAAGAGGTTCCATTGTAATGGACTTTGAGTTGGGAAATCGAGGAGCGACAGCTATGCGGATGGCACCGTTGCAAAGCTGACTTTCTGCAGAAGAGGCACAGCTCAAGTTTTTTGCCCTGGCTCTTCGGCCGTGGGAGCAGAGGCCAACCGTTCGTGCTCTACTCCCTGGGATGCTTGGCAGCCGGGCACGGGTGCCAAAGAGGTTCCATTGTAATGGACTTTGAGTTGGGAAATCGAGGAGCGACAGCAATGCGGATGGCACCGTTGCAAAGCTGACTTTCTGCAGAAGAGGCACAGCTCAAGTTTTTTGCCCTGGCTCTTCGGCTGTGGGAGCAGAGGCCAAATGTTCGTGCCCTACTCCCTGGGATGCTGGGCAGCCCAGCACGGGTGCCAAAGAGGTTCCATTGTAATGGACTTTGAGTTGGGAAATGGAGGAGCGACAGCAATGCGGATGGCACCGTTGCAAAGCTGACTTTCTGCAGAAGAGGCACAGCTCAAGTTTTTTGCCCTGGCTCTTCGGCTGTGGGAGCAGAGGCCAACCGTTCGTGCTCTATTCCCTGGGATGCTGGGCAGCCGGGCACGGGTGCCAAAGAGGTTCCATTGTAATGGACTTTGAGTTGGGAAATTGAGGAGCGAAAGCAATGCGGATGGCAGCGTTGCAAAGCTGACTTTCTGCAGAAGAGGCACAGCTCAAGTTTTTTGCCCTGGCTCTTCGGCTGTGGGAGCAGAGGCCAACCGTTCGTGCTCTACTCCCTGGGATGCTGGGCAGCCCGGCAAGGGTGCCAAAGAGGTTCCATTTTAATGGACTTTGAGTTGGGAAATCGAGGAGCGACAGCAATGCGGATGGCACCGTTGCAAAGCTGACTTTCTGCAGAAGAGGCACAGCTCAAGTTTTTTGCCCTGGCTCTTCGGCTGTGGGAGCAGAGGCCAACTGTTCGTGCTCTACTCCCTGGGATGCTGGGCAGCCGGGCACGGGTGCCAAAGAGGTTCCATTGTAATGGACTTTGAGTTGGGAAATTGAGGAGCGACAGCAATGCGGATGGCACCGTTGCAAAGCTGACTTTCTGCAGAAGAGGCACAGGTCAAGTTTTTTGCCCTGGCTCTTCGGCTGTGGGAGCAGAGGCCAACCGTTCGTGCCCTACTCCCTGGGATGCTGGGCAGCCGGGCACGGGTGCCAAAGAGGTTCCATTGTAATGGACTTTGAGTTGGGAAATCGAGGAGCGACAGCAATGCGGATGGCACCGTTGCAAAGCTGACTTTCTGCAGAAGAGGCACAGCTCAAGTTTTTTGCCCTGGCTCTTCGGCTGTGGGAGCAGAGGCCAACCGTTCGTGCTCTACTCCCTGGGATGCTGGGCAGCCCGGCACGGGTGCCAAAGAGGTTCCATTGTAATGGACTTTGAGTTGGGAAATCGAGGAGCGACAGCAATGCGGATGGCACCATTGCAAAGCTGACTTTCTGCAGAAGAGGCACAGCTCAAGTTTTTTGCCCTGGCTCTTCGGCTGTGGGAGCAGAGGCCAACCGTTCGTGCTCTACTCCCTGGGATGCTGGACAGCCGGGCACGGGTGCCAAAGAGGTTCCATTGTAATGGACTTTGAGTTGGGAAATCGAGGAGCGACAGCAATGCAGATGGCACCGTTGCAAAGCTGACTTTCTGCAGAAGAGGCACAGCTCAAGTTTTTTGCCCTGGCTCTTCGGCTGTGGGAGCAGAGGCCAAATGTTCGTGCTCTACTCCCTGGGATGCTGGGCAGCCGGGCACGGGTGCCAAAGAGGTTCCATTGTAATGGACTTTGAGTTGGGAAATCGAGGAGCGACAGCAATGCGGATGGCACCGTTGCAAAGCTGACTTTCTGCAGAAGAGGCACAGCTCAAGTTTTTTGCCCTGGCTCTTCGGCTGTGGGAGCAGAGGCCAACCGTTCGTGCTCTACTCCCTGGGATGCTGGGCAGCCCGGCACGGGTGCCAAAGAGGTTCCATTGTAATGGACTTTGAGTTGGGAAATCGAGGAGCGACAGCAATGCGGATGGCACCGTTGCAAAGCTGACTTTCTGCAGAAGAGGCACAGCTCAAGTTTTTTGCCCTGGCTCTTCGGCTGTGGGAGCAGAGGCCAAATGTTCGTGCCCTACTCCCTGGGATGCTGGGCAGCCCAGCACGGGTGCCTAAGAGGTTCCATTGTAATGGACTTTGAGTTGGGAAATCGAGGAGCGACAGCAATGCGGATGGCACCGTTGCAAAGCTGACTTTCTGCAGAAGAGGCACAGCTCAAGTTTTTTGCCCTGGCTCTTCGGCTGTGGGAGCACAGGCCAACCGTTCGTGCTCTACTCCCTGGGATGCTGGGCAGCCCGGCACGGGTGCCAAAGAGGTTCCATTGTAATGGACTTTGAGTTGGGAAATCGAAGAGCGACAGCAATGCGGATGGCACCGTTGCAAAGCTGACTTTCTGCAGAAGAGGCACAGCTCAAGTTTTTTGCCCTGGCTCTTCGGCTGTGGGAGCAGAGGCCAAATGTTCGTGCCCTACTCCCTGGGATGCTGGGCAGCCCAGCACGGGTGCCTAAGAGGTTCCATTGTAATGGACTTTGAGTTGGGAAATCGAGGAGCGACAGCAATGCGGATGGCACCGTTGCAAAGCTGACTTTCTGCAGAAGAGGCACAGCTCAAGTTTTTTGCCCTGGCTCTTCGGCTGTGGGAGCACAGGCCAACCGTTCGTGCTCTACTCCCTGGGATGCTGGGCAGCCCGGCACGGGTGCCAAAGAGGTTCCATTGTAATGGACTTTGAGTTGGGAAATCGAAGAGCGACAGCAATGCGGATGGCACCGTTGCAAAGCTGACTTTCTGCAGAAGAGGCACAGCTCAAGTTTTTTGCCCTGGCTCTTCGGCTGTGGGAGCAGAGGCCAACCGTTCGTGCTCTACTCCCTGGGATGCTGGGCAGCCCAGCACGGGTGAAAAGAGGTTCCATTGTAATGGACTTTGAGTTGGGAAATCGAGGAGCGACAGCAATGCGGATGGCACCGTTGCAAAGCTGACTTTCTGCAGAAGAGGCAGAGCTCAAGTTTTTTGCCCTGGCTCTTCGGCTGTGGGAGCAGAGGCCAACCGTTCGTGCCCTACTCCCTGGGATGCTGGGCAGCCGGGCACGGGTGCCAAAGAGGTTCCATTGTAATGGACTTTGAGTTGGGAAATCGAGGAGCGACAGCAATGCGGATGGCACCGTTGCAAAGCTGACTTTCTGCAGAAGAGGCACAGCTCCAGTTTTTTGCCCTGGCTCTTCGGCTGTGGGAGCAGAGGCCAACCGTTCGTGCCCTACTCCCTGGGATGCTGGGCAGCCGGGCACGGGTGCCAAAGAGGTTCCATTGTAATGGACTTTGAGTTGGGAAATCGAGGAGCGACAGCAATGCGGATGGCACCGTTGCAAAGCTGAATTTCTGCAGAAGAGGCACAGCTCAAGTTTTTTGCCCTGGCTCTTCGGCTGTGGGAGCAGAGGCCAACCGTTCGTGCTCTACTCCCTGGGATGCTGGGCAGCCCAGCACGGGTGAAAAGAGGTTCCATTGTAATGGACTTTGAGTTGGGAAATGGAGGAGCGACAGCAATGCGGATGGCACCGTTGCAAAGCTGACTTTCTGCAGAAGAGGCAGAGCTCAAGTTTTTTGCCCTGGCTCTTCGGCTGTGGGAGCAGAGGCCAACCGTTCGTGCCCTACTCCCTGGGATGCTGGGCAGCCCAGCACGGGTGCCAAAGAGGTTCCATTGTAATGGACTTTGAGTTGGGAAATCGAGGAGCGACAGCAATGCGGATGGCACCGTTGCAAAGCTGACTTTCTGCAGAAGAGGCGCAGCTCAAATTTTTTGCCCTGGCTCTTTGGCTGTGGGAGCAGAGGCCAACCGTTCGTGCCCTACTCCCTGGGATGCTGGACAGCCGGGCACGGGTGCCAAAGAGGTTCCATTGTAATGGACTTTGAGTTGGGAAATCGAGGAGCGACAGCAATGCAGATGGCACCGTTGCAAAGTTGACTTTCTGCAGAAGAGGCACAGCTCAAGTTTTTTGCCCTCGCTCTTCGGCTGTGGGAGCAGAGGCCAACCATTCGTGCTCCACTCCCTGGGATGCTGGGCAGCCGGGCACGGGTGCCAAAGAGGTTCCATTGTAATGGACTTTGAGTTGGGAAATCGAGGAGCGACAGCAATGCGGATGGCACCGTTGCAAAGCTGACTTTCTGCAGAAGAGGCAGAGCTCAAGGTTTTTGCCCTGGCTCTTCGGCTGTGGGAGCAGAGGCCAACCGTTCGTGCTCTACTCCCTGGGTTGCTGGGCAGCCGAGCACCGGTGCCAAAGAGGTTCCATTGTAATGGACTTTGAGTTGGGAAATCGAGGAGCGACAGCAATGCGGATGGCACCGTTGCAAAGGTGACTTTCTGCAGAAGAGGCACAGCTCAAGTTTTTTGCCCTGGCTCTTCGGCTGTGGGAGCAGAGGCCAACCATTCGTGCTCTACTCCCTGGGATGCTGGGCAGCCGGGCAAGGGTGCCAAAGAGGTTCCATTGTAATGGACTTTGATTTGGGAAATCGAGGAGCGACAGCAATGCGGATGGCACCGTTGCAAAGCTGACTTTCTGCAGAAGAGGCACAGCTCAAGTTTTTTGCCCTGGCTCTTCGGCTGTGGGAGCAGAGGCCAACCGTTCGTGCTCTACTCCCTGGGATGCTGGGCAGCCGGGCACGGGTGCCAAAGAGGTTCCATTGTAATGGACTTTGAGTTGGGAAATCGAGGAGCGACAGCAATGCGGATGGCACCGTTGCAAAGCTGACTTTCTGCAGAAGAGGCACAGCTCAAGTTTTTTGCCCTGGCTCTTCGCCTGTGGGAGCAGAGGCCAACCGTTCGTGCTCTACTCCCTGGGATGCTGGGCAGCCGGGCACGGGTGCCAAAGAGGTTCCATTGTAATGGACTTTGAGTTGGGAAATCGAGGAGCGACAGCAATGCGGATGGCACCGTTGCAAAGCTGACTTTCTGCAGAAGAGGCACAGCTCAAGTTTTTTGCCCTGGCTCTTTGGCTGTGGGAGCAGAGGCCATCCGTTCGTGCTCTACTCCCTGGGATGCTGGGCAGACCAGCATGGGTGCCAAAGAGGTTCCATTGTAATGGACTTTGAGTTGGGAAATCGAGGAGCGACAGCAATGCGGATGGCACCGTTGCAAAGCTGACTTTCTGCAGAAGAGGCACAGCTCAAGTTTTTTGCCCTGGCTCTTCGGCTGTGGGAGCAGAGGCCAACCGTTCGTGCTCTACTCCCTGGGATGCTGGGCAGCCGGGCACGGGTGCCAAAGAGGTTCCATTGTAATGGACTTTGAGTTGGGAAATGGAGGAGCGACAGCAATGCGGATGGCACCGTTGCAAAGCTGACTTTCTGCAGAAGAGGCACAGCTCAAGTTTTTTGCCCTGGCTCTTCGGCTGTGGGAGCAGAGGCCAATCGTTCGTGCTCTACTCCCTGGGATGCTGGGCAGCCCAGCACGGGTGCCAAAGAGGTTCCATTGTAATGGACTTTGAGTTGGGAAATCGAGGAGCGACAGCAATGCGGATGGCACCGTTGCAAAGCTGACTTTCTGCAGAAGAGGCACAGCTCAAGTTTTTTGCCCTGGCTCTTCGGCTGTGGGAGCAGAGGCCAACCGTTCGTGCTCTACTCCCTGGGATGCTGGGCAGCCGAGCACGGGTGCCAAAGAGGTTCCATTGTAATGGACTTGGAGTTGGGAAATGGAGGAGCGACAGCAATGCGGATGGCACCGTTGCAAAGCTGACTTTCTGCAGAAGAGGCACAGCTCAAGTTTTTTGCCCTGGCTCTTCGGCTGTGGGAGCAGAGGCCAACCGTTCGTGCTCTACTCCCTGGGATGCTGGGCAGCCCAGCACGGTTGCCAAAGAGGTTCCATTGTAATGGACTTTGAGTTGGGAAATCGAGGAGCGACAGCAATGCGGATGGCACCGTTGCAAAGCTGACTTTCTGCAGAAGAGGCACAGCTCAAGTTTTTTGCCCTGGCTCTTCGGCTGTGGGAGCAGAGGCCAACCGTTCGTGCTCTACTCCCTGGGATGCTGGGCAGCCGGGCACGGGTGCCAAAGAGGTTCCATTGTAATGGACTTTGAGTTGGGAAATGGAGGAGCGACAGCAATGCGGATGGCACCGTTGCAAAGCTGACTTTCTGCAGAAGAGGCACAGCTCAAGTTTTTTGCCCTGGCTCTTCGGCTGTGGGAGCAGAGGCCAATCGTTCGTGCTCTACTCCCTGGGATGCTGGGCAGCCCGGCACGGGTGCCAAAGAGGTTCCATTGTAATGGACTTTGAGTTGGGAAATCGAGGAGCGACAGCAATGCGGATGGCACCGTTGCAAAGCTGACTTTCTGCAGAAGAGGCACAGCTCAAGTTTTTTGCCCTGGCTCTTCGGCTCTGGGAGCAGAGGCCAACCGTTCGTGCTCTACTCCCTGGGATGCTGGGCAGCCGAGCACGGGTGCCAAAGAGGTTCCATTGTAATGGACTTTGAGTTGGGAAATCGAGGAGTGACAGCAATGCGGATGGCAGCGTTGCAAAGCTGACTTTCTGCAGAAGAGGCACAGCTCAAGTTTTTTGCCCTGGCTCTTCGGCTGTGGGAGCAGAGGCCATCCGTTCGTGCTCTACTCCCTGGGATGCTGGGCAGCCCAGCATGGGTGCCAAAGAGGTTCCATTGTAATGGACTTTGAGTTGGGAAATCGAGGAGCGACAGCAATGCGGATGGCACCGTTGCAAAGCTGACTTTCTGCAGAAGAGGCACAGCTCAAGTTTTTTGCCCTGGCTCTTCGGCTGTGGGAGCAGAGGCCAACCGTTCGTGCTCTACTCCCTGGGATGCTGGGCAGCCGAGCACGGGTGCCAAAGAGGTTCCATTGTAATGGACTTTGAGTTGGGAAATGGAGGAGCGACAGCAATGCGGATGGCACCGTTGCAAAGCTGACTTTCTGCAGAAGAGGCACAGCTCAAGTTTTTTGCCCTGTCTCTTCGGCTGTGGGAGCAGAGGCCAACCGTTCGTGCTCTACTCCCTGGGATGCTGGGCAGCCGAGCACCGGTGCCAAAGAGGTTCCATTGTAATGGACTTTGAGTTGGGAAATCGAGGAGCGACAGCAATGCGGATGGCACCGTTGCAAAGCTGACTTTCTGCAGAAGAGGCACAGCTCAAGTTTTTTGCCCTGGCTCTTCGGCTGTGGGAGCAGAGGCCAACCGTTCGTGCTCTACTCCCTGGGATGCTGGGCAGCCGGGCACGGGTGCCAAAGAGGTTCCATTGTAATGGACTTTGAGTTGGGAAATCGAGGAGCGACAGCAATGCGGATGGCACCGTTGCAAAGCTGACTTTCTGCAGAAGAGGCACAGCTCAAGTTTTTTGCCCTGGCTCTTCGGCTGTGGGAGCAGAGGCCAACCGTTCGTGCTCTACTCCCTGGGATGCTGGGCAGCCCAGCACGGGTGCCAAAGAGGTTCCATTGTAATGGACTTTGAGTTGGGAAATGGAGGAGCGACAGCAATGCGGATGGCACCGTTGCAAAGCTGACTTTCTGCAGAAGAGGCACAGCTCAAGTTTTTTGCCCTGGCTCTTCGGCTGTGGGAGCAGAGGCCAACCGTTCGTGCTCTACTCCCTGGGATGCTGGGCAGCCGAGCACCGGTGCCAAAGAGGTTCCATTGTAATGGACTTTGAGTTGGGAAATCGAGGAGCGACAGCAATGCGGATGGCACCGTTGCAAAGCTGACTTTCTGCAGAAGAGGCACAGCTCAAGTTTTTTGCCCTGGCTCTTCGGCTGTGGGAGCAGAGGCCAACCGTTCGTGCTCTACTCCCTGGGATGCTGGGCAGCCGGGCACGGGTGCCAAAGAGGTTCCATTGTAATGGACTTTGAGTTGGGAAATCGAGGAGCGACAGCAATGCGGATGGCACCGTTGCAAAGCTGACTTTCTGCAGAAGAGGCACAGCTCAAGTTTTTTGCCCTGGCTCTTCGGCTGTGGGAGCAGAGGCCAATCGTTCGTGCTCTACTCCCTGGGATGCTGGGCAGCCCAGCACGGGTGCCAAAGAGGTTCCATTGTAATGGACTTTGAGTTGGGAAATCGAGGAGCGACAGCAATGCGGATGGCACCGTTGCAAAGCTGACTTTCTGCAGAAGAGGCACAGCTCAAGTTTTTTGCCCTGGCTCTTCGGCTGTGGGAGCAGAGGCCAACCGTTCGTGCTCTACTCCCTGGGATGCTGGGCAGCCCAGCACGGGTGCCAAAGAGGTTCCATTGTAATGGACTTTGAGTTGGGAAATCGAGGAGCGACAGCAATGCGGATGGCACCGTTGCAAAGCTGACTTTCTGCAGAAGAGGCACAGCTCAAATTTTTTGTCCTGGCTCTTCGGCTGTGGGAGCAGAGGCCATCCGTTCGTGCTCTACTCCCTGGGATGCTGGGCAGCCGAGCACGGGTGCCAAAGAGGTTCCATTGTAATGGACTTTGAGTTGGGAAATCGAGGAGCGAGAGCAATGCGGATGGCACCGTTGCAAAGCTGACTTTCTGCAGAAGAGGCACAGCTCAAGTTTTTTGCCCTGGCTCTTCGGCTGTGGGAGCAGAGGCCAACCGTTCGTGCTCTACTCCCTGGGATGCTGGGCAGCCGGGCACGGGTGCCAAAGAGGTTCCATTGTAATGGACTTTGAGTTGGGAAATCGAGGAGCGACAGCAATGCGGATGGCACCGTTGCAAAGCTGACTTTCTGCAGAAGAGGCACAGCTCAAGTTTTTTGCCCTGGCTCTTCGGCTGTGGGAGCAGAGGCCAACCGTTCGTGCTCTACTCCCTGGGATGCTGGGCAGCCCAGCACAGGTGCCAAAGAGGTTCCATTGTAATGGACTTTGAGTTGGGAAATCGAGGAGCGACAGCAATGCGGATGGCACCGTTGCAAAGCTGACTTTCTGCAGAAGAGGCACAGCTCAAGTTTTTTGCCCTGGCTCTTCGGCTGTGGGAGCAGAGGCCAACCGTTCGTGCTCTACTCCCTGGGATGCTGGGCAGCCGGGCACGGGTGCCAAAGAGGTTCCATTGTAATGGACTTTGAGTTGGGAAATCGAGGAGCGACAGCAATGCGGATGGCACCGTTGCAAAGCTGACTTTCTGCAGAAGAGGCACAGCTCAAGTTTTTTGCCCTGGCTCTTCGGCTGTGGGAGCAGAGGCCAACCGTTCGTGCTCTCCTCCCTGGGATGCTGGGCAGCCGGGCACGGGTGCCAAAGAGGTTCCATTGTAATGGACTTTGAGTTGGGAAATCGAGGAGCGACAGCAATGCGGATGGCACCGTTGCAAAGCTGACTTTCTGCAGAAGAGGCACAGCTCAAGTTTTTTGCCCTGGCTCTTCGGCTGTGGGAGCAGAGGCCAACCGTTCGTGCTCTACTCCCTGGGGTGCTGGCAGCCCGGCAAGGGTGCCAAAGAGGTTCCATTGTAATGGACTTTGAGTTGGGAAATCGAGGAGCGACAGCAATGCGGATGGCACCGTTGCAAAGCTGACTTTCTGCAGAAGAGGCACAGCTCAAGTTTTTTGCCCTGGCTCTTCGGCTGTGGGAGCAGAGGCCATCCGTTCGTGCTCTACTCCCTGGGATGCTGGGCAGCCGTGCATGGGTGCCAGAGGTTCCATTGTAATGGACTTTGAGTTGGGAAATCGAGGAGCGACAGCAATGCGGATGGCACCGTTGCAAAGCTGACTTTCTGCAGAAGAGGCACAGCTCAAGTTTTTTGCCCTGGCTCTTCGGCTGTGGGAGCAGAGGCCAACCATTCGTGCTCTACTCCCTGGGATGCTGGGCAGCCGAGCACCGGTGCCAAAGAGGTTCCATTGTAATGGACTTTGAGTTGGGAAATCGAGGAGCGACAGCAATGCGGATGGCACCGTTGCAAAGCTGACTTTCTGCAGAAGAGGCACAGCTCAAGTTTTTTGCCCTGGCTCTTCGGCTGTGGGAGCAGAGGCCAACCGTTCGTGCTCTACTCCCTGGGATGCTGGGCAGCCGGGCACGGGTGCCAAAGAGGTTCCATTGTAATGGACTTTGAGTTGGGAAATCGAGGAGCGACAGCAATGCGGATGGCACCGTTGCAAAGCTGACTTTCTGCAGAAGAGGCACAGCTCAAGTTTTTTGCCCTGGCTCTTCGGCTGTGGGAGCAGAGGCCAATCGTTCGTGCTCTACTCCCTGGGATGCTGGGCAGCCGGGCACGGGTGCCAAAGAGGTTCCATTGTAATGGACTTTGAGTTGGGAAATCGAGGAGCGACAGCAATGCGGATGGCACCGTTGCAAAGCTGACTTTCTGCAGAAGAGGCACAGCTCAAGTTTTTTGCCCTGGCTCTTCGGCTGTGGGAGCAGAGGCCAACCGTTCGTGCTCTACTCCCTGGGATGCTGGGCAGCCCGGCACGGGTGCCAAAGAGGTTCCATTGTAATGGACTTTGAGTTGGGAAATCGAGGAGCGACAGCAATGCGGATGGCACCGTTGCAAAGCTGACTTTCTGCAGAAGAGGCACAGCTCAAATTTTTTGTCCTGGCTCTTCGGCTGTGGGAGCAGAGGCCATCCGTTCGTGCTCTACTCCCTGGGATGCTGGGCAGCCGAGCACGGGTGCCAAAGAGGTTCCATTGTAATGGACTTTGAGTTGGGAAATCGAGGAGCGACAGCAATGCGGATGGCACCGTTGCAAAGCTGACTTTCTGCAGAAGAGGCACAGCTCAAGTTTTTTGCCCTGGCTCTTCGGCTGTGGGAGCAGAGGCCAACCGTTCGTGCTCTACTCCCTGGGATGCTGGGCAGCCCAGCACGGGTGCCAAAGAGGTTCCATTGTAATGGACTTTGAGTTGGGAAATCGAGGAGCGACAGCAATGCGGATGGCACCGTTGCAAAGCTGACTTTCTGCAGAAGAGGCACAGCTCAAGTTTTTTGCCCTGGCTCTTCGGCTGTGGGAGCAGAGGCCAACCGTTCGTGCTCTACTCCCTGGGATGCTGGGCAGCCCAGCACAGGTGCCAAAGAGGTTCCATTGTAATGGACTTTGAGTTGGGAAATCGAGGAGCGACAGCAATGCGGATGGCACCGTTGCAAAGCTGACTTTCTGCAGAAGAGGCACAGCTCAAGTTTTTTGCCCTGGCTCTTCGGCTGTGGGAGCAGAGGCCAACCGTTCGTGCTCTACTCCCTGGGATGCTGGGCAGCCGGGCACGGGTGCCAAAGAGGTTCCATTGTAATGGAGTTTGAGTTGGGAAATCGAGGAGCGACAGCAATGCGGATGGCACCGTTGCAAAGCTGACTTTCTGCAGAAGAGGCACAGCTCAAGTTTTTTGCCCTGGCTCTTCGGCTGTGGGAGCACAGGCCAACCGTTCGTGCTCTCCTCCCTGGGATGCTGGGCAGCCGGGCACGGGTGCCAAAGAGGTTCCATTGTAATGGACTTTGAGTTGGGAAATCGAGGAGCGACAGCAATGCGGATGGCACCGTTGCAAAGCTGACTTTCTGCAGAAGAGGCAGAGCTCAAGTTTTTTGCCCTGGCTCTTCGGCTGTGGGAGCAGAGGCCAACCGTTCGTGCTCTACTCCCTGGGGTGCTGGCAGCCCGGCAAGGGTGCCAAAGAGGTTCCATTGTAATGGACTTTGAGTTGGGAAATCGAGGAGCGACAGCAATGCGGATGGCACCGTTGCAAAGCTGACTTTCTGCAGAAGAGGCACAGCTCAAGTTTTTTGCCCTGGCTCTTCGGCTGTGGGAGCAGAGGCTATCCGTTCGTGCTCTACTCCCTGGGATGCTGGGCAGCCGTGCATGGGTGCCAGAGGTTCCATTGTAATGGACTTTGAGTTGGGAAATCGAGGAGCGACAGCAATGCGGATGGCACCGTTGCAAAGCTGACTTTCTGCAGAAGAGGCAGAGCTCAAGTTTTTTGCCCTGGCTCTTTGGCTGTGGGAGCAGAGGCCAACCATTCGTGCTCTACTCCCTGGGATGCTGGGCAGCCGAGCACCGGTGCCAAAGAGGTTCCATTGTAATGGACTTTGAGTTGGGAAATCAAGGAGCGACAGCAATGCGGATGGCACCGTTGCAAAGCTGACTTTCTGCAGAAGAGGCACAGCTCAAGTTTTTTGCCCTGGCTCTTCGGCTGTGGGAGCAGAGGCCAACCGTTCGTGCTCTACTCCCTGGGATGCTGGGCAGCCGAGCACCGGTGCCAAAGAGGTTCCATTGTAATGGACTTTGAGTTGGGAAATCGAGGAGCGACAGTAATGCGGATGGCACCGTTGCAAAGCTGACTTTCTGCAGAAGAGGCACAGCTCAAGTTTTTTGCCCTGGCTCTTCGGCTGTGGGAGCAGAGGCCAACCGTTCGTGCTCTACTCCCTGGAGTGCTGGGCAGCCGGGCACGGGTGCCAAAGAGGTTCCATTGTAATAGACTTTGAGTTGGGAAATCGAGGAGCGACAGCAATGCGGATGGCACCGTTGCAAAGCTGACTTTCTGCAGAAGAGGCAACGCTCAAGTTTTTTGCCCTGGCTCTTCGGCTGTGGGAGCAGAGGCCAACCGTTCGTGCCCTACTCCCTGGGATGCTGGGCAGCCGGGCACGGGTGCCAAAGAGGTTCCATTGTAATGGACTTTGAGTTGGGAAATCGAGGAGCGACAGCAATGCGGATGGCACCGTTGCAGAGCTGACTTTCTGCAGAAGAGGCACAGCTCAAGTTTTTTGCCCTGGCTCTTTGGCTGTGCGAGCAGAGGCCAACCGTTCGTGCTCTACTCCCTGGGATGCTGGGCAGCCGAGCACCGGTGCCAAAGAGGTTCCATTGTAATGGACTTTGAGTTGGGAAATCGAGGAGCGACAGCAATGCGGATGGCACCGTTGCAAAGCTGACTTTCTGCAGAAGAGGCACAGCTCAAGTTTTTTGCCCTGGCTCTTCGGCTGTGGGAGCAGAGGCCAACCGTTCGTGCTCTACTCCCTGGGATGCTGGGCAGCCCGGCACGAGTGCCAAAGAGGTTCCATTGTAATGGACTTTGAGTTGGGAAATCAAGGAGCGACAGCAATGCGGATGGCACCGTTGAAAAGCTGACTTTCTGCAGAAGAGGCACAGCTCAAGTTTTTTGCCCTGGCTCTTCGGCCCTGGGAGCAGAGGCCAACCGTTCGTGCTCTACTCCCTGGGATGCTGGGCAGCCCAGCACCGGTGCCAAAGAGGTTCCATTGTAATGGACTTTGAGTTGGGAAATCGAGGAGCGACAGCAATGCGGATGGCACCGTTGCAAAGCTGACTTTCTGCAGAAGAGGCACAGCTCAAGTTTTTTGCCCTGGCTCTTCGGCTGTGGGAGCAGAGGCCAACCGTTCGTGCTCTACTCCCTGGGATGCTGGGCAGCCCAGCACGGGTGCCAAAGAGGTTCCATTGTAATGGACTTTGAGTTGGGAAATTGAGGAGCGACAGCAATGCGGATGGCACCGTTGCAAAGCTGACTTTCTGCAGAAGAGGCACAGCTCAAGTTTTTTGCCCTGGCTCTTCGGCCCTGGGAGCAGAGGCCAACCGTTCGTGCTCTACTCCCTGGGATGCTGGGCAGCCGGGCACGGGTGCCAAAGAGGTTCCATTGTAATGGACTTTGAGTTGGGAAATGGAGGAGCGACAGTAATGCGGATGGCACCGTTGCAAAGCTGACTTTCTGCAGAAGAGGCACAGCTCAATTTTTTTGCCCTGGCTCTTCGGCTGTGGGAGCAGAGGCCAACCGTTCGTGCTCTACTCCCTGGGATGCTGGGCAGCTGAGCACCGGTGCCAAAGAGGTTCCATTGTAATGGACTTTGAGTTGGGAAATCGAGGAGCGACAGTAATGCGGATGGCACCGTTGCAAAGCTGACTTTCTGCAGAAGAGGCACAGCTCAAGTTTTTTGCCCTGGCTCTTCGGCTGTGGGAGCAGAGGCCAACCGTTCGTGCTCTACTCCCTGGGATGCTGGGCAGCCGAGCACGGGTGCCAAAGAGGTTCCATTGTAATGGACTTTGAGTTGGGAAATGGAGGAGCGACAGCAATGCGGATGGCACCGTTGCAAAGCTGACTTTCTGCAGAAGAGGCACAGCTCAAGTTTTTTGCCCTGGCTCTTCGGCTGTGGGAGCAGAGGCCAACCGTTCGTGCCCTACTCCCTGGGATGCTGGGCAGCCCAGCACGGGTGCCAAAGAGGTTCCATTGTAATGGACTTTGAGTTGGGAAATCGAGGAGCGACAGCAATGCGGATGGAACCGTTGCAAGGCTGACTTTCTGCAGAAGAGGCACAGCTCAAGTTTTTTGCCCTGGCTCTTCGGCTGTGGGAGCAGAGGCCAACCGTTCGTGCTCTACTCCCTGGGATGCTGGGCAGCCCGGCACGGGTGCCAAAGAGGTTCCATTGTAATGGACTTTGAGTTGGGAAATCGAGGAGCGACAGCAATGCGGATGGCACCGTTGCAAAGCTGACTTTCTGCAGAAGAGGCACAGCTCAAGTTTTTTGCCCTGGCTCTTCGGCTGTGGGAGCAGAGGCCAACCGTTCGTGCTCTACTCCCTGGGGTGCTGGGCAGCCCGGCACGGGTGCCAAAGAGGTTCCATTGTAATAGACTTTGAGTTGGGAAATCGAGGAGCGACAGCAATGCGGATGGCACCGTTGCAAAGCTGACTTTCTGCAGAAGAGGCAACGCTCAAGTTTTTTGCCCTGGCTCTTCGGCTGTGGGAGCAGAGGCCAACCGTTCGTGCCCTACTCCCTGGGATGCTGGGCAGCCGAGCACCGGTGCCAAAGAGGTTCCATTGTAATGGACTTTGAGTTGGGAAATGGAGGAGCGACAGCAATGCGGATGGCACCGTTGCAAAGCTGACTTTCTGCAGAAGAGGCACAGCTCAAGTTTTTTGCCCTGGCTCTTCGGCTGTGGGAGCAGAGGCCAACCGTTCGTGCTCTACTCCCTGGGATGCTGGGCAGCCCGGCACGGGTGAAAAAGAGGTTCCATTGTAATGGACTTTGAGTTGGGAAATCGAGGAGCGACAGCAATGCGGATGGCACCGTTGCAAAGCTGACTTTCTGCAGAAGAGGCACAGCTCAAGTTTTTTGCCCTGGCTCTTCGGCTGTGGGAGCAGAGGCCAACCGTTCGTGCTCTACTCCCTGGGATGCTGGGCAGCCGGGCACGGGTGCCAAAGAGGTTCCATTGTAATGGACTTTGAGTTGGGAAATCAAGGAGCGACAGCAATGCGGATGGCACCGTTGCAAAGCTGACTTTCTGCAGAAGAGGCACAGCTCAAGTTTTTGCCCTGGCTCTTCGGCTGTGGGAGCAGAGGCCAACCGTTCGTGCCCTACTCCCTGGGATGCTGGGCAGCCCAGCACGGGTGCCTAAGAGGTTCCATTGTAATGGACTTTGAGTTGGGAAATCGAGGAGCGACAGCAATGCGGATGGCACCGTTGCAAAGCTGACTTTCTGCAGAAGAGGCACAGCTCAAGTTTTTTGCCCTGGCTCTTCGGCTGTGGGAGCAGAGGCCAACCATTCGTGCTCTACTCCCTGGGATGCTGGGCAGCCGGGCATGGGTGCCAAAGAGGTTCCATTGTAATGGACTTTGAGTTGGGAAATCGAGGAGCGACAGCAATGCGGATGGCACCGTTGCAAAGCTGACTTTCTGCAGAAGAGGCACAGCTCAAGTTTTTTGCCCTGGCTCTTCGGCTGTGGGAGCAGAGGCCAAATGTTCGTGCCCTACTCCCTGGGATGCTGGGCAGCCCGGCACGGGTGCCAAAGAGGTTCCATTGTAATGGACTTTGAGTTGGGAAATCGAGGAGCGACAGCAATGCGGATGGCACCGTTGCAAAGCTGACTTTCTGCAGAAGAGGCACAGCTCAAGTTTTTTGCCCTGGCTCTTCGGCTGTGGGAGCAGAGGCCAAATGTTCGTGCCCTACTCCCTGGGATGCTGGGCAGCCGGGCACGGGTGCCAAAGAGGTTCCATTGTAATGGACTTTGAGTTGGGAAATCGAGGAGCGACAGCAATGCGGATGGCACCGTTGCAAAGCTGACTTTCTGCAGAAGAGGCACAGCTCAAGTTTTTTGCCCTGGCTCTTCGGCTGTGGGAGCAGAGGCCAACCGTTCGTGCTCTATTCCCTGGGATGCTGGGCAGCCGGGCACGGGTGCCAAAGAGGTTCCATTGTAATGGACTTTGAGTTGGGAAATTGAGGAGCGAAAGCAATGCGGATGGCACCGTTGCAAAGCTGACTTTCTGCAGAAGAGGCACAGCTCAATTTTTTTGCCCTGGCTCTTCGGCTGTGGGAGCAGAGGCCAACCGTTCGTGCTCTACTCCCTGGGATGCTGGGCAGCCCGGCAAGGGTGCCAAAGAGGTTCCATTGTAATGGACTTTGAGTTGGGAAATCGAGGAGCGACAGCAATGCGGATGGCACCGTTGCAAAGCTGACTTTCTGCAGAAGAGGCACAGCTCAAGTTTTTTGCCCTGGCTCTTCGGCTGTGGGAGCAGAGGCCAACTGTTCGTGCTCTACTCCCTGGGATGCTGGGCAGCCGGGCACGGGTGCCAAAGAGGTTCCATTGTAATGGACTTTGAGTTGGGAAATGGAGGAGCGACAGCAATGCGGATGGCACCGTTGCAAAGCTGACTTTCTGCAGAAGAGGCACAGGTCAAGTTTTTTGCCCTGGCTCTTCGGCTGTGGGAGCAGAGGCCAACCGTTCGTGCCCTACTCCCTGGGATGCTGGGCAGCCCAGCACGGGTGCCAAAGAGGTTCCATTGTAATGGACTTTGAGTTGGGAAATCGAGGAGCGACAGCAATGCGGATGGCACCGTTGCAAAGCTGACTTTCTGCAGAAGAGGCACAGCTCAAGTTTTTTGCCCTGGCTCTTCGGCTGTGGGAGCAGAGGCCAACCGTTCGTGCTCTACTCCCTGGGATGCTGGGCAGCCCGGCACGGGTGCCAAAGAGGTTCCATTGTAATGGACTTTGAGTTGGGAAATCGAGGAGTTTCAGCAATGCGGATGGCACCATTGCAAAGCTGACTTTCTGCAGAAGAGGCACAGCTCAAGTTTTTTGCCCTGGCTCTTCGGCTGTGGGAGCAGAGGCCAACCGTTCGTGCTCTACTCCCTGGGATGCTGGGCAGCCCAGCACGGGTGCCAAAGAGGTTCCATTGTAATGGACTTTGAGTTGGGAAATTGAGGAGCGACAGCAATGCGGATGGCACCGTTGCAAAGCTGACTTTCTGCAGAAGAGGCACAGCTCAATTTTTTTGCCCTGGCTCTTCGGCTGTGGGAGCAGAGGCCAACCGTTCGTGCTCTACTCCCTGGGATGCTGGGCAGCCCGGCAAGGGTGCCAAAGAGGTTCCATTGTAATGGACTTTGAGTTGGGAAATCGAGGAGCGACAGCAATGCGGATGGCACCGTTGCAAAGCTGACTTTCTGCAGAAGAGGCACAGCTCAAGTTTTTTGCCCTGGCTCTTCGGCTGTGGGAGCAGAGGCCAACTGTTCGTGCTCTACTCCCTGGGATGCTGGGCAGCCGGGCACGGGTGCCAAAGAGGTTCCATTGTAATGGACTTTGAGTTGGGAAATTGAGGAGCGACAGCAATGCGGATGGCACCGTTGCAAAGCTGACTTTCTGCAGAAGAGGCACAGGTCAAGTTTTTTGCCCTGGCTCTTCGGCTGTGGGAGCAGAGGCCAACCGTTCGTGCCCTACTCCCTGGGATGCTGGGCAGCCGGGCACGGGTGCCAAAGAGGTTCCATTGTAATGGACTTTGAGTTGGGAAATCGAGGAGCGACAGCAATGCGGATGGCACCGTTGCAAAGCTGACTTTCTGCAGAAGAGGCACAGCTCAAGTTTTTTGCCCTGGCTCTTCGGCTGTGGGAGCAGAGGCCAACCGTTCGTGCTCTACTCCCTGGGATGCTGGGCAGCCCGGCACGGGTGCCAAAGAGGTTCCATTGTAATGGACTTTGAGTTGGGAAATCGAGGAGTTTCAGCAATGCGGATGGCACCATTGCAAAGCTGACTTTCTGCAGAAGAGGCACAGCTCAAGTTTTTTGCCCTGGCTCTTCGGCTGTGGGAGCAGAGGCCAACCGTTCGTGCTCTACTCCCTGGGATGCTGGACAGCCGGGCACGGGTGCCAAAGAGGTTCCATTGTAATGGACTTTGAGTTGGGAAATCGAGGAGCGACAGCAATGCAGATGGCACCGTTGCAAAGCTGACTTTCTGCAGAAGAGGCACAGCTCAAGTTTTTTGCCCTGGCTCTTCGGCTGTGGGAGCAGAGGCCAACTGTTCGTGCTCTACTCCCTGGGATGCTGGGCAGCCGGGCACGGGTGCCAAAGAGGTTCCATTGTAATGGACTTTGAGTTGGGAAATCGAGGAGCGACAGCAATGCGGATGGCACCGTTGCAAAGCTGACTTTCTGCAGAAGAGGCACAGCTCAAGTTTTTTGCCCTGGCTCTTCGGCTGTGGGAGCAGAGGCCAAATGTTCGTGCTCTACTCCCTGGGATGCTGGGCAGCCGGGCACGGGTGCCAAAGAGGTTCCATTGTAATGGACTTTGAGTTGGGAAATCGAGGAGCGACAGCAATGCGGATGGCACCGTTGCAAAGCTGACTTTCTGCAGAAGAGGCACAGCTCAAGTTTTTTGCCCTGGCTCTTCGGCTGTGGGAGCACAGGCCAACCGTTCGTGCTCTACTCCCTGGGATGCTGGGCAGCCCGGCAAGGGTGCCAAAGAGGTTCCATTGTAATGGACTTTGAGTTGGGAAATCGAGGAGCGACAGCAATGCGGATGGCACCGTTGCAAAGCTGACTTTCTGCAGAAGAGGCACAGCTCAAGTTTTTTGCCCTGGCTCTTCGGCTGTGGGAGCAGAGGCCAAATGTTCGTGCCCTACTCCCTGGGATGCTGGGCAGCCCAGCACGGGTGCCTAAGAGGTTCCATTGTAATGGACTTTGAGTTGGGAAATCGAGGAGCGACAGCAATGCGGATGGCACCGTTGCAAAGCTGACTTTCTGCAGAAGAGGCACAGCTCAAGTTTTTTGCCCTGGCTCTTCGGCTGTGGGAGCAGAGGCCAACCGTTCGTGCCCTACTCCCTGGGATGCTGGGCAGCCCAGCACGGGTGCCAAAGAGGTTCCATTGTAATGGACTTTGAGTTGGGAAATCGAGGAGCGACAGCAATGCGGATGGCACCGTTGCAAAGCTGACTTTCTGCAGAAGAGGCACAGCTCAAGTTTTTTGCCCTGGCTCTTCGGCTGTGGGAGCAGAGGCCAACCGTTCGTGCTCTACTCCCTGGGATGCTGGGCAGCCCAGCACGGGTGAAAAGAGGTTCCATTGTAATGGACTTTGAGTTGGGAAATCGAGGAGCGACAGCAATGCGGATGGCACCGTTGCAAAGCTGACTTTCTGCAGAAGAGGCAGAGCTCAAGTTTTTTGCCCTGGCTCTTCGGCTGTGGGAGCAGAGGCCAACCGTTCGTGCCCTACTCCCTGGGATGCTGGGCAGCCCAGCACGGGTGCCAAAGAGGTTCCATTGTAATGGACTTTGAGTTGGGAAATCGAGGAGCGACAGCAATGCGGATGGCACCGTTGCAAAGCTGACTTTCTGCAGAAGAGGCGCAGCTCAAGTTTTTTGCCCTGGCTCTTCGGCTGTGGGAGCACAGGCCAACCGTTCGTGCTCTACTCCCTGGGATGCTGGGCAGCCGGGCACGGGTGCCAAAGAGGTTCCATTGTAATGGACTTTGAGTTGGGAAATCGAGGAGCGACAGCAATGCGGATGGCACCGTTGCAAAGCTGACTTTCTGCAGAAGAGGCACAGCTCAAGTTTTTTGCCCTGGCTCTTCGCCTGTGGGAGCAGAGGCCAACCGTTCGTGCTCTACTCCCTGGGATGCTGGGCAGCCGGGCACGGGTGCCAAAGAGGTTCCATTGTAATGGACTTTGAGTTGGGAAATCGAGGAGCGACAGCAATGCGGATGGCACCGTTGCAAGGCTGACTTTCTGCAGAAGAGGCACAGCTCAAGTTTTTTGCCCTGGCTCTTCGGCTGTGGGAGCAGAGGCCAATCGTTCGTGCTCTACTCCCTGGGATGCTGGGCAGCCCAGCACGGGTGCCAAAGAGGTTCCATTGTAATGGACTTTGAGTTGGGAAATCGAGGAGCGACAGCAATGCGGATGGCACCGTTGCAAAGCTGACTTTCTGCAGAAGAGGCACAGCTCAAGTTTTTTGCCCTGGCTCTTCGGCTGTGGGAGCAGAGGCCAACCGTTCGTGCTCTACTCCCTGGGATGCTGGGCAGCCCAGCACGGGTGCCAAAGAGGTTCCATTGTAATGGACTTTGAGTTGGGAAATCGAGGAGCGACAGCAATGCGGATGGCACCGTTGCAAAGCTGACTTTCTGCAGAAGAGGCACAGCTCAAGTTTTTTGCCCTGGCTCTTCGGCTGTGGGAGCAGAGGCCAACCGTTCGTGCTCTACTCCCTGGGATGCTGGGCAGCCGGGCACGGGTGCCAAAGAGGTTCCATTGTAATGGACTTTGAGTTGGGAAATCGAGGAGCGACAGCAATGCGGATGGCACCGTTGCAAAGCTGACTTTCTGCAGAAGAGGCACAGCTCAAGTTTTTTGCCCTGGCTCTTCGGCTGTGGGAGCACAGGCCAACCGTTCGTGCTCTCCTCCCTGGGATGCTGGGCAGCCGGGCACGGGTGCCAAAGAGGTTCCATTGTAATGGACTTTGAGTTGGGAAATCGAGGAGCGACAGCAATGCGGATGGCACCGTTGCAAAGCTGACTTTCTGCAGAAGAGGCACAGCTCAAGTTTTTTGCCCTGGCTCTTCGGCTGTGGGAGCAGAGGCCAACCGTTCGTGCTCTACTCCCTGGGATGCTGGGCAGCCCAGCACGGGTGCCAAAGAGGTTCCATTGTAATGGACTTTGAGTTGGGAAATAGAGGAGCGACAGCAATGCGGATGGCACCGTTGCAAAGCTGACTTTCTGCAGAAGAGGCACAGCTCAAGTTTTTTGCCCTGGCTCTTCGGCTGTGGGAGCAGAGGCCAACCGTTCGTGCTCTACTCCCTGGGATGCTGGGCAGCCGGGCACGGGTGCCAAAGAGGTTCCATTGTAATGGACTTTGAGTTGGGAAATCGAGGAGCGACAGCAATGCGGATGGCACCGTTGCAAAGCTGACTTTCTGCAGAAGAGGCACAGCTCAAGTTTTTTGCCCTGGCTCTTCGGCTGTGGGAGCACAGGCCAACCGTTCGTGCTCTCCTCCCTGGGATGCTGGGCAGCCGGGCACGGGTGCCAAAGAGGTTCCATTGTAATGGACTTTGAGTTGGGAAATAGAGGAGCGACAGCAATGCGGATGGCACCGTTGCAAAGCTGACTTTCTGCAGAAGAGGCACAGCTCAAGTTTTTTGCCCTGGCTCTTCGGCTGTGGGAGCAGAGGCCAACCGTTCGTGCTCTACTCCCTGGGGTGCTGGCAGCCCGGCAAGGGTGCCAAAGAGGTTCCATTGTAATGGACTTTGAGTTGGGAAATCGAGGAGCGACAGCAATGCGGATGGCACCGTTGCAAAGCTGACTTTCTGCAGAAGAGGCACAGCTCAAGTTTTTTGCCCTGGCTCTTCGGCTGTGGGAGCAGAGGCTATCCGTTCGTGCTCTACTCCCTGGGATGCTGGGCAGCCGTGCATGGGTGCCAGAGGTTCCATTGTAATGGACTTTGAGTTGGGAAATCGAGGAGCGAGAGCAATGCGGATGGCACCGTTGCAAAGCTGACTTTCTGCAGAAGAGGCACAGCTCAAGTTTTTTGCCCTGGCTCTTCGGCTGTGGGAGCACAGGCCAACCATTCGTGCTCTACTCCCTGGGATGCTGGGCAGCCGAGCACCGGTGCCAAAGAGGTTCCATTGTAATGGACTTTGAGTTGGGAAATCGAGGAGCGACAGCAATGCGGATGGCACCGTTGCAAAGCTGACTTTCTGCAGAAGAGGCACAGCTCAAGTTTTTTGCCCTGGCTCTTCGGCTGTGGGAGCAGAGGCCAACCGTTCGTGCTCTACTCCCTGGGATGCTGGGCAGCCCAGCACGGGTGCCAAAGAGGTTCCATTGTAATGGACTTTGAGTTGGGAAATCGAGGAGCGACAGCAATGCGGATGGCACCGTTGCAAAGCTGACTTTCTGCAGAAGAGGCACAGCTCAAGTTTTTTGCCCTGGCTCTTCGGCTGTGGGAGCAGAGGCCAATCGTTCGTGCTCTACTCCCTGGGATGCTGGGCAGCCCAGCACGGGTGCCAAAGAGGTTCCATTGTAATGGACTTTGAGTTGGGAAATCGAGGAGCGACAGCAATGCGGATGGCACCGTTGCAAAGCTGACTTTCTGCAGAAGAGGCACAGCTCAAGTTTTTTGCCCTGGCTCTTCGGCTGTGGGAGCAGAGGCCATCCGTTCGTGCTCTCCTCCCTGGGATGCTGGGCAGCCGTGCATGGGTGCCAGAGGTTCCATTGTAATGGACTTTGAGTTGGGAAATCGAGGAGCGACAGCAATGCGGATGGCACCGTTGCAAAGCTGACTTTCTGCAGAAGAGGCACAGCTCAAGTTTTTTGCCCTGGCTCTTCGGCTGTGGGAGCAGAGGCCAACCGTTCGTGCTCTACTCCCTGGGATGCTGGGCAGCCGGGCACGGGTGCCAAAAAGGTTCCATTGTAATGGACTTTGAGTTGGGAAATCGAGGAGCGACAGCAATGGGATGGCACCGTTGCAAAGCTGACTTTCTGCAGAAGAGGCACAGCTCAAGTTTTTTGCCCTGGCTCTTCGGCTGTGGGAGCAGAGGCCAACCGTTCGTGCTCTACTCCCTGGGATGCTGGGCAGCCGGGCACGGGTGCCAAAGAGGTTCCATTGTAATGGACTTTGAGTTGGGAAATCGAGGAGCGACAGCAATGCGGATGGCACCGTTGCAAAGCTGACTTTCTGCAGAAGAGGCACAGCTCAAGTTTTTTGCCCTGGCTGTTCGGCTGTGGGAGCAGAGGCCATCCGTTTGTGCTCTACTCCCTGGGAAGCTGGGCAGCCCAGCACGGGTGCCAAAGAGGTTCCATTGTAATGGACTTTGAGTTGGGAAATGGAGGAGCGAGAGCAATGCGGATGGCACCGTTGCAAAGCTGACTTTCTGCAGAAGAGGCACAGCTCAAGTTTTTTGCCCTGGCTCTTCGGCTGTGGGAGCAGAGGCCATCCGTTCGTGCTCTACTCCCTGGGATGCTGGGCAGACCAGCATGGGTGCCAAAGAGTTTCCATTTTAATGGACTTTGAGCTTGGGAAATCGAGGAGCGACAGCAATGCGGATGGCACCGTTGCAAAGCTGACTTTCTGCAGAAGAGGCACAGCTCAAGTTTTTTGCCCTGGCTCTTCGGCTGTGGGAGCAGAGGCCAACCGTTCGTGCTCTACTCCCTGGGATGCTGGGCAGGCGGGCACGGGTGCCAAAGAGGTTCCATTGTAATGGACTTTGAGTTGGGAAATCGAGGAGTGACAGCAATGCGGATGGCACCGTTGCAAAGCTGACTTTCTGCAGAAGAGGCACAGCTCAAGTTTTTTGCCCTGGCTCTTCGGCTGTGGGAGCAGAGGCCATCCGTTCGTGCTCTACTCCCTGGGATGCTGGGCAGCCCAGCATGGGTGCCAAAGAGGTTCCATTGTAATGGACTTTGAGTTGGGAAATCGAGGAGCGACAGCAATGCGGATGGCACCGTTGCAAAGCTGACTTTCTGCAGAAGAGGCACAGCTCAAGTTTTTTGCCCTGGCTCTTCGGCTGTGGGAGCAGAGGCCAACTGTTCGTGCTCTACTCCCTGGGATGCTGGGCAGCCCAGCACGGGTGCCAAAGAGGTTCCATTGTAATGGACTTTGAGTTGGGAAATCGAGGAGCGACAGCAATGCGGATGGCACCGTTGCAAAGCTGACTTTCTGCAGAAGAGGCACAGCTCAAGTTTTTTGCCCTGGCTCTTCGGCTCTGGGAGCAGAGGCCAACCGTTCGTGCTCTACTCCCTGGGATGCTGGGCAGCTGAGCACGGGTGCCAAAGAGGTTCCATTGTAATGGACTTTGAGTTGGGAAATCGAGGAGTGACAGCAATGCGGATGGCACCGTTGCAAAGCTGACTTTCTGCAGAAGAGGCACAGCTCAAGTTTTTTGCCCTGGCTCTTTGGCTGTGGGAGCAGAGGCCATCCGTTCGTGCTCTACTCCCTGGGATGCTGGGCAGCCCAGCATGGGTGCCAAAGAGGTTCCATTGTAATGGACTTTGAGTTGGGAAATCGAGGAGCGACAGCAATGCGGATGGCACCGTTGCAAAGCTGACTTTCTGCAGAAGAGGCACAGCTCAAGTTTTTTGCCCTGGCTCTTCGGCTGTGGGAGCAGAGGCCAACCGTTCGTGCTCTACTCCCTGGGATGCTGGGCAGCCCAGCACGGGTGCCAAAGAGGTTCCATTGTAATGGACTTTGAGTTGGGAAATGGAGGAGCGACAGCAATGCGGATGGCACCGTTGCAAAGCTGACTTTCTGCAGAAGAGGCACAGCTCAAGTTTTTTGCCCTGGCTCTTCGGCTGTGGGAGCAGAGGCCAATCGTTCGTGCTCTACTCCCTGGGATGCTGGGCAGCCCAGCACGGGTGCCAAAGAGGTTCCATTGTAATGGACTTTGAGTTGGGAAATCGAGGAGCGACAGCAATGCGGATGGCACCGTTGCAAAGCTGACTTTCTGCAGAAGAGGCACAGCTCAAATTTTTTGCCCTGGCTCTTCGGCTGTGGGAGCAGAGGCCAACCGTTCGTGCTCTACTCCCTGGGATGCTGGGCAGCCGAGCACGGGTGCCAAAGAGGTTCCATTGTAATGGACTTTGAGTTGGGAAATCGAGGAGCGACAGCAATGCGGATGGCACCGTTGCAAAGCTGACTTTCTGCAGAAGAGGCACAGCTCAAGTTTTTTGCCCTGGCTCTTCGGCTGTGGGAGCAGAGGCCAACCGTTCGTGCTCTACTCCCTGGGATGCTGGGCAGCCGGGCACGGGTGCCAAAGAGGTTCCATTGTAATGGACTTTGAGTTGGGAAATCGAGGAGCGACAGCAATGCGGATGGCACCGTTGCAAAGCTGACTTTCTGCAGAAGAGGCACAGCTCAAGTTTTTTGCCCTGGCTCTTCGGCTGTGGGAGCAGAGGCCAACCGTTCGTGCTCTACTCCCTGGGATGCTGGGCAGCCCAGCACAGGTGCCAAAGAGGTTCCATTGTAATGGACTTTGAGTTGGGAAATCGAGGAGCGACAGCAATGCGGATGGCACCGTTGCAAAGCTGACTTTCTGCAGAAGAGGCACAGCTCAAGTTTTTTGCCCTGGCTCTTCGGCTGTGGGAGCAGAGGCCAACCGTTCGTGCTCTACTCCCTGGGATGCTGGGCAGCCGGGCACGGATGCCAAAGAGATTCCATTGTAATGGACTTTGAGTTGGGAAATCGAGGAGCGACAGCAATGCGGATGGCACCGTTGCAAAGCTGACTTTCTGCAGAAGAGGCACAGCTCAAGTTTTTTGCCCTGGCTCTTCGGCTGTGGGAGCACAGGCCAACCGTTCGTGCTCTACTCCCTGGGATGCTGGGCAGCCGGGCACGGGTGCCAAAGAGGTTCCATTGTAATGGACTTTGAGTTGGGAAATAGAGGAGCGACAGCAATGCGGATGGCACCGTTGCAAAGCTGACTTTCTGCAGAAGAGGCACAGCTCAAGTTTTTTGCCCTGGCTCTTCGGCTGTGGGAGCAGAGGCCAACCGTTCGTGCTCTACTCCCTGGGGTGCTGGCAGCCCGGCAAGGGTGCCAAAGAGGTTCCATTGTAATGGACTTTGAGTTGGGAAATCGAGGAGCGACAGCAATGCGGATGGCACCGTTGCAAAGCTGACTTTCTGCAGAAGAGGCACAGCTCAAGTTTTTTGCCCTGGCTCTTCGGCTGTGGGAGCAGAGGCTATCCGTTCGTGCTCTACTCCCTGGGATGCTGGGCAGCCGTGCATGGGTGCCAGAGGTTCCATTGTAATGGACTTTGAGTTGGGAAATCGAGGAGCGAGAGCAATGCGGATGGCACCGTTGCAAAGCTGACTTTCTGCAGAAGAGGCACAGCTCAAGTTTTTTGCCCTGGCTCTTCGGCTGTGGGAGCAGAGGCCAACCATTCGTGCTCTACTCCCTGGGATGCTGGGCAGCCGAGCACCGGTGCCAAAGTGGTTCCATTTTAATGGACTTTGAGTTGGGAAATCGAGGAGCGACAGCAATGCGGATGGCACCGTTGCAAAGCTGACTTTCTGCAGAAGAGGCACAGCTCAAGTTTTTTGCCCTGGCTCTTCGGCTGTGGGAGCAGAGGCCAACCGTTCGTGCTCTACTCCCTGGGATGCTGGGCAGCCGGGCACGGGTGCCAAAGAGGTTCCATTGTAATGGACTTTGAGTTGGGAAATCGAGGAGCGACAGCAATGCGGATGGCACCGTTGCAAAGCTGACTTTCTGCAGAAGAGGCACAGCTCAAGTTTTTTGCCCTGGCTCTTCGGCTGTGGGAGCAGAGGCCAACCGTTCGTGCTCTACTCCCTGGGATGCTGGGCAGCCCAGCACGGGTGCCAAAGAGGTTCCATTGTAATGGACTTTGAGTTGGGAAATCGAGGAGCGACAGCAATGCGGATGGCACCGTTGCAAAGCTGACTTTCTGCAGAAGAGGCACAGCTCAAATTTTTTGTCCTGGCTCTTCGGCTGTGGGAGCAGAGGCCATCCGTTCGTACTCTACTCCCTGGGATGCTGGGCAGCCGAGCACGGGTGCCAAAGAGGTTCCATTGTAATGGACTTTGAGTTGGGAAATCGAGGAGCGACAGCAATGCGGATGGCACCGTTGCAAAGCTGACTTTCTGCAGAAGAGGCAGAGCTCAAGTTTTTTGCCCTGGCTCTTCGGCTGTGGGAGCAGAGGCCAACCGTTCGTGCTCTACTCCCTGGGATGCTGGGCAGCCGGGCACGGGTGCCAAAGAGGTTCCATTGTAATGGACTTTGAGTTGGGAAATCGAGGAGCGACAGCAATGCGGATGGCACCGTTGCAAAGCTGACTTTCTGCAGAAGAGGCACAGCTCAAGTTTTTTGCCCTGGCTCTTCGGCTGTGGGAGCAGAGGCCAATCGTTCGTGCTCTACTCCCTGGGATGCTGGGCAGCCCAGCACGGGTGCCAAAGAGGTTCCATTGTAATGGACTTTGAGTTGGGAAATCGAGGAGCGACAGCAATGCGGATGGCACCGTTGCAGAGCTGACTTTCTGCAGAAGACGCACAGCTCAAGTTTTTTGCCCTGGCTCTTTGGCTGTGGGAGCAGAGGCCAACCGTTCGTGCTCTACTCCCTGGGATGCTGGGCAGCCCAGCACGGGTGCCAAAGAGGTTCCATTGTAATGGACTTTGAGTTGGGAAATCGAGGAGCGACAGCAATGCGGATGGCACCGTTGCAAAGCTGACTTTCTGCAGAAGAGGCACAGCTCAAGTTTTTTGCCCTGGCTCTTCGGCTGTGGGAGCAGAGGCCAACCGTTCGTGCTCTACTCCCTGGGATGCTGGGCAGCCCAGCACGAGTGCCAAAGAGGTTCCATTGTAATGGACTTTGAGTTGGGAAATCAAGGAGCGACAGCAATGCGGATGGCACCGTTGCAAAGCTGACTTTCTGCAGAAGAGGCACAGCTCAAGTTTTTTGCCCTGGCTCTTCGGCCCTGGGAGCAGAGGCCAACCGTTCGTGCTCTACTCCCTGGGATGCTGGGCAGCCGAGCACCGGTGCCAAAGAGGTTCCATTGTAATGGACTTTGAGTTGGGAAATGGAGGAGCGACAGCAATGCGGATGGCAGCGTTGCAAAGCTGACTTTCTGCAGAAGAGGCACAGCTCAAGTTTTTTGCCCTGGCTCTTCGGCTGTGGGAGCAGAGGCCAACCGTTCGTGCTCTACTCCCTGGGATGCTGGGCAGCCCAGCACGGGTGCCAAAGAGGTTCCATTGTAATGGACTTTGAGTTGGGAAATCGAGGAGCGACAGCAATGCGGATGGCACCGTTGCAAAGCTGACTTTCTGCAGAAGAGGCACAGCTCAAGTTTTTTGCCCTGGCTCTTCGGCTGTGGGAGCAGAGGCCAACCGTTCGTGCTCTACTCCCTGGGATGCTGGGCAGCCGGGCACGGGTGCCAAAGAGGTTCCATTGTAATGGACTTTGAGTTGGGAAATCGAGGAGCGACAGCAATGCGGATGGCACCGTTGCAAAGCTGACTTTCTGCAGAAGAGGCACAGCTCAAGTTTTTTGCCCTGGCTCTTCGGCTGTGGGAGCAGAGGCCAACCGTTCGTGCCCTACTCCCTGGGATGCTGGGCAGCCCAGCACGGGTGCCAAAGAGGTTCCATTGTAATGGACTTTGAGTTGGGAAATGGAGGAGCGACAGCAATGCGGATGGAACCGTTGCAAGGCTGACTTTCTGCAGAAGAGGCACAGCTCAAGTTTTTTGCCCTGGCTCTTCGGCTGTGGGAGCAGAGGCCAACCGTTCGTGCTCTACTCCCTGGGATGCTGGGCAGCCCAGCACGGGTGCCAAAGAGGTTCCATTGTAATGGACTTTGAGTTGGGAAATCGAGGAGCGACAGTAATGCGGATGGCACCGTTGCAAAGCTGACTTTCTGCAGAAGAGGCACAGCTCAAGTTTTTTGCCCTGGCTCTTCGGCTGTGGGAGCAGAGGCCAACCGTTCGTGCTCTACTCCCTGGGATGCTGGGCAGCCGGGCACGGGTGCCAAAGAGGTTCCATTGTAATGGACTTTGAGTTGGGAAATCGAGGAGCGACAGCAATGCGGATGGCACCGTTGCAAAGCTGACTTTCTGCAGAAGAGGCACAGCTCAAGTTTTTTGCCCTGGCTCTTCGGCTGTGGGAGCAGAGGCCAACCGTTCGTGCTCTACTCCCTGGGGTGCTGGGCAGCCGGGCACGGGTGCCAAAGAGGTTCCATTGTAATAGACTTTGAGTTGGGAAATCGAGGAGCGACAGCAATGCGGATGGCACCGTTGCAAAGCTGACTTTCTGCAGAAGAGGCAACGCTCAAGTTTTTTGCCCTGGCTCTTCGGCTGTGGGAGCAGAGGCCAACCGTTCGTGCCCTACTCCCTGGGATGCTGGGCAGCCGGGCACGGGTGCCAAAGAGGTTCCATTGTAATGGACTTTGAGTTGGGAAATCGAGGAGTGACAGCAATGCGGATGGCACCGTTGCAGAGCTGACTTTCTGCAGAAGAGGCACAGGTCAAGTTTTTTGCCCTGGCTCTTTGGCTGTGCGAGCAGAGGCCAACCATTCGTGCTCTACTCCCTGGGATGCTGGGCAGCCGAGCACCGGTGCCAAAGAGGTTCCATTGTAATGGACTTTGAGTTGGGAAATGGAGGAGCGACAGCAATGCGGATGGCACCGTTGCAAAGCTGACTTTCTGCAGAAGAGGCACAGCTCAAGTTTTTTGCCCTGGCTCTTCGGCTGTGGGAGCAGAGGCCAACCGTTCGTGCTCTACTCCCTGGGATGCTGGGCAGCCCGGCACGGGTGAAAAAGAGGTTCCATTGTAATGGACTTTGAGTTGGGAAATCGAGGAGCGACAGCAATGCGGATGGCACCGTTGCAAAGCTGACTTTCTGCAGAAGAGGCACAGCTCAAGTTTTTTGCCCTGGCTCTTCGGCTGTGGGAGCAGAGGCCAACCGTTCGTGCTCTACTCCCTGGGATGCTGGGCAGCCCAGCACGAGTGCCAAAGAGGTTCCATTGTAATGGACTTTGAGTTGGGAAATCAAGGAGCGACAGCAATGCGGATGGCACCGTTGAAAAGCTGACTTTCTGCAGAAGAGGCACAGCTCAAGTTTTTTGCCCTGGCTCTTCGGCTGTGGGAGCAGAGGCCAACCGTTCGTGCTCTACTCCCTGGGATGCTGGGCAGCCGAGCACCGGTGCCAAAGAGGTTCCATTGTAATGGACTTTGAGTTGGGAAATCGAGGAGCGACAGCAATGCGGATGGCACCGTTGCAAAGCTGACTTTCTGCAGAAGAGGCACAGCTCAAGTTTTTTGCCCTGGCTCTTCGGCTGTGGGAGCAGAGGCCAACCGTTCGTGCTCTACTCCCTGGGATGCTGGGCAGCCGGGCACGGGTGCCAAAGAGGTTCCATTGTAATGGACTTTGAGTTGGGAAATCGAGGAGCGACAGCAATGCGGATGGCACCGTTGCAAAGCTGACTTTCTGCAGAAGAGGCACAGCTCAAGTTTTTTGCCCTGGCTCTTCGGCTGTGGGAGCAGAGGCCAACCGTTCGTGCCCTACTCCCTGGGATGCTGGGCAGCCGAGCACGGGTGCCAAAGAGGTTCCATTGTAATGGACTTTGAGTTGGGAAATCGAGGAGCGACAGCAATGCGGATGGAACCGTTGCAAGGCTGACTTTCTGCAGAAGAGGCACAGCTCAAATTTTTTGCCCTGGCTCTTCGGCTGTGGGAGCAGAGGCCAACCGTTCGTGCTCTACTCCCTGGGATGCTGGGCAGCCGGGCACGGGTGCCAAAGAGGTTCCATTGTAATGGACTTTGAGTTGGGAAATCGAGGAGCGACAGTAATGCGGATGGCACCGTTGCAAAGCTGACTTTCTGCAGAAGAGGCACAGCTCAAGTTTTTTGCCCTGGCTCTTCGGCTGTGGGAGCAGAGGCCAACCGTTCGTGCTCTACTCCCTGGGATGCTGGGCAGCCGAGCACGGGTGCCAAAGAGGTTCCATTGTAATGGACTTTGAGTTGGGAAATCGAGGAGCGACAGCAATGCGGATGGCACCATTGCAAAGCTGACTTTCTGCAGAAGAGGCACAGCTCAAGTTTTTTACCCTGGCTCTTCGGCTGTGGGAGCAGAGGCCAACCGTTCGTGCTCTACTCCCTGGGATGCTGGGCAGCCCAGCACGGGTGCCAAAGAGGTTCCATTGTAATGGACTTTGAGTTGGGAAATCGAGGAGCGACAGCAATGCGGATGGCACCGTTGCAAAGCTGACTTTCTGCAGAAGAGGCACAGCTCAAGTTTTTTGCCCTGGCTCTTTGGCTGTGGGAGCACAGGCCAACCGTTCGTGCTCTACTCCCTGGGGTGCTGGGCAGCCGGGCACGGGTGCCAAAGAGGTTCCATTGTAATGGACTTTGAGTTGGGAAATCGAGGAGCGACAGCAATGCGGATGGCACCGTTGCAAAGCTGACTTTCTGCAGAAGAGGCACAGCTCAAGTTTTTTGCCCTGGCTCTTCGGCTGTGGGAGCAGAGGCCAACCGTTCGTGCTCTACTCCCTGGGATGCTGGGCAGCCGGGCACGGGTGCCAAAGAGGTTCCATTGTAATGGACTTTGAGTAGGGAAATCGAGGAGCGACAGCAATGCGGATGGCACCGTTGCAAAGCTGACTTTCTGCACAAGAGGCACAGCTCAAGTTTTTTGCCCTGGCTCTTCGGCTGTGGGAGCACAGGCCATCCGTTCGTGCTCTACTCCCTGGGATGCTGGGCAGCCGTGCATGGGTGCCAGAGGTTCCATTGTAATGGACTTTGAGTTGGGAAATCGAGGAGCGACAGCAATGCGGATGGCACCGTTGCAAAGCTGACTTTCTGCAGAAGAGGCACAGCTCAAGTTTTTTGCCCTGGCTCTTCGGCCCTGGGAGCAGAGGCCAACCGTTCGTGCTCTACTCCCTGGGATGCTGGGCAGCCCAGCACGGGTGCCAAAGAGGTTCCATTGTAATGGACTTTGAGTTGGGAAATCGAGGAGCGACAGCAATGCGGATGGCACCGTTGCAAAGCTGACTTTCTGCAGAAGAGGCACAGCTCAAGTTTTTTGCCCTGGCTCTTTGGCTGTGAGAGCAGAGGCCAACCGTTCGTGCTCTACTCCCTGGGATGCTGGGCAGCCGGGCACGGGTGCCAAAGAGGTTCCATTGTAATGGACTTTGAGTTGGGAAATCAAGGAGCGACAGCAATGCGGATGGCACCGTTGCAAAGCTGACTTTCTGCAGAAGAGGCACAGCTCAAGTTTTTTGCCCTGGCTCTTCGGCTGTGGGAGCAGAGGCCAACCGTTCGTGCTCTACTCCCTGGGATGCTGGGCAGCCGAGCACGGGTGCCAAAGAGGTTCCATTGTAATGGACTTTGAGTTGGGAAATCGAGGAGCGACAGCAATGCGGATGGCACCGTTGCAAAGCTGACTTTCTGCAGAAGAGGCACAGCTCAAGTTTTTTGCCCTGGCTCTTCGGCTGTGGGAGCAGAGGCCAACCGTTCGTGCTCTCCTCCCTGGGATGCTGGGCAGCCGGGCACGGGTGCCAAAGAGGTTCTATTGTAATGGACTTTGAGTTGGTAAATCGAGGAGCGACAGCAATGCGGATGGCACCGTTGCAAAGCTGACTTTCTGCAGAAGAGGCACAGCTCAAGTTTTTTGCCCTGGCTCTTCGGCTGTGGGAGCAGAGGCCAACCGTTCGTGCTCTACTCCCTGCGATGCTGGGCAGCCGGGCACGATTGCCAAAGAGGTTCCATTGTAATGGACTTTGAGTTGGGAAATCGAGGAGCGACAGCAATGCGGATGGCACCGTTGCAAAGCTGACTTTCTGCAGAAGAGGCACAGCTCAAGTTTTTTGCCCTGGCTCTTCGGCTGTGGGAGCAGAGGCCATCCGTTCGTGCTCTACTCCCTGGGATGCTGGGCAGCCGGGCATGGGTGCCAGAGGTTCCATTGTAATGGACTTTGAGTTGGGAAATCGAGGAGCGACAGCAATGCGGATGGCACCGTTGCAAAGCTGACTTTCTGCAGAAGAGGCACAGCTCAAGTTTTTTGCCCTGGCTCTTCGTCTGTGGGAGCAGAGGCCAACCGTTCGTGCTCTACTCCCTGGGATGCTGGGCAGCCGGGCACGGGTGCCAAAGAGGTTCCATTGTAATGGACTTTGAGTTGGGAAATCGAGGAGCGACAGCAATGCGGATGGCACCGTTGCAAAGCTGACTTTCTGCAGAAGAGGCACAGCTCAAGTTTTTTGCCCTGGCTCTTTGGCTGTGGGAGCAGAGGCCAACCGTTCGTGCTCTACTCCCTGGGATGCTGGGCAGCCCAGCACGGGTGCCAAAGAGGTTCCATTGTAATGGACTTTGAGTTGGCAAATCGAGGAGCGACAGCAATGCGGATGGCACCGTTGCAAAGCTGACTTTCTGCAGAAGAGGCACAGCTCAAGTTTTTTGCCCTGGCTCTTCGGCTGTGGGAGCAGAGGCCAACCGTTCGTGCTCTACTCCCTGGGATGCTGGGCAGCCGAGGACGGGTGCCGAAGAGGTGCCATTGTAATGGACTTTGAGTTGGGAAATGGAGGAGCGACAGCAATGCGGATGGCACCGTTGCAAAGCTGACTTTCTGCAGAAGAGGCACAGCTCAAGTTTTTTGCCCTGGCTCTTCGGCTGTGGGAGCAGAGGCCAACCGTTCGTGCCCTACTCCCTGGGATGCTGGGCAGCCGGGCACGGGTGCCAAAGAGGTTCCATTGTAATGGACTTTGAGTTGGGAAATCGAGGAGCGACAGCAATGCGGATGGCACCGTTGCAAAGCTGACTTTCTGCAGAAGAAGCACAGCTCAAGTTTTTTGCCCTGGCTCTTTGGCTGTGGGAGCAGAGGCCAACCGTTCGTGCTCTACTCCCTGGTATGCTGGGCACCCTAGCACGGGTGCCAAAGAGGTTCCATTGTAATGGACTTTGAGTAGGGAAATCGAGGAGCGACAGCAATGCGGATGGCACCGTTGCAAAGCTGACTTTCTGCAGAAGAGGCACAGCTCAAGTTTTTTGCCCTGGCTCTTCGGCTGTGGGAGCAGAGGCCAACCGTTCGTGCTCTACTCCCTGGGATGCTGGGCAGGCGGGCACGGGTGCCAAAGAGGTTCCATTGTAATGGACTTTGAGTTGGGAAATCGAGGAGCGACAGCAATGCGGATGGCACCGTTGCAAAGCTGACTTTCTGCAGAAGAGGCACAGCTCAAGTTTTTTGCCCTGGCTCTTCGGCTGTGGGAGCAGAGGCCAACCGTTCGTGCTCTACTCCCTGGGATGCTGGGCAGCCGGGCACGGGTGCCAAAGAGGTTCCATTGTAATGGACTTTGAGTTGGGAAATCGAGGAGCGACAGCAATGCGGATGGCACCGTTGCAAAGCTGACTTTCTGCAGAAGAGGCACAGCTCAATTTTTTTGCCCTGGCTCTTCGGCTGTGGGAGCAGAGGCCAAATGTTCGTGCTCTACTCCCTGGGATGCTGAGCAGCCGAGCACGGGTGCCAAAGAGGTTCCATTGTAATGGACTTTGAGTTGGGAAATCGAGGAGCGACAGCAATGCGGATGGCACCATTGCAAAGCTGACTTTCTGCAGAAGAGGCACAGCTCAAGTTTTTTGCCCTGGCTCTTCGGCTGTGGGAGCAGAGGCCAACCGTTCGTGCTCTACTCCCTGGGATGCTGGGCAGCCGAGCACGGGTGCCAAAGACGTTCCATTGTAATGGACTTTGAGTAGGGAAATCGAGGAGCGACAGCAATGCGGATGGCACCGTTGCAAAGCTGACTTTCTGCAGAAGAGGCACAGCTCAAGTTTTTTGCCCTGGCTCTTCGGCTGTGGGAGCAGAGGCCAACCGTTCGTGCTCTACTCCCTGGGATGCTGGGCAGCCGGGCACGGGTGCCAAAGAGGTTCCATTGTAATGGACTTTGAGTTGGGAAATTGAGGAGCGACAGCAATGCGGATGGCACCGTTGCAAAGCTGACTTTCTGCAGAAGAGGCACAGCTCAAGTTTTTTGCCCTGGCTCTTCGGCTGTGGGAGCAGAGGCCAACCGTTCGTGCTCTACTCCCTGGGATGCTGGGCAGCCCAGCACGGGTGCCAAAGAGGTTCCATTGTAATGGACTTTGAGTTGGGAAATCGAGGAGCGACAGCAATGCGGATGGCACCGTTGCAAAGCTGACTTTCTGCAGAAGAGGCACAGCTCAAGTTTTTTGCCCTGGCTCTTTGGCTGTGGGAGCAGAGGCCAACCGTTCGTGCTCTACTCCCTGGGATGCTGGGCAGAAAGCACGGGTGCCAAAGAGGTTCCATTGTAATGGACTTTGAGTTGGGAAATGGAGGAGCGACAGCAATGCGGATGGCACCGTTGCAAAGCTGACTTTCTGCAGAAGAGGCACAGCTCAAGTTTTTTGCCCTGGCTCTTCGGCTGTGGGAGCAGAGGCCAACCGTTCGTGCTCTACTCCCTGGGATGCTGGGCAGCCGGGCACGGGTGCCAAAGAGGTTCCATTGTAATGGACTTTGAGTTGGGAAATGGAGGAGCGACAGCAATGCGGATGGCACCGTTGCAAAGCTGACTTTCTGCACAAGAGGCACAGCTCAAGTTTTTGCCCTGGCTTTTCGGCTGTGGGAGCAGAGGCCAACCGTTCGTGCCCTACTCCCTGGGATGCTGGGCAGCCCAGCACGGGTGCCTAAGAGGTTCCATTGTAATGGACTTTGAGTTGGGAAATCGAGGAGCGACAGCAATGCGGATGGCACCGTTGCAAAGCTGACTTTCTGCAGAAGAGGCACAGCTCAAGTTTTTTGCCCTGGCTCTTCGGCTGTGGGAGCAGAGGCCAACCGTTCGTGCTCTACTCCCTGGGATGCTGGGCAGCCGGGCACGGGTGCCATAGAGGTTCCATTGTAATGGACTTTGAGTTGGGAAATCGAGGAGCGACAGCAATGCGGATGGCATCGTTGCAAAGCTGACTTTCTGCAGAAGAGGCACAGCTCAAGTTTTTTGCCCTGGCTCTTCGGCTGTGGGAGCAGAGGCCAACCGTTCGTGCTCTACTCCCTGGGATGCTGGGCAGCCCAGCACGGGTGCCAAAGAGGTTCCATTGTAATGGACTTTGAGTTGGGAAATGGAGGAGCGACAGCAATGCGGATGGCACCGTTGCAAAGCTGACTTTCTGCAGAAGAGGCACAGCTCAAGTTTTTTGCCCTGGCTCTTCGGCTGTGGGAGCAGAGGCCAACCGTTCGTGCTCTACTCCCTGGGATGCTGGGCAGCCGGGCACGGGTGCCAAAGAGGTTCCATTGTAATGGACTTTGAGTTGGGAAATCGAGGAGCGACAGCAATGCGGATGGCACCGTTGCAAAGCTGACTTTCTGCAGAAGAGGCACAGCTCAAGTTTTTTGCCCTGGCTCTTCGGCTGTGGGAGCAGAGGCCAACCGTTCGTGCTCTACTCCCTGGGATGCTGGGCAGCCCAGCACGGGTGCCAAAGAGGTTCCATTGTAATGGACTTTGAGTTGGGAAATCGAGGAGCGACAGCAATGCGGATGGCACCGTTGCAAAGCTGACTTTCTGCAGAAGAGGCACAGCTCAAGTTTTTTGCCCTGGCTCTTCGGCTGTGGGAGCAGAGGCCAACCGTTCGTACTCTACTCCCTGGGATGCTGGGCAGCCGGGCACGGGTGCCAAAGAGGTTCCATTGTAATGGACTTTGAGTTGGGAAATCGAGGAGCGACAGCAATGCGGATGGCACCGTTGCAAAGCTGACTTTCTGCAGAAGAGGCACAGCTCAAGTTTTTTGCCCTGGCTCTTCGGCTGTGGGAGCAGAGGCCAACCGTTCGTGCTCTACTCCCTGGGATGCTGGGCAGCCCAGCACGGGTGCCAAAGAGGTTCCATTGTAATGGACTTTGAGTTGGGAAATCAAGGAGCGACAGCAATGCGGATGGCACCGTTGCAAAGCTGACTTTCTGCAGAAGAGGCACAGCTCAAGTTTTTTGCCCTGGCTCTTCGGCTGTGGGAGCAGAGGCCAACCGTTCGTGCTCTACTCCCTGGGATGCTGGGCAGCCCAGCACGGGTGCCAAAGAGGTTCCATTGTAATGGACTTTGAGTTGGGAAATCGAGGAGCGACAGCAATGCGGATGGCACCGTTGCAAAGCTGACTTTCTGCAGAAGAGGCACAGCTCAAGCTTTTTGCCCTGGCTCTTCGGCTGTGGGAGCAGAGGCCAACCGTTCGTGCTCTACTCCCTGGGATGCTGGGCAGCCGGGCATGGGTGCCAAAGAGGTTCCATTGTAATGGACTTTGAGTTGGGAAATCGAGGAGCGACAGCAATGCGGATGGCATCGTTGCAAAGCTGACTTTCTGCAGAAGAGGCACAGCTCAAGTTTTTTGCCCTGGCTCTTCGGCTGTGGGAGCAGAGGCCAACCGTTCGTGCTCTACTCCCTGGGATGCTGGGCAGCCGGGCACGGGTGCCAAAGAGGTTCCATTGTAATGGACTTTGAGTTGGGAAATCGAGGAGCGACAGCAATGCGGATGGCACCGTTGCAAAGCTGACTTTCTGCAGAAGAGGCACAGCTCAAGTTTTTTGCCCTGGCTCTTCGCCTGTGGGAGCAGAGGCCAACCGTTCGTGCTCTACTCCCTGGGATGCTGGGCAGCCGGGCACGGGTGCCAAAGAGGTTCCATTGTAATGGACTTTGAGTTGGGAAATCGAGGAGCGACAGCAATGCGGATGGCACCGTTGCAAAGCTGACTTTCTGCAGAAGAGGCACAGCTCAAGTTTTTTGCCCTGGCTCTTCGGCTGTGGGAGCAGAGGCCAACCGTTCGTGCTCTACTCCCTGGGATGCTGGGCAGCCCGGCACGGGTGCCAAAGAGGTTCCATTGTAATGGACTTTGAGTTGGGAAATCGAGGAGCGACAGCAATGCGGATGGCACCGTTGCAAAGCTGACTTTCTGCAGAAGAGGCACAGCTACATTTTTTTGCCCTGGCTCTTCGGCTGTGGGAGCAGAGGCCAACCGTTCGTGCTCTACTCCCTGGGATGCTGGGCAGCCGGGGAACGGGTGCCAAAGAGGTTCCATTGTAATGGACTTTGAGTTGGGAAATCGAGGAGCGACAGCAATGCGGATGGCACCGTTGCAAAGCTGACTTTCTGCAGAAGAGGCACAGCTCAAGTTTTTTGCCCTGGCTCTTTGGCTGTGGGAGCAGAGGCCAACCGTTCGTGCCCTACTCCCTGGGATGCTGGGCAGCCGGGCACGGGTGCCAAAGAGGTTCCATTGTAATAGACTTTGAGTTGGGAAATCGAGGAGCGACAGCAATGCGGATGGCACCGTTGCAAAGCTGACTTTCTGCAGAAGAGGCACAGCTCAAGTTTTTTGCCCTGGCTCTTTGGCTGTGGGAGCAGAGGCCAACCGTTCGTGCCCTGCTCCCTGGGATGCTGGGCAGCCGGGCACGGGTGCCAAAGAGGTTCCATTGTAATGGACTTTGAGTTGGGAAATCGAGGAGCGACAGCAATGCGGATGGCACCGTTGCAAAGCTGACTTTCTGCAGAAGAGGCACAGCTCAAGTTTTTGCCCTGGCTCTTCGGCTGTGGGAGCAGAGGCCAAATGTTCGTGCCCTACTCCCTGGGATGCTGGGCAGCCGGGCACGGGTGCCAAAGAGGTTCCATTGTAATGGACTTTGAGTTGGGAAATCGAGGAGCGACAGCAATGCGGATGGCACCGTTGCAAAGCTGACTTTCTGCAGAAGAGGCACAGCTCAAGTATTTTGCCCTGGCTCTTCGGCTGTGGGAGCAGAGGCCAACCGTTCGTGCTCTACTCCCTGGGATGCTGGGCAGCCGGGCACGGGTGCCAAAGAGGTTCCATTGTAATGGACTTTGAGTTGGGAAATCGAGGAGCGACAGCAATGCGGATGGCATCGTTGCAAAGCTGACTTTCTGCAGAAGAGGCACAGCTCAAGTTTTTTGCCCTGGCTCTTCGGCTGTGGGAGCAGAGGCCAACCGTTCGTGCTCTACTCCCTGGGATGCTGGGCAGCCCAGCACGGGTGCCAAAGAGGTTCCATTGTCATGGACTTTGAGTAGGGAAATCGAGGAGCGACAGCAATGCGGATGGCACCGTTGCAAAGCTGACTTTCTGCAGAAGAGGCACAGCTCAAGTTTTTTGCCCTGGCTCTTCGGCTGTGGGAGCAGAGGCCAAATGTTCGTGCCCTACTCCCTGGGATGCTGGGGAGCCGGGCACGGGTGCCAAAGAGGTTCCATTGTAATGGACTTTGAGTTGGGAAATCGAGGAGCGACAGCAATGCGGATGGCACCGTTGCAAAGCTGACTTTCTGCAGAAGAGGCACAGCTCAAGTTTTTTGCCCTGGCTCTTCGGCTGTGGGAGTAGAGGCTAACCGTTCGTGCTCTACTCCCTGGGATGCTGGGCAGCCGGGCACGGGTGCCAAAGAGGATCCATTGTAATGGACTTTGAGTTGGGAAATCGAGGAGCGACAGCAATGCGGATGGCACCGTTGCAAAGCTGACTTTCTGCAGAAGAGGCACAGTTCAAGTTTTTTGCCCTGGCTCTTCGGCTGTGGGAGCAGAGGCCAACCGTTCGTACTCTACTCCCTGGGATGCTGGGCAGCCGAGCATGGGTGCCAAAGAGGTTCCATTGTAATGGACTTTGAGTTGGGAAATCGAGGAGCGACAGCAATGCGGATGGCACCGTTGCAAAGCTGACTTTCTGCAGAAGAGGCACAGCTCAAGTTTTTTGCCCTGGCTCTTCGGCTGTGGGAGCAGAGGCCAACCGTTCGTACTCTACTCCCTGGGATGCTGGGCAGCCGAGCATGGGTGCCAAAGAGGTTCCATTGTAATGGACTTTGTGTTGGGAAATCGAGGAGCGACAGCAATGCGGATGGCACCGTTGCAAAGCTGACTTTCTGCAGAAGAGGCACAGCTCAAGTTTTTTGCCCTGGCTCTTCGGCTGTGGGAGCAGAGGCCCACCGTTCGTGCTCTACTCCCTGGGATGCTGGGCAGCCCGGCACGGGTGCCAAAGAGGTTCCATTGTAATGGACTTTGAGTTGGGAAATCGAGGAGCGACAGCAATGCGGATGGCACCGTTGCAAAGCTGACTTTCTGCAGAAGAGGCACAGCTACATTTTTTTGCCCTGGCTCTTCGGCTGTGGGAGCAGAGGCCAACCGTTCGTGCTCTACTCCCTGGGATGCTGGGCAGCCCAGCACGAGTGCCTAAGAGGTTCCATTGTAATGGACGTTGAGTTGGGAAATCGAGGAGCGACAGCAATGCGGATGGCACCGTTGCAAAGCTGACTTTCTGCAGAAGAGGCACAGCTCAAGTTTTTTGCCCTGGCTCTTCGGCTGTGGGAGCAGAGGCCAACCGTTCGTGCTCTACTCCCTGGGATGCTGGGCAGCCCGGCACGGGTGCCAAAGAGGTTCCATTGTAATGGACTTTGAGTTGGGAAATCGAGGAGCGACAGCAATGCGGATGGCACCGTTGCAAAGCTGACTTTCTGCAGAAGAGGCACAGCTCAAGTTTTTTGCCCTGGCTCTTCGGCTGTGGGAGCAGAGGCCAACCGTTCGTGCTCTACTCCCTGGGATGCTGGAAACCGGGCACGGGTGCCAAAGAGGTTCCATTGTAATGGACTTTGAGTTGGGAAATCGAGGAGCGACAGCAATGCGGATGGCACCGTTGCAAAGCTGACTTTCTGCAGAAGAGGCACAGCTCAAGTTTTTTGCCCTGGCTCTTCGGCTGTGGGAGCAGAGGCCAACCGTTCGTGCTCTCCTCCCTGGGATGCTGGAAACCGGGCACGGGTGCCAAAGAGGTTCCATTGTAATGGACTTTGAGTTGGGAAATCGAGGAGCGACAGCAATGCGGATGGCACCGTTGCAAAGCTGACTTTCTGCAGAAGAGGCACAGCTCAAGTTTTTTGCCCTGGCTCTTTGGCTGTGGGAGCAGAGGCCAACCGTTCGTGCTCTACTCCCTGGGATGCTGGGCAGCCCAGCACGGGTGCCAAAGAGGTTCCATTGTCATGGACTTTGAGTTGGGAAATGGAGGAGCGACAGCAATGCGGATGGCACCGTTGCAAAGCTGACTTTCTGCAGAAGAGGCACAGCTCAAGTTTTTTGCCCTGGCTCTTCAGCTGTGGGAGCAGAGGCCAACCGTTCGTGCTCTACTCCCTGGGATGCTGGGCGCCGAGCACGGGTACGAAAGAGGTTCCATTGTAATGGACTTCGAGTTGGGAAATCGAGGAGCGACAGCAATGCGGATGGCACCGTTGCAAAGCTGACTTTCTGCAGAAGAGGCACAGCTCAAGTTTTTTGCCCTGGCTCTTTGGCTGTGGGAGCAGAGGCCAACCGTTCGTGCCCTACTCCCTGGGATGCTGGGCAGCCGGGCACGGGTGCCAAAGAGGTTCCATTGTAATGGACTTTGAGTTGGGAAATCGAGGAGCGACAGCAATGCGGATGGCACCGTTGCAAAGCTGACTTTCTGCAGAAGAGGCACAGCTCAAGTTTTTTGCCCTGGCTCTTCGGCTGTGGGAGCAGAGGCCAACCGTTCGTACTCTACTCCCTGGGATGCTGGGCAGCCCGGCACGGGTGCCAAAGAGGTTCCATTGTAATGGACTTTGAGTTGGGAAATCGAGGAGCGACAGCAATGCGGATGGCACCGTTGCAAAGCTGACTTTCTGCAGAAGAGGCACAGCTCAAGTTTTTTGCCCTGGCTCTTCGGCTGTGGGAGCAGAGGCCAACCGTTCGTGCTCTACTCCCTGGGATGCTGGGCAGCCCAGTACGGGTGCCAAAGAGGTTCCATTGTAATGGACTTTGAGTTGGGAAATCGAGGAGCGACAGCAATGCGGATGGCACCGTTGCAAAGCTGACTTTCTGCAGAAGAGGCAGAGCTCAAGTTTTTTGCCCTGGCTCTTTGGCTGTGGGAGCAGAGGCCAACCGTTCGTGCTCTACTCCCTGGGATGCTGGGCAGCCGGGCACGGGTGCCAAAGAGGTTCCATTGTAATGGACTTTGAGTTGGGAAATCGAGGAGCGACAGCAATGCGGATGGCACCGTTGCAAAGCTGACTTTCTGCAGAAGAAGCACAGCTCAAGTTTTTTGCCCTGGCTCTTCGGCTGTGGGAGCAGAGGCCAACCATTCGTGCCCTACTCCCTGGGATGCTGGGCAGCCCAGCACAGGTGCCAAAGAGGTTCCATTGTAATGGACTTTGAGTTGGGAAATCGAGGAGCGACAGCAATGCGGATGGCACCGTTGCAAAGCTGACTTTCTGCAGAAGAGGCACAGCTCAAGTTTTTTGCCCTGGCTCTTCGGCTGTGGGAGCAGAGGCCAACCGTTCGTGCTCTACTCCCTGGGATGCTGGGCAGCCGGGCACGGGTGCCAAAGAGGTTCCATTGTAATGGACTTTGAGTAGGGAAATCGAGGAGCGACAGCAATGCGGATGGCACCGTTGCAAAGCTGACTTTCTGCAGAAGAGGCACAGCTCAAGTTTTTTGCCCTGGCTCTTCGGCTGTGGGAGCAGAGGCCAACCGTTCGTGCTCTACTCCCTGGGATGCTGGGCAGCCCGGCAAGGGTGCCAAAGAGGTTCCATTGTAATGGACTTTGAGTTGGGAAATCGAGGAGCGACAGCAATGCGGATGGCACCGTTGCAAAGCTGACTTTCTGCAGAAGAGGCACAGCTCAAGTTTTTTGCCCTGGCTCTTCGGCTGTGGGAGCAGAGGCCAACCGTTCGTGCTCTACTCCCTGGGATGCTGGGCAGCCCGGCACGGGTGCCAAAGAGGTTCCATTGTAATGGACTTTGAGTTGGGAAATCGAGGAGCGACAGCAATGCGGATGGCACCGTTGCAAAGCTGACTTTCTGCAGAAGAGGCACAGCTCAAGTTTTTTGCCCTGGCTCTTCGGCTGTGGGAGCAGAGGCCAACCGTTCGTGCTCTACTCCCTGGGATGCTGGGCAGCCCAGTACGGGTGCCAAAGAGGTTCCATTGTAATGGACTTTGAGTTGGGAAATCGAGGAGCGACAGCAATGCGGATGGCACCGTTGCAAAGCTGACTTTCTGCAGAAGAGGCAGAGCTCAAGTTTTTTGCCCTGGCTCTTTGGCTGTGGGAGCAGAGGCCAACCGTTCGTGCTCTACTCCCTGGGATGCTGGGCAGCCCAGCACGGGTGCCAAAGAGGTTCCATTGTAATGGACTTTGAGTTGGGAAATCGAGGAGCGACAGCAATGCGGATGGCACCGTTGCAAAGCTGACTTTCTGCAGAAGAGGCACAGCTCAAGTTTTTTGCCCTGGCTCTTCGGCTGTGGGAGCAGAGGCCAACCGTTCGTGCCCTACTCCCTGGGATGCTGGGCAGCCGAGCACGGGTGCCAAAGAGGTTCCATTGTAATGGACTTTGAGTTGGGAAATCGAGGAGCGACAGCAATGCGGATGGCACCGTTGCAAAGCTGACTTTCTGCAGAAGAGGCACAGCTCAAGTTTTTTGCCCTGGCTCTTCGGCTGTGGGAGCAGAGGCCAACCGTTCGTGCTCTACTCCCTGGGATGCTGGGCAGCCGGGCACGGGTGCCAAAGAGGTTCCATTGTAATGGACTTTGAGTAGGGAAATCGAGGAGCGACAGCAATGCGGATGGCACCGTTGCAAAGCTGACTTTCTGCAGAAGAGGCACAGCTCAAGTTTTTTGCCCTGGCTCTTCGGCTGTGGGAGCAGAGGCCAACCGTTCGTGCTCTACTCCCTGGGATGCTGGGCAGCCGAGCACGGGTGCCAAAGAGGTTCCATTGTAATGGACTTTGAGTTGGGAAATCGAGGAGCGACAGCAATGCGGATGGCACCGTTGCAAAGCTGACTTTCTGCAGAAGAGGCACAGCTCAAGTTTTTTGCCCTGGCTCTTTGGCTGTGGGAGCAGAGGCCAACCGTTCGTGCCCTACTCCCTGGGATGCTGGGCAGCCGAGCACGGGTGCCAAAGAGGTTCCATTGTCATGGACTTTGAGTTGGGAAATCGAGGAGCGACAGCAATGCGGATGGCACCGTTGCAAAGCTGACTTTCTGCAGAAGAGGCACAGCTCAAGTTTTTTGCCCTGGCTCTTCGGCTGTGGGAGCAGAGGCCAACCGTTCGTGCTCTACTCCCTGGGATGCTGGGCAGCCCGGCACGGGTGCCAAAGAGGTTCCATTGTAATGGACTTTGAGTTGGGAAATCGAGGAGCGACAGCAATGCGGATGGCACCGTTGCAAAGCTGACTTTCTGCAGAAGAGGCACAGCTCAAGTTTTTTGCCCTGGCTCTTCGGCTGTGGGAGCAGAGGCCAACCGTTCGTGCTCTACTCCCTGGGATGCTGGGCAGCGAGCATGGGTGCCAAAGAGGTTCCATTGTAATGGACTTTGAGTTGGGAAATCGAGGAGCGACAGCAATGCGGATGGCACCGTTGCAAAGCTGACTTTCTGCAGAAGAGGCAGAGCTCAAGTTTTTTGCCCTGGCTCTTTGGCTGTGGAAGCAGAGGCCAACCGTTCGTGCTCTACTCCCTGGGATGCTGGGCAGCCGGGCACGGGTGCCAAAGAGGTTCCATTGTAATGGACTTTGAGTTGGGAAATCGAGGAGCGACAGCAATGCGGATGGCACCGTTGCAAAGCTGACTTTCTGCAGAAGAGGCACAGCTCAAGCTTTTGCCCTGGCTCTTCGGCTGTGGGAGCAGAGGCCAACCGTTCGTGCCCTACTCCCTGGGATGCTGGGCAGCCCAGCACGGGTGCCTAAGAGGTTCCATTGTAATGGACTTTGAGTTGGGAAATCGAGGAGCGACAGCAATGCGGATGGCACCGTTGCAACGCTGACTTTCTGCAGAAGAGGCACAGCTCAAGTTTTTTGCCCTGGCTCTTCGGCTGTGGGAGCAGAGGCCAACCGTTCGTGCTCTACTCCCTGGGATGCTGGGCAGCCGGGCACAGGTGCCAAAGAGGTGCCATTGTAATGGACTTTGAGTTGGGAAATCGAGGAGCGACAGCAATGCGGATGGCACCGTTGCAAAGCTGACTTTCTGCAGAAGAGGCACAGCTCAAGTTTTTTGCCCTGGCTCTTCGGCTGTGGGAGCAGAGGCCAACCGTTCGTGCTCTACTCCCTGGGATGCTGGGCAGCCCGGCAAGGGTGCCAAAGAGGTTCCATTGTAATGGACTTTGAGATGGGAAATCGAGGAGCGACAGCAATGCGGATGGCACCGTTGCAAAGCTGACTTTCTGCAGAAGAGGCACAGCTCCAGTTTTTTGCCCTGGCTCTTTGGCTGTGGGAGCAGAGGCCAACCGTTCGTGCTCTACTCCCTGGGATGCTGGGCAGCCGGGCACGGGTGCCAAAGAGGTTCCATTGTAATGGACTTTGAGTTGGGAAATCGAGGAGCGACAGCAATGCGGATGGCACCGTTGCAAAGCTGACTTTCTGCAGAAGAGGCACAGCTCAAGTTTTTTGCCCTGGCTCTTCGGCTGTGGGAGCAGAGGCCAACCGTTCGTGCTCTACTCCCTGGGATGCTGGGCAGCCCAGCACGGGTGCCAAAGAGGTTCCATTGTAATGGACTTTGAGTTGGGAAATCGAGGAGCGACTGCAATGCGGATGGCACCGTTGCAAAGCTGACTTTCTGCAGAAGAGGCACAGCTCAAGTTTTTTGCCCTGGCTCTTCGGCTGTGGGAGCAGAGGCCAACCGTTCGTGCTCTACTCCCTGGGATGCTGGGCAGCCGGGCACGGCTGCCAAAGGGGTTCCATTGTAATGGACTTTGAGTTGGGAAATCGAGGAGCGACAGCAATGCGGATGGCACCATTGCAAAGCTGACTTTCTGCAGAAGAGGCACAGCTCAAGTTTTTTGCCCTGGCTCTTCGGCTGTGGGAGCAGAGGCCAACCGTTCGTGCTCTACTCCCTGGGATGCTGGGCAGCCGGGCACGGGTGCCAAAGAGGTTCCATTGTAATGGACTTTGAGTTGGGAAATCGAGGAGCGACAGCAATGCGGATGGCACCGTTGCAAAGCTGACTTTCTGCAGAAGAGGCACAGCTCAAGTTTTTTGCCCTGGCTCTTCGGCTGTGGGAGCAGAGGCCAACCGTTCGTGCTCTACTCCCTGGGATGCTGGGCAGCCCAGCACGGGTGCCAAAGACGATCCATTGTAATGGACTTTGAGTAGGGAAATCGAGGAGCGACAGCAATGCGGATGGCACCGTTGCAAAGCTGACTTTCTGCAGAAGAGGCACAGCTCAAGTTTTTTGCCCTGGCTCTTCGGCTGTGGGAGCAGAGGCCAACCGTTCGTGCCCTACTCCCTGGGATGCTGGGCAGCCGGGCACGGGTGCCAAAGAGGTTCCATTGTAATGGACTTTGAGTTGGGAAATCGAGGAGCGACAGCAATGCGGATGGCACCGTTGCAAAGCTGACTTTCTACAGAAGAGGCACAGCTCAAGTTTTTTGCCCTGGCTCTTCGGCTGTGGGAGCAGAGGACAACCGTTCGTGCTCTACTCCCTGGGATGCTGGGCAGCCGGGCACGGGTGCCAAAGAGGTTCCATTGTAATGGACTTTGAGTAGGGAAATCGAGGAGCGACAGCAATGCGGATGGCACCGTTGCAAAGCTGACTTTCTGCAGAAGAGGCACAGCTCAAGTTTTTTGCCCTGGCTCTTCGGCTGTGGGAGCAGAGGCCAACCGTTCGTGCTGTACTCCCTGGGATGCTGGGCAGCCGGGCACGGGTGCCAAAGAGGTTCCATTGTAATGGACTTTGAGTTGGGAAATCGAGGAGCGACAGCAATGCGGATGGCACCGTTGCAAAGCTGACTTTCTGCAGAAGAGGCACAGCTCAAGTTTTTTGCCCTGGCTCTTTGGCCGTGGGAGCAGAGGCCAACCGTTCGTGCTCTACTCCCTGGGATGCTGGGCAGCCCAGCACGGGTGCCAAAGAGGTTCCATTGTAATGGACTTTGAGTTGGGAAATCGAGGAGCGACAGCAATGCGGATGGCACCGTTGCAAAGCTGACTTTCTGCAGAAGAGGCACAGCTCAAGATTTTTGCCCTGGCTCTTCGGCTGTGGGAGCAGAGGCCAACCGTTCGTGCTCTACTCCCTGGGATGCTGGGCAGCCCAGCACGGGTGCCAAAGAGGTTCCATTGTAATGGACTTTGAGTTGGGAAATCGAGGAGCGACAGCAATGCGGATGGCACCGTTGCAAAGCTGACTTTCTGCAGAAGAGGCACAGCTCAAGTTTTTTGCCCTGGCTCTTCGGCTGTGGGAGCAGAGGCCAACCGTTCGTGCCCTACTCCCTGGGATGCTGGGCAGCCCGGCACGGGTGCCAAAGAGGTTCCATTGTAATGGACTTTGAGTTGGGAAATCGAGGAGCGACAGCAATGCGGATGGCACCGTTGCAAAGCTGACTTTCAGCAGAAGAGGCACAGCTCAAGTTTTTTGCCCTGGCTCTTCGGCTGTGGGAGCAGAGGCCAACCGTTCATGCTCTACTCCCTGGGATGCTGGAAACCGGGCACGGGTGCCAAAGAGGTTCCATTGTAATGGACTTTGAGTTGGGAAATCGAGGAGCGACAGCTATGCGGATGGCACCGTTGCAAAGCTGACTTTCAGCAGTAGAGGCACAGCTCAAGTTTTTTGCCCTGGCTCTTCGGCTGTGGGAGCAGAGGCCAACCGTTCGTGCTCTACTCCCTGGGATGCTGGGCTGCCGGGCACGGGTGCCAAAGAGGTTCCATTGTAATGGACTTTGAGTTGGGAAATCGAGGAGCGACAGCAATGCGGATGGCACCGTTGCAAAGCTGACTTTCTGCAGAAGAGGCACAGCTCAAGTTTTTTGCCCTGGCTCTTCGGCTGTGGGAGCAGAGGCCAACCGTTCGTGCTCTACTCCCTGGGATGCTGGGCAGCCGAGCACCGGTGCCAAAGAGGTTCCATTGTAATGGACTTTGAGTTGGGAAATCGAGGAGCGACAGCAATGCGGATGGCACCGTTGCAAAGCTGACTTTCTGCAGAAGAGGCACAGCTCAAGTTTTTTGCCCTGGCTCTTCGGCTGTGGGAGCACAGGCCAACCGTTCGTGCTCTACTCCCTGGGATGCTGGCAGCCCGGCAAGGGTGCCAAAGAGGTTCCATTGTAATGGACTTTGAGTTGGGAAATCGAGGAGCGACAGCATTGCGGATGGCACCGTTGCAAAGCTGACTTTCTGCAGAAGAGGCACAGCTCAAGTTTTTTGTCCTGGCTCTTCGGCTGTGGGAGCAGAGGCCAACCGTTCGTGCTCTACTCCCTGGGATGCTGGGCAGCCCGGCACGGGTGCCAAAGAGGTTCCATTGTAATGGACTTTGAGTAGGGAAATCGAGGAGCGACAGCAATGCGGATGGCACCGTTGCAAAGCTGACTTTCTGCAGAAGAGGCACAGCTCAAGTTTTTTGCCCTGGCTCTTCGGCTGTGGGAGCAGAGGCCAACCGTTCGTGCCCTACTCCCTGGGATGCTGGGCAGCCCGGCACGGGTGCCAATGAGGATCCATTGTAATGGACTTTGAGTTGGGAAATGGAGGAGCGACAGCAATGCGGATGGCACCGTTGCAAAGCTGACTTTCTGCAGAAGAGGCACAGCTCAAGTTTTTTGCCCTGGCTCTTCGGCTGTGGGAGCAGAGGCCAACCGTTCGTGCTCTACTCCCTGGGATGCTGGGCAGCCCAGCACGGGTGCCAAAGAGGTTCCATTGTAATGGACTTTGAGTTGGGAAATCGAGGAGCGACAGCAATGCGGATGGCACCGTTGCAAAGCTGACTTTCTGCAGAAGAGGCACAGCTCAAGTTTTTTGCCCTGGCTCTTCGGCTGTGGGAGCACAGGCGAACCGTTCGTGCTCTACTCCCTGGGATGCTGGCAGCCCGGCAAGGGTGCCAAAGAGGTTCCATTGTAATGGACTTTGAGTTGGGAAATCGAGGAGCGACAGCATTGCGGATGGCACCGTTGCAAAGCTGACTTTCTGCAGAAGAGGCACAGCTCAAGTTTTTTGCCCTGGCTCTTCGGCTGTGGGAGCAGAGGCCAACCGTTCATGCTCTATTCCCTGGGATGCTGGGCAGCCCAGCACGGGTGCCAAAGAGGTTCCATTGTAATGGACTTTGAGTTGGGAAATCGAGGAGCGACAGCAATGCGGATGGCACCGTTGCAAAGCTGACTTTCTGCAGAAGAGGCACAGCTCAAGCTTTTGCCCTGGCTCTTCGGCTGTGGGAGCAGAGGCCAACCGTTCGTGCCCTACTCCCTGGGATGCTGGGCAGCCCAGCACGGGTGCCTAAGAGGTTCCATTGTAATGGACTTTGAGTAGGGAAATCGAGGAGCGACAGCAATGCGGATGGCACCGTTGCAAAGCTGACTTTCTGCAGAAGAGGCAGAGCTCAAGTTTTTTGCCCTGGCTCTTTGGCTGTGGGAGCAGAGGCCAACCGTTCATGCTCTATTCCCTGGGATGCTGGGCAGCCCAGCACGGGTGCCAAAGAGGTTCCATTGTAATGGACTTTGAGTTGGGAAATCGAGGAGCGACAGCAATGCGGATGGCACCGTTGCAAAGCTGACTTTCTGCAGAAGAGGCAGAGCTCAAGTTTTTTGCCCTGGCTCTTTGGCTGTGGAAGCAGAGGCCAACCGTTCGTGCTCTACTCCCTGGGATGCTGGGCAGCCGGGCACGGGTGCCAAAGAGGTTCCATTGTAATGGACTTTGAGTTGGGAAATCGAGGAGCGACAGCAATGCGGATGGCACCGTTGCAAAGCTGACTTTCTGCAGAAGAGGCACAGCTCAAGCTTTTGCCCTGGCTCTTCGGCTGTGGGAGCAGAGGCCAACCGTTCGTGCCCTACTCCCTGGGATGCTGGGCAGCCCAGCACGGGTGCCTAAGAGGTTCCATTGTAATGGACTTTGAGTTGGGAAATCGAGGAGCGACAGCAATGCGGATGGCACCGTTGCAACGCTGACTTTCTGCAGAAGAGGCACAGCTCAAGTTTTTTGCCCTGGCTCTTCGGCTGTGGGAGCAGAGGCCAACCGTTCGTGCTCTACTCCCTGGGATGCTGGGCAGCCGGGCACAGGTGCCAAAGAGGTGCCATTGTAATGGACTTTGAGTTGGGAAATCGAGGAGCGACAGCAATGCGGATGGCACCGTTGCAAAGCTGACTTTCTGCAGAAGAGGCACAGCTCAAGTTTTTTGCCCTGGCTCTTCGGCTGTGGGAGCAGAGGCCAACCGTTCGTGCTCTACTCCCTGGGATGCTGGGCAGCCCGGCAAGGGTGCCAAAGAGGTTCCATTGTAATGGACTTTGAGATGGGAAATCGAGGAGCGACAGCAATGCGGATGGCACCGTTGCAAAGCTGACTTTCTGCAGAAGAGGCACAGCTCCAGTTTTTTGCCCTGGCTCTTTGGCTGTGGGAGCAGAGGCCAACCGTTCGTGCTCTACTCCCTGGGATGCTGGGCAGCCCAGCACGGGTGCCAAAGAGGTTCCATTGTAATGGACTTTGAGTTGGGAAATCGAGGAGCGACAGCAATGCGGATGGCACCGTTGCAAAGCTGACTTTCTGCAGAAGAGGCACAGCTCAAGTTTTTTGCCCTGGCTCTTCGGCTGTGGGAGCAGAGGCCAACCGTTCGTGCTCTACTCCCTGGGATGCTGGGCAGCCGGGCACGGCTGCCAAAGGGGTTCCATTGTAATGGACTTTGAGTTGGGAAATCGAGGAGCGACAGCAATGCGGATGGCACCATTGCAAAGCTGACTTTCTGCAGAAGAGGCACAGCTCAAGTTTTTTGCCCTGGCTCTTCGGCTGTGGGAGCAGAGGCCAAATGTTCGTGCCCTACTCCCTGGGGTGCTGGGCAGCCGGGCACGGGTGCCAAAGAGGTTCCATTGTAATGGACTTTGAGTTGGGAAATCGAGGAGCGACAGCAATGCGGATGGCACCGTTGCAAAGCTGACTTTCTACAGAAGAGGCACAGCTCAAGTTTTTTGCCCTGGCTCTTCGGCTGTGGGAGCAGAGGACAACCGTTCGTGCTCTACTCCCTGGGATGCTGGGCAGCCGGGCACGGGTGCCAAAGAGGTTCCATTGTAATGGACTTTGAGTAGGGAAATCGAGGAGCGACAGCAATGCGGATGGCACCGTTGCAAAGCTGACTTTCTGCAGAAGAGGCACAGCTCAAGTTTTTTGCCCTGGCTCTTCGGCTGTGGGAGCAGAGGCCAACCGTTCGTGCTGTACTCCCTGGGATGCTGGGCAGCCGGGCACGGGTGCCAAAGAGGTTCCATTGTAATGGACTTTGAGTTGGGAAATCGAGGAGCGACAGCAATGCGGATGGCACCGTTGCAAAGCTGACTTTCTGCAGAAGAGGCACAGCTCAAGTTTTTTGCCCTGGCTCTTCGGCTGTGGGAGCAGAGGCCAACCGTTCGTGCTCTACTCCCTGGGATGCTGGGCAGCCGGGCACGGGTGCCAAAGAGGTTCCATTGTAATGGACTTTGAGTTGGGAAATCGAGGAGCGACAGCAATGCGGATGGCACCGTTGCAAAGCTGACTTTCTGCAGAAGAGGCACAGCTCAAGTTTTTTGCCCTGGCTCTTTGGCCGTGGGAGCAGAGGCCAACCGTTCGTGCTCTACTCCCTGGGATGCTGGGCAGCCCAGCACGGGTGCCAAAGAGGTTCCATTGTAATGGACTTTGAGTTGGGAAATCGAGGAGCGACAGCAATGTGGATGGCACCGTTGCAAAGCTGACTTTCTGCAGAAGAGGCACAGCTCAAGTTTTTTGCCCTGGCTCTTCGGCTGTGGGAGCAGAGGCCAACCGTTCGTGCCCTACTCCCTGGGATGCTGGGCAGCCCGGCACGGGTGCCAAAGAGGTTCCATTGTAATGGACTTTGAGTTGGGAAATCGAGGAGCGACAGCAATGCGGATGGCACCGTTGCAAAGCTGACTTTCTACAGAAGAGGCACAGCTCAAGTTTTTTGCCCTGGCTCTTCGGCTGTGGGAGCAGAGGCCAACCGTTCGTGCTCTACTCCCTGGGATGCTGGGCAGCCCAGCACGGGTGCCAAAGAGGTTCCATTGTAATGGACTTTGAGTTGGGAAATCGAGGAGCGACAGCAATGCGGATGGCACCGTTGCAAAGCTGACTTTCTGCAGAAGAGGCACAGCTCAAGTTTTTTGCCCTGGCTCTTCGGCTGTGGGAGCAGAGGCCAACCGTTCATGCTCTACTCCCTGGGATGCTGGAAACCGGGCACGGGTGCCAAAGAGGTTCCATTGTAATGGACTTTGAGTTGGGAAATCGAGGAGCGACAGCAATGCGGATGGCACCATTGCAAAGCTGACTTTCTGCAGAAGAGGCACAGCTCAAGTTTTTTGCCCTGGCTCTTCGGCTGTGGGAGCAGAGGCCAACCGTTCGTGCTCTACTCCCTGGGATGCTGGGCAGCCGGGCACGGGTGCCAAAGAGGTTCCATTGTAATGGACTTTGAGTTGGGAAATCGAGGAGCGACAGCTATGCGGATGGCACCGTTGCAAAGCTGACTTTCAGCAGTAGAGGCACAGCTCAAGTTTTTTGCCCTGGCTCTTCGGCTGTGGGAGCAGAGGCCAACCGTTCGTGCTCTACTCCCTGGGATGCTGGGCTGCCGGGCACGGGTGCCAAAGAGGTTCCATTGTAATGGACTTTGAGTTGGGAAATCGAGGAGCGACAGCAATGCGGATGGCACCGTTGCAAAGCTGACTTTCTGCAGAAGAGGCACAGCTCAAGTTTTTTGCCCTGGCTCTTCGGCTGTGGGAGCACAGGCCAACCGTTCGTGCTCTACTCCCTGGGATGCTGGGCAGCCGAGCACCGGTGCCAAAGAGGTTCCATTGTAATGGACTTTGAGTTGGGAAATCGAGGAGCGACAGCAATGCGGATGGCACCGTTGCAAAGCTGACTTTCTGCAGAAGAGGCACAGCTCAAGTTTTTTGCCCTGGCTCTTCGGCTGTGGGAGCACAGGCCAACCGTTCGTGCTCTACTCCCTGGGATGCTGGCAGCCCGGCAAGGGTGCCAAAGAGGTTCCATTGTAATGGACTTTGAGTTGGGAAATCGAGGAGCGACAGCATTGCGGATGGCACCGTTGCAAAGCTGACTTTCTGCAGAAGAGGCACAGCTCAAGTTTTTTGTCCTGGCTCTTCGGCTGTGGGAGCAGAGGCCAACCGTTCGTGCTCTACTCCCTGGGATGCTGGGCAGCCCGGCACGGGTGCCAAAGAGGTTCCATTGTAATGGACTTTGAGTAGGGAAATCGAGGAGCGACAGCAATGCGGATGGCACCGTTGCAAAGCTGGCTTTCTGCAGAAGAGGCACAGCTCAAGTTTTTTGCCCTGGCTCTTCGGCTGTGGGAGCAGAGGCCAACCGTTCGTGCCCTACTCCCTGGGATGCTGGGCAGCCCGGCACGGGTGCCAATGAGGATCCATTGTAATGGACTTTGAGTTGGGAAATGGAGGAGCGACAGCAATGCGGATGGCACCGTTGCAAAGCTGACTTTCTGCAGAAGAGGCACAGCTCAAGTTTTTTGCCCTGGCTCTTCGGCTGTGGGAGCAGAGGCCAACCGTTCGTGCTCTACTCCCTGGGATGCTGGGCAGCCCAGCACGGGTGCCAAAGAGGTTCCATTGTAATGGACTTTGAGTTGGGAAATCGAGGAGCGACAGCAATGCGGATGGCACCGTTGCAAAGCTGACTTTCTGCAGAAGAGGCACAGCTCAAGTTTTTTGCCCTGGCTCTTCGGCTGTGGGAGCACAGGCGAACCGTTCGTGCTCTACTCCCTGGGATGCTGGCAGCCCGGCAAGGGTGCCAAAGAGGTTCCATTGTAATGGACTTTGAGTTGGGAAATCGAGGAGCGACAGCATTGCGGATGGCACCGTTGCAAAGCTGACTTTCTGCAGAAGAGGCACAGCTCAAGTTTTTTGCCCTGGCTCTTCGGCTGTGGGAGCAGAGGCCAACCGTTCGTGCTCTACTCCCTGGGATGCTGGGCTGCCGGGCACGGGTGCCAAAGAGGTTCCATTGTAATGGACTTTGAGTAGGGAAATCGAGGAGCGACAGCAATGCGGATGGCACCGTTGCAAAGCTGACTTTCTGCAGAAGAGGCAGAGCTCAAGTTTTTTGCCCTGGCTCTTTGGCTGTGGGAGCAGAGGCCAACCGTTCATGCTCTATTCCCTGGGATGCTGGGCAGCCCAGCACGGGTGCCAAAGAGGTTCCATTGTAATGGACTTTGAGTTGGGAAATCGAGGAGCGACAGCAATGCGGATGGCACCGTTGCAAAGCTGACTTTCTGCAGAAGAGGCACAGCTCAAGTTTTTTGCCCTGGCTCTTCGGCTGTGGGAGCAGAGGCCAACCGTTCGTGCTCTACTCCCTGGGATGCTGGGCAGCCGAGCACGGGTGCCAAAGAGGATCCATTGTAATGGACTTTGAGTAGGGAAATCGAGGAGCGACAGCAATGCGGATGGCACCGTTGCAAAGCTGACTTTCTGCAGAAGAGGCACAGCTCAAGTTTTTTGCCCTGGCTCTTCGGCTGTGGGAGCAGAGGCCAACCGTTCGTGCCCTACTCCCTGGGATGCTGGGCAGCCCGGCACGGGTGCCAAAGAGGTTCCATTGTAATGGACTTTGAGTTGGGAAATCGAGGAGCGACAGCTATGCGGATGGCACCGTTGCAAAGCTGACTTTCAGCAGAAGAGGCACAGCTCAAGTTTTTTGCCCTGGCTCTTCGGCTGTGGGAGCAGAGGCCAACCGTTCGTGCTCTACTCCCTGGGATGCTGGGCAGCCCGGCACGGGTGCCAAAGAGGTTCCATTGTAATGGACTTTGAGTTGGGAAATCGAGGAGCGACAGCAATGCGGATGGCACCGTTGCAAAGCTGACTTTCTGCAGAAGAAGCACAGCTCAAGTTTTTTGCCCTGGCTCTTTGGCTGTGGGAGCAGAGGCCAACCGTTCGTGCTCTACTCCCTGGGATGCTGGGCAGCCCGGCACGGGTGCCAAAGAGGATCCATTGTAATGGACTTTGAGTTGGGAAATCGAGGAGCGACAGCAATGCGGATGGCACCGTTGCAAAGCTGACTTTCTGCAGAAGAGGCACAGCTCAAGTTTTTTGCCCTGGCTCTTCGGCTGTGGGAGCAGAGGCCAACCGTTCGTGCTCTACTCCCTGGGATGCTGGGCAGCCGGGCACGGGTGCCTAAGAGGTTCCATTGTAATGGACTTTGAGTTGGGAAATCGAGGAGCGACAGCAATGCGGATGGCACCGTTGCAAAGCTGACTTTCTGCAGAAGAGGCACAGCTCAAGTTTTTTGCCCTGGCTCTTTGGCTGTGGGAGCAGAGGCCAACCGTTCGTGCTCTACTCCCTGGGATGCTGGGCAGCCGAGCACGGGTGCCAAAGAGGATCCATTGTAATGGACTTTGAGTAGGGAAATCGAGGAGCGACAGCAATGCGGATGGCACCGTTGCAAAGCTGACTTTGTGCAGAAGAGGCACAGCTCAAGTTTTTTGCCCTGGCTCTTCGGCTGTGGGAGCAGAGGCCAACCGTTCATGCCCTACTCCCTGGGATGCTGGGCAGCCCAGCACGGGTGCCAAAGAGGTTCCATTGTAATGGACTTTGAGTTGGGAAATCGAGGAGCGACAGCAATGCGGATGGCACCGTTGCAAAGCTGACTTTCTGCAGAAGAGGCACAGCTCAAGTTTTTTGCCCTGGCTCTTCGGCTGTGGGAGCAGAGGCCAACCGTTCGTGCCCTACTCCCTGGGATGCTGGGCAGCCCGGCACGGGTGCCAAAGAGGATCCATTGTAATGGACTTTGAGTAGGGAAATCGAGGAGCGACAGCAATGCGGATGGCACCGTTGCAAAGCTGACTTTCTGCAGAAGAGGCACAGCTCAAGTTTTTTGCCCTGGCTCTTCGGCTGTGGGAGCAGAGGCCAACCGTTCGTGCCCTACTCCCTGGGATGCTGGGCAGCCCGGCACGGGTGCCAAAGAGGTTCCATTGTAATGGACTTTGAGTTGGGAAATGGAGGAGCGACAGCAATGCGGATGGCACCGTTGCAAAGCTGACTTTCAGCAGAAGAGGCACAGCTCAAGTTTTTTGCCCTGGCTCTTCGGCTGTGGGAGCAGAGGCCAACCGTTCGTGCTCTACTCCCTGGGATGCTGGGCAGCCCGGCACGGGTGCCAAAGAGGTTCCATTGTAATGGACTTTGAGTTGGGAAATCGAGGAGCGACAGCAATGCGGATGGCACCGTTGCAAAGCTGACTTTCTGCAGAAGAAGCACAGCTCAAGTTTTTTGCCCTGGCTCTTTGGCTGTGGGAGCAGAGGCCAACCGTTCGTGCTCTACTCCCTGGGATGCTGGGCAGCCCGGCACGGGTGCCAAAGAGTTTCCATTGTAATGGACTTTGAGTAGGGAAATCGAGGAGCGACAGCAATGCGGATGGCACCGTTGCAAAGCTGACTTTCTGCAGAAGAGGCACAGCTCAAGTTTTTTGCCCTGGCTCTTCGGCTGTGGGAGCAGAGGCCAACCGTTCGTGCCCTACTCCCTGGGATGCTGGGCAGCCCGGCACGGGTGCCAAAGAGGTTCCATTGTAATGGACTTTGAGTTGGGAAATCGAGGAGCGACAGCAATGCGGATGGCACCGTTGCAAAGCTGACTTTCTACAGAAGAGGCACAGCTCAAGTTTTTTGCCCTGGCTCTTCGGCTGTGGGAGCAGAGGCCAACCGTTCGTGCTCTACTCCCTGGGATGCTGGAAACCGGGCACGGGTGCCAAAGAGGTTCCATTGTAATGGACTTTGAGTTGGGAAATCGAGGAGCGACAGCAATGCGGATGGCACCGTTGCAAAGCTGACTTTCTGCAGAAGAGGCACAGCTCAAGTTTTTTGCCCTGGCTCTTCGGCTGTGGGAGCAGAGGCCAACCGTTCGTGCTCTACTCCCTGGGATGCTGGGCAGCCCAGCACGGGTGCCTAAGAGGTTCCATTGTAATGGACTTTGAGTTGGGAAATCGAGGAGCGACAGCAATGCGGATGGCACCGTTGCAAAGCTGACTTTCTGCAGAAGAGGCACAGCTCAAGTTTTTTGCCCTGGCTCTTTGGCTGTGGGAGCAGAGGCCAACCGTTCGTGCTCTACTCCCTGGGATGCTGGGCAGCCGAGCACGGGTGCCAAAGAGGATCCATTGTAATGGACTTTGAGTAGGGAAATCGAGGAGCGACAGCAATGCGGATGGCACCGTTGCAAAGCTGACTTTCTGCAGAAGAGGCACAGCTCAAGTTTTTTGCCCTGGCTCTTCGGCTGTGGGAGCAGAGGCCAACCGTTCATGCCCTACTCCCTGGGATGCTGGGCAGCCCAGCACGGGTGCCAAAGAGGTTCCATTGTAATGGACTTTGAGTTGGGAAATCGAGGAGCGACAGCAATGCGGATGGCACCGTTGCAAAGCTGACTTTCTGCAGAAGAGGCACAGCTCAAGTTTTTTGCCCTGGCTCTTCGGCTGTGGGAGCAGAGGCCAACCGTTCGTGCTCTACTCCCTGGGATGCTGGGCAGCCCAGCACGGGTGCCAAAGAGGTTCCATTGTAATGGACTTTGAGTTGGGAAATCGAGGAGCGACAGCAATGCGGATGGCACCGTTGCAAAGCTGACTTTCTGCAGAAGAGGCACAGCTCAAGTTTTTTGCCCTGGCTCTTCGGCTGTGGGAGCAGAGGCCAACCGTTCGTGCCCTACTCCCTGGGATGCTGGGCAGCCCGGCACGGGTGCCAAAGAGGTTCCATTGTAATGGACTTTGAGTTGGGAAATCGAGGAGCGACAGCAATGCGGATGGCACCGTTGCAAAGCTGACTTTCTACAGAAGAGGCACAGCTCAAGTTTTTTGCCCTGGCTCTTCGGCTGTGGGAGCAGAGGCCAACCGTTCGTGCTCTACTCCCTGGGATGCTGGGCAGCCGGGCACGGGTGCCAAAGAGGTTCCATTGTAATGGACTTTGAGTTGGGAAATCGAGGAGCGACAGCAATGCGGATGGCACCGTTGCAAAGCTGACTTTCAGCAGTAGAGGCACAGCTCAAGTTTTTTGCCCTGGCTCTTCGGCTGTGGGAGCAGAGGCCAACCGTTCGTGCTCTACTCCCTGGGATGCTGGGCTGCCGGGCACGGGTGCCTAAGAGGTTCCATTGTAATGGACTTTGAGTTGGGAAATCGAGGAGCGACAGCAATGCGGTTGGCACCGTTGCAAAGCTGACTTTCTGCAGAAGAGGCACAGCTCAAGTTTTTTGCCCTGGCTCTTCGTCTGTGGGAGCAGAGGCCAACCGTTCGTGCTCTACTCCCTGGGATGCTGGGCAGCCGAGCACCGGTGCCAAAGAGGTTCCATTGTAATGGACTTTGAGTTGGGAAATCGAGGAGCGACAGCATTGCGGATGGCACCGTTGCAAAGCTGACTTTCTGCAGAAGAGGCACAGCTCAAGTTTTTTGTCCTGGCTCTTCGGCTGTGGGAGCAGAGGCCAACCGTTCGTGCTCTACTCCCTGGGATGCTGGGCAGCCCGGCACGGGTGCCAAAGAGGTTCCATTGTAATGGACTTTGAGTTGGGAAATCGAGGAGCGACAGCAATGCGGATGGCACCGTTGCAAAGCTGACTTTCTGCAGAAGAAGCACAGCTCAAGTTTTTTGCCCTGGCTCTTTGGCTGTGGGAGCAGAGGCCAACCGTTCGTGCTCTACTCCCTGGGATGCTGGGCAGCCCGGCACGGGTGCCAAAGAGGATCCATTGTAATGGACTTTGAGTTGGGAAATCGAGGAGCGACAGCAATGCGGATGGCACCGTTGCAAAGCTGACTTTCTGCAGAAGAGGCACAGCTCAAGTTTTTTGCCCTGGCTCTTCGGCTGTGGGAGCAGAGGCCAACCGTTCGTGCTCTACTCCCTGGGATGCTGGGCAGCCGAGCACGGGTGCCAAAGAGGATCCATTGTAATGGACTTTGAGTAGGGAAATCGAGGAGCGACAGCAATGCGGATGGCACCGTTGCAAAGCTGACTTTCTGCAGAAGAGGCACAGCTCAAGTTTTTTGCCCTGGCTCTTCGGCTGTGGGAGCAGAGGCCAACCGTTCATGCCCTACTCCCTGGGATGCTGGGCAGCCCAGCACGGGTGCCAAAGAGGTTCCATTGTAATGGACTTTGAGTTGGGAAATCGAGGAGCGACAGCAATGCGGATGGCACCGTTGCAAAGCTGACTTTCTGCAGAAGAGGCAGAGCTCAAGTTTTTTGCCCTGGCTCTTCGGCTGTGGGAGCAGAGGACAACCGTTCGTGCCCTACTCCCTGGGATGCTGGGCAGCCCGGCACGGGTGCCAAAGAGGATCCATTGTAATGGACTTTGAGTAGGGAAATCGAGGAGCGACAGCAATGCGGATGGCACCGTTGCAAAGCTGACTTTCTGCAGAAGAAGCACAGCTCAAGTTTTTTGCCCTGGCTCTTTGGCTGTGGGAGCAGAGGCCAACCGTTCGTGCTCTACTCCCTGGGATGCTGGGCAGCCCGGCACGGGTGCCAAAGAGTTTCCATTGTAATGGACTTTGAGTAGGGAAATCGAGGAGCGACAGCAATGCGGATGGCACCGTTGCAAAGCTGACTTTCTGCAGAAGAGGCACAGCTCAAGTTTTTTGCCCTGGCTCTTCGGCTGTGGGAGCAGAGGCCAACCGTTCGTGCCCTACTCCCTGGGATGCTGGGCAGCCCGGCACGGGTGCCAAAGAGGTTCCATTGTAATGGACTTTGAGTTGGGAAATCGAGGAGCGACAGCAATGCGGATGGCACCGTTGCAAAGCTGACTTTCTACAGAAGAGGCACAGCTCAAGTTTTTTGCCCTGGCTCTTCGGCTGTGGGAGCAGAGGCCAACCGTTCGTGCTCTACTCCCTGGGATGCTGGAAACCGGGCACGGGTGCCAAAGAGGTTCCATTGTAATGGACTTTGAGTTGGGAAATCGAGGAGCGACAGCAATGCGGATGGCACCGTTGCAAAGCTGACTTTCTGCAGAAGAGGCACAGCTCAAGTTTTTTGCCCTGGCTCTTCGGCTGTGGGAGCAGAGGCCAACCGTTCGTGCTCTACTCCCTGGGATGCTGGGCAGCCCAGCACGGGTGCCAAAGAGGTTCCATTGTAATGGACTTTGAGTTGGGAAATCGAGGAGCGACAGCAATGCGGATGGCACCGTTGCAAAGCTGACTTTCTGCAGAAGAGGCACAGCTCAAGTTTTTTGCCCTGGCTCTTCGGCTGTGGGAGCAGAGGCCAACCGTTCATGCCCTACTCCCTGGGATGCTGGGCAGCCCAGCACTGGTGCCTAAGAGGTTCCATTGTAATGGACTTTGAGTTGGGAAATCGAGGAGCGACAGCAATGCGGATGGCACCGTTGCAAAGCTGACTTTCTGCAGAAGAGGCACAGCTCAAGTTTTTTGCCCTGGCTCTTCGGCTGTGGGAGCAGAGACCAACCGTTCGTGCTCTACTCCCTGGGATGCTGGGCAGCCGGGCACGGGTGCCAAAGAGGTTCCATTGTAATGGACTTTGAGTTGGGAAATCGAGGAGCGACAGCAATGCGGATGGCACCGTTGCAAAGCTGACTTTCTACAGAAGAGGCACAGCTCAAGTTTTTTGCCCTGGCTCTTCGGCTGTGGGAGCAGAGGCCAACCGTTCGTGCTCTACTCCCTGGGATGCTGGGCAGCCGGGCACGGGTGCCAAAGAGGTTCCATTGTAATGGACTTTGAGTTGGGAAATCGAGGAGCGACAGCAATGCGGATGGCACCGTTGCAAAGCTGACTTTCTGCAGAAGAGGCACAGCTCAAGTTTTTTGCCCTGGCTCTTCGGCTGTGGGAGCAGAGGCCAACCGTTCGTGCTCTACTCCCTGGGATGCTGGGCAGCCCGGCACGGGTGCCAAAGAGGTTCCATTGTAATGGACTTTGAGTTGGGAAATCGAGGAGCGACAGCAATGCGGATGGCACCGTTGCAAAGCTGACTTTCTGCAGAAGAGGCACAGCTCAAGTTTTTTGCCCTGGCTCTTCGGCTGTGGGAGCAGAGGCCAACCGTTCGTGCCCTACTCCCTGGGATGCTGGGCAGCCCGGCACGGGTGCCAAAGAGGTTCCATTGCAATGGACTTTGAGTTGGGAAATGGAGGAGCGACAGCAATGCGGATGGCACCGTTGCAAAGCTGACTTTCTGCAGAAGAAGCACAGCTCAAGTTTTTTGCCCTGGCTCTTCGTCTGTGGGAGCAGAGGCCAACCGTTCGTGCTCTACTCCCTGGGATGCTGGGCAGCCGGGCACGGGTGCCAAAGAGGTTCCATTGTAATGGACTTTGAATAGGGAAATCGAGGAGCGACAGCAATGCGGATGGCACCGTTGCAAAGCTGACTTTCTGCAGAAGAGGCACAGCTCAAGTTTTTTGCCCTGGCTCTTCGGCTGTGGGAGCAGAGGCCAACCGTTCGTGCTCTACTCCCTGGGATGCTGGGCAGCCGAGCACGGGTGCCAAAGAGGATCCATTGTAATGGACTTTGAGTTGGGAAATCGAGGAGCGACAGCAATGCGGATGGCACCGTTGCAAAGCTGACTTTCTGCAGAAGACGAACAGCTCAAGTTTTTTGCCCTGGCTCTTTGGCTGTGGGAGCAGAGGCCAACCGTTCGTGCCCTACTCCCTGGGATGCTGGGCAGCCGGGCACGGGTGCCAAAGAGGTTCCATTGTAATGGACTTTGAGTTGGGAAATCGAGGAGCGACAGCAATGCGGATGGCACCGTTGCAAAGCTGACTTTCTACAGAAGAGGCACAGCTCAAGTTTTTTGCCCTGGCTCTTCGGCTGTGGGAGCAGAGGCCAACCGTTCGTGCTCTTCTCCCTGGGATGCTGGGCAGCCGGGCACGGGTGCCAAAGAGGATCCATTGTAATGGACTTTGAGTTGGGAAATCGAGGAGCGACAGCAATGCGGATGGCACCGTTGCAAAGCTGACTTTCTGCAGAAGAGGCACAGCTCAAGTTTTTTGCCCTGGCTCTTCGGCTGTGGGAGCAGAGGCCAACCGTTCGTGCTCTACTCCCTGGGATGCTGGGCAGCCGGGCACGGGTGCCAAAGAGGTTCCATTGTAATGGACTTTGAGTTCGGAAGTTTTTTTATACACCCCAGAGACACCTCTGGACCCCTATAGACCCCATAGACCCCTATAGACCCCATATACTCCTATATACCCCCATAGACCCCTATAGACTCCATAGATCTCTATAGACCCCATAGACTCCTATATACCCCCATAGATCCCTATAGACCCCATAGACCCCTATAGATCCTGTAGACCCTTATAAACCCATATACACCCCTATAGACCCCCATAGACCCCTATAGCAGAGGGGAGGGTGAAGCCCCCCCCCCCCCATACAGAGACGTGGAACAGCCCCTATGGAGCCCCATAGACCCCTATAGACCCCCATAGCCCTCTGTAGATGCACATAACCCCCCTATAGACCCCCACGACCCCCCATAGAGTCACTTAACCCCCCTATGGACACACATAACTCCCCTATAGACCCCCATAACCGCCCTATAGATCCCCATTGCCCTCTATGGACCCACAACGTACCCCTATAGACCCACATAACCCCCCTATGGGCCCACGGTGCACCCCTATGGACCCCAAACTCCCCCCAGGGACCCATAGAACCCCTATGCACACACATGAGCCCATATGGACCCCATAACCCCCTATAGACCCCCAGTGAACCCCTATGGACCCCATAACCCCCTATAGACACACATAACCCCCCCATAACCCCCCTATAGGGCCCCATAGCCCCCTATGGACCCACACAGGCCCGACCCCACTCACCGCAAGCAGCCCAAGCTCCGCCCCTCGCCCCCCCCACACACCCCCCCTGCGCCCGGGTCACAATGGTACGGCCCAAAGCGCGGCGGGCGCCATTTTGTGTGTCAGCAAGGGCGCCGCCATGTTGTACGTAACGGCGGGCGCCGCCATGTTGGGTGTAAGGGAGGGCGCCGCCATTTTTTGTGTCGACAAGGGCGCCGCCATGTTGGGTGTGAAGGAGGAGTTGCCTTGTTTAGGATGAGCGAGGGCGCCGCCATGTTGTGCGTGGACCACGGCGCCTCCACGCTGTGTGTGAGCCAGAGCGCCGCCATGTTGAAAGTGACCACGGGCGCCGCCATGTTGTGCGTGAACAAGGGCGCCGCCATGCTGGGTGTGAGCATGGACGCCGCCATGTGACAGAGGGCGCCGCCATTTTGGGTTTACTCAAGGGCGCCGCCATGTTGGATGTGACCACGGGTGCCCCCACGTTGTGCGTGACCGAGGCCGCCGCCATGTTGGACGTAACCGCGGGCGCCATGTTGTGCGCCAACAAGGGCGCTGCCATGTTGGGTGTGAACAAGGAGTTGCCGTGTTTAGGGTGACCGAGGGCGCCGCCATATTGGATGCCACCATGGCCGCCGCCATATTGGATGTCAACAGGGGCGCCGCCATCTTGGATGCCACCAAGGGCGCCGCCATTTTGGATATCACCAAGACTGTCTCCCTATTGGATGCCACCACAGCCGCCGCCATATTGGCTGCCACACAGGGCGCCGCCATCTTCGATGTCACCAAGGGCGCCGCCATCTTGGATGCCACCGTGGCCGCCGCCATTTTTGGGTTGACCCAAGGGCGCCGCCATCTTGGATGCCCCCCATGCAACCAACCCACTCCATGCACATCCCTTAAAGGCCTCCCCCCCTCCGTTTCCCCCCCCATCACCCCACACACACGGAGCCCCGAGGCCCCCATGGCCGTGTATTGGCGGCCCCGTTTCGGGGTGAATTCAGTGGGTTTTGGGGCGCTGCCGCCAGCGGCGCAGGTTGAGGCGCAGCAGGAGCAGGTTGAGGCCGTAGGTGCTGATGCAGACGAGGCAGAGGTCGTGCAGGACGAAGGCCAAGATGGCCGCCAGCCACAGCGACGCCAGCGCCGACGCCACCGACGACGCCAGCAGCACCGCGGACGCGCCGCGGCCACGCACCGGCCCTGGGGGAGCCGATGGAGAACAATGGCACCCAATGGAGCCCAATGGAACCCAATGGAGCCCAAAGGGAACCAATGGAGCCCAATGGAGTCAATGGAGCCCAATGGGACCCAATGGAACCAATGGAGCCAATGGAACCAATGGGACCCAATAGAGCCCAAAGGGAACCAATGGAGCCCAAAGGGAACCAATGGAGCCAATGGAGCCCAATGGAACCAATGGAGCCCAATGGGACCCAATGGAACCAATGGAGCCCAATGGGACCCAATGGAGCCAATGGAGCCCAAACGGAACCAATGGAGCCAATGGAGCCCAATGGAGCCCAATGGAACCAATGGAGCCAATGGAGCCAATGGAGCCCAATGGGACCCAATGGAACCAATGGAGCCAATGGAACCAATGGAGTCCAATGAGACCCAATGGAACCAATGGAACCAATGGAGCCTAATGGGACCCAATGGAGCCCAAAGGGACCCAATGGAGCCAATGGAGCCCAACGGGACCAAATGGAGCCCAATGGAACCAATGGAGCCCAAAGGGACCCAATGGAGCCCAAAGGGACCCAATGGAGCCCGATGGAGCCAATGGAGCCCAATGGGACCCAACGGAGCCCAAAGGGACCCAATGGAGCCCAATGGAACCAATGGAGCCCAATGGAGCCCGATGGAGCCAATGGAGCCCATTACTCCCCATGGGTGTCACTGCCTCCATATGGGTCCCATTTCCCCCTATGGTTCTCATTCCCCCCTATGGGTCCCATTGCACCCTATGGGTCCCATTATTCCCTATAGTATCCATTCCCCCTGTGGGTCCCAATGCCCGCCTATGGGTCCCATTCCCCCTATGGGTCCCATTCCACCCTATGGGTCCCATTCCTCCCCAATGGGTCCCATTGCCCCCCTATGGGTTCCATTGCCCCCCATGGGTCCCATTCCCCCCCAATGGGTCCCATTGCCCCCCATGGGTCCCATTGCCCCCTATGGCTCCCATTGCCCCCCATGGGTCCCATTGCCCCCCGGCCCTTACCCAGGATCCCTTGCAGGAGGTAGAAGACGACCCCCACGGCCCCATTGGGGACGTTGGCGACGCTGTCCCGGCCCAGCAGTGGCTCCACCAGCCCGAGGCCACGCCCCCACCTGCGGGACACGCCCACACCACCATATATGGCCAACGCACCCAGGGCCTGCCCCGCCCCTCGGCCTCCCATTGGCCCTTTCCTTGCCCTCCAAGCGCCACCCCTCAGTCCCCCATTGGCTGCTCCTTACCCTCTAAGCCCCACTTCCCGCTCTCTCATTGGCTGCTTCTCGCCCTCCAAGCCCCGCCCCCTTCAAGCCCCACCCCTCCTCCCATTGGCCCGCTCCTCACCCTCCAAGCCCCGCCCCCTTCAAGCCCCACCCCTCCTCCCATTGGCCCGCTCCTCACCCTCCAAGCCCCGCCCCTCAGCCTCCCATTGGCCCTCTCCTTCTCTAAGCCCCGCCCCTCCCCTCGCCCTCCCATTGGCTGCTCCTCCACCTCCAAACCCCGCCCCCTTCAAGCCCCACCCCTCCTCCCATTGGCCCGCTCCTCGCCCTCCAAGCCCCGCCCCCTCTGCGCACCTCCCTCCCCTGCCGCGTCGCCCCCCCCCCCATTTCCCGCCCTCTCCCCCATTTCCCGCCATTCCCACCCACCCCCCCCCCATTTCCCGCGGCCGTTTCCCGCCATCCCCGCCCCACGCGGGTACCGGGAGGCGAACACGCGCGTGCACGACACGGCCTCGGCCAGGTCGCAGCGCGCGCGGTACGCGGGGTCCCGCGCGCGCGCCCGCTCCACGTGGAGCGCGTACAGGGACAGCGCCGCCCCGGCCACGCACAGCGCCGCGCGCGCCGCCGCCATCGCCACGCCGTGCGCCGTGACGTCAGCCCGCCACCGCCCACCCCTCCGACTCCGCCCCCTGATTGGCTGCCGTAGCTTCAGAGCCGCTTCTGATTGGTTGGAGCGTTCTCACGCACGCCCCCCCCGCCCCCCCCGGCTTTCCACCGGAAGTTTGCCGCGGGGGGTGATGGGAGTTGTAGTTCGGAGGAGGGGAAGGGGGTGGGCGCATGGAGAGAGCACGTAGGGACACAAAGAGCCCCATAGAGACCCCATGGAGACCCCAGAGAGCGCCATAGAGACCCCATAGAGACCCCATAGAGACCCCATAGAGAGAGACCCATAGAGACCCCATAGAGACCCATAGAGAGAGACCCATAGAGACCCCATAGAGACCCCATAGGGACCCATAGAGACCCATAGAGACCCCATAGAGACCCATAGAGACCCCATAGAGCCCCATGGAGACCCCACAGAGCCCCACAGAGACCCCACAGAGATCCCATAGAGCCCCATAGAGACCCATAGAGACCCATAGAGACCCACAGAGACCCATAGAGACCCCATAGAGACACCCCCCGTCTATACCCATAGGTCCATCAGGGGGCGATGACGTCACACAATGCCATCCCACGGACACGATGACGTCACTCCGGCGGGTGATGACGTCATAGGAGTCCCCAGCGGCCCGCGGCCCCCCCCCCCCAAGCATGAGGTCGAGGCATCCCCAAAGTCCTTTAATAGGAATATGGGGGGGGGACACAAGGAATGGGGAGGGGGGGCACCGGCCCCATAGAGACCATAGGGTGCCCCATAGAGAGCCCAGGGTGCCCCATAGAGGCCATAGAGTGCCCCATTGAGCACCCCAGAGGGCCTGGGGCTTGCCATGGGGCTCTCTGTGGGGCTCAAAGGGGGGTGTCGCTAGGCCCTGGTGCTCCCTATGGGGCAGGCTATGGGGCTCACAGTGGGTGGTGCTGGGGCCCGGTGCTTGCTATGGGGCTGGCTACAGGGCTCACTGTGGGGCTGCTTATGGGGCTCGGGGAGGGGGGTTGTTGCTAGGCCCCGGTGCTCGCTATGGGGCTCTCTACGGGGCCCGCTATAGGGCTCTCTATGGGGCTGCCTATGGGTCTATGCATGTGTCTGCCCTTGTGTCGCACTGTGGGGCTCAGGGGGGGTGTCGCTGTGGGCCGGGGCTCTCTGTGGGGCTCTCTATGGGGCTGGCTATGGGTCCCGTTATAGGGCTCTCTATGGGTCCTGCTACAGGTCTCCCTATGGGCCCTGTAATGGGGCTCTCTATGGGTCCCGCTGTGGGGCGCTCAATGGGTCCCACTATAGGGCTCTCAATGGGGCTCCCTATGGCCCCCTCTACGGCGCCCCCTGTGGGCCTGGCAGTGTGGCTCCCTATGGCCCCCTCAATGGGTTCCGCTATGGGGCTCCCTATGTGTCCCTGAATGGCGCCCCCTATAGGCCTGGCGGTGCGGCTCTCTATGCCGCCCTCAATAGCGCCCCCTGGTGGCCTGGCGGTGCGGCTCTCTATGCCGCCCTCAATAGCGCCCCCTATAGGCCTGGCGGTGCGGCTCTCTATGCCGCCCTCAATAGCGCCCCCTGGTGGCCTGGCGGTGCGGCTGTCTATGCCGCCCTCAATAGCGCCCCCTGGTGGCCTGGCGGTGGGCCGCAGCAGGCGCCAGGCCCCCCTGCAGATGAGGCCGAACCAGTAGAGCTGGGGCGCCAGGAGCGCGGCGGCCGCCAGGTTGGTGCCGGGGGGCAAGGCCCCGGGCACGCGGAGCAGGGGCAGCCCCCGCTGGCGCCCGTAGGCCCAGTAGAGGTAGGGGAAGAGCAGGACCCGGCAGAGCAGGAACGTCACCAACAGCGTCAGCCCGTTGAGGCGGTGCAGGGCCGTGTGCTGGCGGCCCAGCTGCAGGGGAGAGGGCATAGAGAGGGGATAGAGAGACCAGAGTGACCATAGAGCCCAATAGAGCCCATAGAGAGAGAGGATAGAGAGGCCAGAATGACCATAGAGAGCATCATGGAGAACATAGAGACCATAGAGAGTGTCATAGAGAGAGCAGAGTGACCATAGAGCGCCATAGCGACCATAGAGAGAGAGGATAGGGAGACCAGAATGACCACAGAGAGCATAGAGCATCATAGAGAGCAGAGAGAGAGACCATAGAGAGTGTCACAGAGAGACCAGAGTGACCATAGAGCCCAATAGAGTCCATAGAGAGACAGAATAGGGAGACCAGAATGACCATAGAGAGCATAGAGCATCATAGAGAGCATAGAGAGAGACCATAGAGAGTGTCATAGAGAGACCAGAGTGACCATAGAGGCCAATAGAGACCATAGAGAGAGAGGATAGAGAGACCAGAATGACCATAGAGAGCATCATAGAGAACATAGAGACCATAGAGAGTGTCATAGAGAGACCAGAGTGACCATAGAGATCATAGAGCACAATAGAGCATCATACGGAGTGTCATAGAGAGCATACAGACAGAGCATAGAGAGAGCAGAGTGACCCTCGGGAGGATAGAGCATCATAGAGAGGTCATAGAGAGGCTAGAGAGGACCAGAGAGCATCATAGAACCAGAGAGAGAAAGCGTAGAACGCATAGAGAGACCACAGAGCATCATAGAGCACCATAGAGACTGCCATAGGAGGGATAGAGAGGCCATAGAGCACCATAGAGACCATGGAGACTGCCATAGAAGGGATAGAGAGGCCATAGAGCACCATAGAGACCATAGGGAGGGTTCTAGAGGGGCCGGGGTGGCGCTTGGGCGCCCCCTGCTGCTCACCAGGATGAGGACCTTGCCCAGGCACACACAGGGGGTGCTCAGCTCCGCCAGCAGGAGGCAGCCCAGGAAGAAGTCGCCCTTGCCCTGGCGCCAGAGCTGCCATAGAGAGACATAGGGACCCATAGGGACCCATAGGGACCCATAGAGACCCATTTGGACCCATAGAGATCCATAGAGACCCCATAGAGACCCCAGAGAGCCCCATAGAGCCCCATAGAGACCCCATAGAGACCCCATAGAGACCCACAGAGACCCCATAGAGACCCATAGAGACCCATAGAGACCCCATAGAGACCCATAGAGACCCCATAGAGACCCACAGAGACCCCATAGAGACCCATAGAGACCCATAGAGACCCCATAGAGACCCCATAGAGACCCATAGAGACCCCATAGAGACCCCATAGAGACCCCATAGAGACCCATAGAGACCCCATAGAGACCCCATAGAGACCCCATAGAGCCCCATAGAGACCCCATAGAGACCCATAGAGACCCATAGAGACCCCATAGAGACCCCATAGAGACCCATAGAGACCCCATAGAGACCCATAGAGACCCCATAGAGACCCCATAGAGACCCATAGAGACCCATAGAGACCCCATAGAGACCCATTGCCCCCCCCATAGAGACCCCATAGAGCCCCATAGAGACCCCATAGAGACCCCATAGAGACCCATAGAGACCCATAGAGACCCCATAGAGACCCCATAGAGCCCCATAGAGACCCCATAGAGACCCACAGAGACCCATAGAGACCCCATAGAGACCCACAGAGACCCATAGAGACCCCATAGAGACCCATAGAGACCCATAGAGACCCCATAGAGAACCATAGAGACCCATAGAGACCCCATAGAGACCCATAGAGACCCCATAGAGACCCATAGAGACCCATAGGGACCCCATAGAGACCCCATAGAGACCCATAGAGACCCATAGAGACCCCATAGAGACCCATAGAGACCCATAGAGACCCATAGAGACCTATAGAGACCCATAGAGACCCCATAGAGACCCATAGAGACCCCATAGAGACCCCATAGAGACCCATAGAGACCCCATAGAGACCCATAGAGACCCATAGGGACCCCATAGAGACCCCATAGAGACCCATAGAGACCCATAGAGACCCCATAGAGACCCATAGAGACCCATAGAGACCCCATAGAGACCCATAGAGACCCATAGGGACCCCATAGAGACCCCATAGAGACCCATAGAGACCCATAGAGACCCCATAGAGACCCCATAGAGACCCATAGAGACCCATAGAGACCCCATAGAGACCCCATTGCCCCCCCCCATAGAGCGGCGCCGTCGCCGTCCCCACGGCGCCCCCTGGCGGGCGCCACTCACGCAGGCCACGGGGAAGCAGACGAGCACCATGGTCACGTGATGCAGGACGAGCAGCGGCTCCCGGCGGAGGAAGGCGGCGGCGGCGGCGCGGGGGGGCGGGGCCGGGGCGGCCTCGTGGCCCTTGACGCATGCGCGGTGCCGGTGGCACAGGAACATGGCGTAGACGTCATAGAGGAAGTAGGGCACGGCGAAGGCGGGGTAGGCCTTGGCCAGCCAGTGCCTATGGGGCGGAGCGGGCGCTGTGGGGCGGGCCCATAGGGAGCGATGGGGCCGCTATGGGGCGGAGCGGGCTCTATGGGGCGGGCCCATAGGGAGCGATGGGGGCGCTATGGGGCGGAGCGGGCTCTATGGGGCGGGCCCATAGGGAGCGATGGGGGCGCTATGGGGCTACCCCATAAGGAGCGATGGGGGTGCTATGGGGATGCCCCATAGGGAGCAATGGGGGCGCTATGGTGCGGAGCGGGGGCTATGGGGCGGGCCCATAGGGAGCGATGGGGGCGCTATGGGGCTACCCCATAAGGAGCGATGGGGGTGCTATGGGGCTGCCCCATAGGGAGAAATGGGGGCATTATGGGGCGGAGCGGGTGCTATAGGGCTGGCCCATAGGGAGCAATGGGGGCACTATGGGGCGGAGCGGGTGCTAGGGGGTGGGCCCATAGGGAGCAATGAGGGAGCTATGGGGCTACCCCATAGGGAGCAATGGGGCCGCTATGGGGCGGTCCCATAGGGAGCAATGGGGCCGCTATGGGACGGGCCCATAGGGAGCAATGGGGGCGCTATGGGGCGGAACGGGTGCTATAGGGCTGCCCCATAGGGAGCAATGGGGGCGCTATGGGGCTGCCCCATAGGGAGCAATGGGGGCACTATGGGGCGGAACGGATGCTATAGGGCTGCCCCATAGGGAGCAATGGGGGCGCTATGGGGCGGGCCCGGGGGGGGGCAGGAGCTGGGTCCCGCTGCCCCTCCCCCCGCGGCTCCCTCCCGCCCCTCCCCCCCCCGGGTTAATCCCGGCTCAGCCCCGGCGAAAGCTGCGGCCCCCCCGCCCCTCCCCCACCTGCGACTTGGGGGGGGAGGGGCACCCATGGGTCCCTATGGGGTCTCTATGGGGTCTCTATGGGTCTCTATGGGTCCCTATGGGGTCTCTATGGGGGCTCTATGGGGTCTCTATGGGTCTCTATGGGTCTCTGTGGGGTCTCTATGGGTCTCTATGGGTCCCTATGGGTCTCTATGGGGTCTCTATGGGGTCTCTATCGGGTCTCTATGGGGTCTCTATGGGTCTCTATGGGGTCTCTATGGGTCCCTATGGGTTGCTATGGGTCGCTATGGGACGCTATGGATCTCTATGGGTCTCTATGGGTCTCTATGGGTCTCTATGGGTTCCTATGGGTCTCTATGGGTCTCTATGGGGTCTCTATGGGTCTCTATGGGGTCTCTATGGGTCTCTATGGGGTCTCTATGGGGTCTCTATGGATCTCTATGGGGTCTCTATGGTCTCTATGGGTCGCTATGGGTCCCTATGGGTCTCTATGGGTGCTCTATGGGTCTCTATGGGTCTCTATGGGGTCTCTATGGGGTCTCTATGGGTCTCTATGGGGTCTCTATGGGGTCTCTATGGATCTCTATGGGGTCTCTATGGTCTCTATGGGTCGCTATGGGTCCCTATGGGTCTCTATGGGGCGCTATGGGGCACTCACTGGTCGTCAATGACGTGCTGGCAGGAGGAGGAGATGATGAACCCGGCCGTGGAGGCCATCACGGCCTGGACTGAGGACACGAGCCTGGGGGGGGTCAGCCCCATGGATCCCCATTGCCCCCCTTGCCCCCCATTGATCCCCATTGACCCCCATGGATCCCCATTGCCCCCCATAGCCCCCCATTGATCCCCATTGCCCCCCTTGCCCCCCATTGATCCCCATTGCCCCCCATTGCCCCCATTGCCCCCCATTGATCCCCATTTCCCCCCATTGATCCCCATTGCCCCCCATTACCCCCCATTGCCCCGCATTGCCCCCATTGCCCCCCATTGATCCCCATTTCCCCCATTGATCCCCATTGCCCCCCATTGACCCCCATTGATCCCCATTGCCCCCCTTGCCCCCCATTGATCCCCATTGACCCCCATTGATCCCCATTGATCCCCCATTGCCCCCCATTCACCCCCATTGATCCCCATTGCCCCCCATTGCCACATTGCCCCCATTGCCCCCCATTGCCCCCCATTGATCCCCATTGCCCCCCATTGACTCCCATTGCCCCCCATTAACCCCCATTGACCCCCATTGCCCCCATTGATCCCCATTGATCCCCATTGCCCCCATTGATCCCCATTGCCCCCCATTGCCCCCCATTGATCCCCATTGCCCCCCATTGACCCCATTGTCCCCCATTACCCCCCATTACCCCCATTGCACCCCATTGATCCCCACTGATCCCCCATTGCCCCCCATTCCCCCCCATTACCCCATTGCCCCCATTGGCCCCCATTGCCCCCATTACCCCCCATAGATCCCCATTGCCCCCCATTGCCCCCCATTACCCCCCATTGACCCCCATTGACCCCTTTGCCCCCCCCATTATCCCTAAGCCGCCCTTGTCCCATCCCTGTCCCTATCCGGGTTAATCCCTGCCCCCGCCGTCCTTGTGTCCCCCCCCAATCCCTGTCCTTGCCTTATCCCTGCCTTATCCCTGCTCATCCCATCCCCATTCCCATCCCATCCCTATCCCTTCCCTGTCCCCATCCCTATCCTATCCCCATCCCCATCCCTGTCCTTGCTTTATCCCTGCTTATCCCGTTCCCATCCCTATCCCCTCCCTGTCTCCATCCTTATCCCATTCCCATCCCATCCCTGTCCTTGCCTTACCCCTGCTTATCCCATTCCCATCTCTATTTCCATCCGTATCCTATTCCCATCCCATCCCATCCCTGTCCTTGTGCCTCATCCATCCTCATCCCTGTCCTTGCTTTACCCCTGCCCTATCCTATCCCATCCCCTCCCTATCCTATCCCTTTCCCATCCCCATCCCTATCCCACCCCCATCCCTGTTTTTCTCCTATCCCCATTGCCATCCCTGTGCTATCCCTGTCCTTGCCCCATCCCCATCCCTGTCCTTGCCCTATCTCCGCCCCATCCCTATCCCATTTCCAGCCGTGTCATTGCCCCATCCCTATCCCTACCCCATTCCCATCCCCTCCCTATCTCCATCCCCATCCCTATCCCATCCCAATCCCCATCCCATTCCCATCCCCATCCCATTCCCATCCCCATCCCATTCCCATCCCCATCCCTATCCCATTTCCAGCCCTGTCCTTGCCCCATCCCCATCCCTACCCCATTCCCATCCCCTCCCTATCTCCATCTCCATCCCTATCCCATTCCCATCCCCATCCCATTCCCATTCCTATCCCATTTCCAGCCCTGTCATTGCCCCATCCCCATCCCTACCCCATTCCCATCCCCTCCCTATCTCCATCCCCATCCCATTCCCATTCCCATCTCTATCCCATTTCCAGCCCTGTCATTGCCCCATCCCTATCCCATTCCCATCCCCTCCCTACCTCCATCCCCATCCGTGTCCCATTCCCATCCCCATCCCTGTCCCCATCCTATGTCATTGCCCCATCCCCATTCTCCTCCCATTACCCTACCCCATCCGCCTCATTGATCTCTCCCCATCCTTATCCCATCCCCATTCCCGTTCCCATCCCGTTCCCGGTACCTGGCCGCCAGGATCACCGCATGGGGCTCAGGGCAGCGCCGCCGCAGCGCGGCCCGGGCCAGCACGAAGAGCCCCGGGAAGAACACGAGCCCCGCGGCCAGCGCCGGCCCGGGGGGGGCCATGGGAGCGAGGGGGCGTGGCCTCGCCGGGGGGGCGGGACCTGATTGGGCGGAGGGAACGGAGGGAGGGGGCGTGGTCTGAAAGGGGGCGGGACGTGATTGGGCGGGGGAAAGGGAATGAATGGGCGGGGTGAAAGGGGGCGTGGCCTAAAGGGGGCGATGAATGGGCGGGGGGGAGAGGGGGCGTGGCTTAGGGGCTGTGGGGCCTGCGGTTGAGGCCTGACCCGTCCCGTCAGGCCCCGCCCTCCCTCATTTAAATGTCCCCGCCCACAGGGCCTGTCCCCACCGCTGTGTCCGTAGGGCAAGCCCCTCCCCTCTCATTAGCATACATTAGCATGCGTTAAAGGACGTTATTTACCTGCTCCGCCGCCTGAGGCCGCCGCGTCTCCACGGCAACGGGGGGGTGGGGTGGGGTGGGTGAGTGACTGCGCCCCGCGCATGCGCGCCCCGCCGCGTCCTGATTGGCCGAGCCGCGAGCCAATAGGGATAGGGCGCAGCGGGCGCGTTGCCGGGTAAGGACGAGGGAGAGGGGGTTGCCATGGCGACGGCGGGCTCATTGCATATGCATGAGGCGGGCCGTCATGAATATTAATGAGGCCGGTTACGCGCGGCCCCGCACTGCGGCGCGCCAAAAGCCACGCCCCCCTCCTCGCTCCCAGCCTTGGGGCCCCAAGCGGATTTGGGGGGGGGGGGGGTGTTGGGGTACCAGGGCCGTTGCCATGGCAACCACGTTGCTATAGCGACAACGGCGACCCCCAAAATGGGGGGGGGGGGAAGGCCCCAACACCAGCTTCATAATGGGGGGGGGAGGGGCTTGGGGGGAGGGGGTGTTTTCCCCTCCCCCCACCCCATGGGGGGGGGGTGGGGGAGGGGCCGGGGGCTATTTTGGGCTGCGGAAAGGGCAGAGGTCACCTGAGAAGGTCACGAGAGGGGGGGCACCCCCCCCCCATAGGAGCCCCTATATAAGGGGGAGCCCCTAGCACCCCCAGCGTCACTCAGGGTCACCCCAAGGTAAGTGATGGATGGGGGGGGCCGTTTGCTGCACCACCCCCCCCCCATAATGGAACCCCCCCTGCACCCCAACACCCCCATTGCACCCTATGGGCGCTTCCCCCCCCCGCACCCCCAAACCCCCTCTGTACCCCAACACCGCCCGTTACCCCTTTAAGGGGGGAGGGGTACCCCAGAACGGGATGGGCCCCACCGGGACGTTGCCCCTTTAAGAGCGTGTTCCCCCCCTCCCTCCCGACGTGGTGACGTCACGGCGCGGCCCCGCCCCTTCCCGCGCGCCCGCCGCTGCCCGCGTCCAGGTGTGAGGTGGGGGGGGGGGAGTGGGTTTTGGGGTGAAAAGAGGCGGTTTTGGGTAAGGAGGGGGGGTCGAGGGAAAAAAGGCGGGTTTGGGGTGAAAAAGGAAGGATTTTGGGGAAAAAAGGTAGGTTTTGGGGTGAAAAGTGGAGATTTTAGGGCAAGGGGCAGATTCTGAGGTAAAAAAGGCGGGGTTTGGGTAAAAAAGGTAGATTTTGGGGTGAAAAGGGCAGATCCTGAGGTAAAAAAGACCGGGTTTGGGTAAAAAAGGTAGATTTTGGGGTGAAAAGGGCAGATTCTGAGGTAAAAAAGACGGGGTTTGGATAAAAAAGGTGGATTTTGGGGTGAAAAGGGCAGATTCTGAGGTAAAAAGGGCAGGTTTTGGAGTAAGTGAGGTAAAAAGGGCAGGTTTTGGGGTGAAAAGGGCAGATTTGGGGGTTTTGGGGCAGACTCTGAAGTAAAAAGGCAGGTTTTGGGTGAAAAGGGCAAATGCTGAGGTAAAAAAGGCAGGTTTTGGGTGGAAAGGGCAGATTTTGGGGGGAAAAGGGCAAATGCTGAGGTAAAAAAGGCAGATTTTGGGTGGAAAGGGCAGTTTTTGGGTAAAAAACGAAGGTTTTGGGGTTTTAGGGCGGATTTTGAGGTAAAAAAGGGCAGATTTTGGGGGTTGGGCTTGGGTTTTGGGGTGAAAAGAGGCGATTTAGGGGAAATCCTGAGGGGAAAGGGTGGATTTGGGGGGTGAGAGGGGTTTTTGGGGTCAAAAAGGCCGATTTGGGGGCAAAAAGGGCAAGTTTTTGAGGTGGGCAGAAGTTTTGGGGGGGAAAAGGTGGATTTTGGGGTGAAAAGAGGAGATTTTGGGGTGGAAAGAGCAGGTTCTGGGATCAAAAAGGCAGATTTTAGGGTGGAGAGCGCTGTTTCGGGGTGAAAAGCATTGATTTTGGGGTGAAAAAGGCGGATTTTGGGGTGAGAATGCCATTTTGGTGTAAAAAGGCAGGCTTTGGGGTGGCAAAGTCACCTTTTGGTGCACGAAAGGCGTGGTTTGGGGTGGAAACCGGTTACTTCGGAGGGAAAAAGGCGTATTTTGGGGTCAAACGTGCGTCTTTTGGGGCGAAAAGGGCATCATTTGGGGGTCAAGGCCAGATTTTGGGGTGAAAACCTCAGATTTCGGGGTGTCCAGCCCCGATTTGGGCCGAAAAGAGGCGATTTTGGGGTCAGACCCGCGGGTTCGTCCCCGTTGGGGGGGGGGGGTGACCTTGGGCCGCCCTTGGCGGGAGGGGGGTTCCCCTTGGGGGCCGCCATGGGGCAGGGGCCGGGCGGTCACGTCCGACGCGTGACGTCACGGGTGACGGCGTACGTAGAGGCTTGACGCCGTACGCAGAGCCAAGATGGCGCCGCCCGTGGCCGCGCTGACGCCGGAGCAGAAGAAGGAGCTGGCGGGGATCGCGCAGCGGATTGTGGCCCCCGGCAAAGGCATCCTGGCGGCGGATGAGTCCACCGGTACCGGCCGGGGGGGGAGAAGGGCCCATTGGGGTGGTGGAGATCGGGACCCGTTGGGGTGATGGAGGGGGAGCCATTGGGGTGATGCAGGAGGGGACTGGGAGCCATTGGGGTGATGGAGCGGGGGCATTGGCGTGATGCAGGAGGGGACTGAGAGCCTTTGGGGTGATGGAGGGGGAGCCATTGGGGTGATGCAGGAGGGGACTGGGACCCATTGGGGTGATGGAGGGGGGGCATTGGGGTGATGGAGAGGGAGGTATTGGGGTGATGCAGGAGGGGACTGGGACCCATTGGGGTGATGGAGGGGGGGCATTGGGGTGATGGAGAGGGAGGTATTGGGGTGATGCAGGAGGGGACTGAGACCCATTGGGGTGATGGAGTGGGAAGCATTGGGGTGATGGAGGGGGAGGTATTGGGGTGATGGAGGGGGAGGTATTGGGGTGATGCAGGAGGGGACTGAGACCTATTGGGGTGATGGAGTGGGAAGCATTGGGGTGATGGAGTGGGAAGCATTGGGGTGATGGAGGGGGAGGCATTGGGGTGATGGAGGGGGAGGTATTGGGGTGATGCAGGAGGGGACTGAGACCCATTGGGGTGATGGAGTGGGAAGCATTGGGGTGATGGAGGGGGAGCCATGGGGGTGATGGAGGGGGAGCCATGGGGGTGATGCAAGAGAGAACTGGGACCCATTGGGGTGATGGAGGGGAGGACATTGGGGTGATGGAGGGGGAGCTGTGAGGGTGATGCAGGAGGGGACTGGGACCCATTGGGGTGATGGAGCGGGAAGCATTGGGGTGATGGAGGGGTAGGTATTGGGGTGATGGAGGGGGAGGTATTGGGGTGATGGAGAGGGAGGTATTGGGGTGATGGAGAGGGAGGTATTGGGGTGATGGAGGAGGGGACTGAGACCCATTGGGGTGATGGAGTGGGAAGTATTGGGGTGATGGAGTGGGAAGCATTGGGGTGATGGAGGGGGAGGTATTGGGGTGATGGAGGGGGAGGTATTGGGGTGATGGAGAGGGAGGTATTGGGGTGATGCAGGAGGGGACTGAGACCCATTGGGGTGATGGAGTGGGAAGCATTGGGGTGATGGAGTGGGAAGCATTGGGGTGATGGAGGGGGAGGCATTGGGGTGATGGAGGGAGAGGTATTGGGGTGATGCAGGAGGGGACTGAGACCCATTGGGGTGATGGAGTGGGAAGCATTGGGGTGATGGAGGGGGAGCCATGGGGGTGATGGAGGGGGAGCCATGGGGGTGATGCAAGAGAGGACTGGGACCCATTGGGGTGATGGAGGGGAGGACATTGGGGTGATGGAGGGGGAGCTGTGAGGGTGATGCAGGAGGGGACTGGGACCCATTGGGGTGATGGAGCGGGAAGCATTGGGGTGATGGAGTGGGAAGCATTGGGGTGATGGAGGGGGAGGTATTGGGGTGATGGAGGGGGAGGTATTGGGGTGATGGAGGGGGAGGTATTGGGGTGATGGAGAGGGAGGTATTGGGGTGATGCAGGAGGGGACTGAGACCCATTGGGGTGATGGAGTGGGAAGTATTGGGGTGATGGAGTGGGAAGCATTGGGGTGATGGAGGGGGAGGTATTGGGGTGATGGAGGGGGAGGTATTGGGGTGATGGAGGGGGAGGTATTGGGGTGATGGTGGGGGAGGTATTGGGGTGATGGAGAGGGAGGTATTGGGGTGATGCAGGAGGGGACTGAGACCCATTGGGGTGATGGAGTGGCAAGCATTGGGGTGATGGAGTGGCAAGCATTGGGGTGATGGAGGGGGAGGCATTGGGGTGATGGAGAGAGAGGTATTGGGGTGATGCAGGAGGGGACTGAGACCCTTTGGGGTGATGGAGAGGGAGGTATTGGGGGGATGCAGGGGGGGACTGAGACTCATTAGGGTGATGGAGAGAGAAGCGTTGGGGTGATGGAGAAGACTGGAGTCCATTGGGGTGATGGAGGCAGAGGTATTTTGGTGATGGAGGGAGAGGGGGTGATGCAGGAGACTGGGGCTCATTGGGGTGATGGGGGGGCCATTGGGGTGATGGAGAGGGAGGTATTGGGGTGATGCAGGAGACTGGGGCGCATTGGGGTGATGGAAGAGGGAACTGGGACCTATGAGAGTGATGCAGAAAGACCCATTGGGGTGATGGAGGGGGATCCCATTGGGTAATGGAGGAGAGGAGCCATTGGGGTGATGGAGGGGGAGCCATGGGGGTGATGCAGGAGGGGACTGGGACCCATTTGGGTGAGGCAGGAGGGGACTGGGAGCTACTGGGATTCACTGGGACCTACTGGGGCAGCACCCAGGCCTTACTGGGAGCGTTTGGAGCAGCACTGGGAGGCACTGGGGCAGCACCAGGAGATCGCTGGTCCATATTGGTGTAAATTGGTTTATATTGCGTTGGTTAAAGGGAGAGTTAACTGCTTAAAGTAATGCCAAGAGGCAGTTGCAAGCTCGTCGACTCGGGAGGGATACTATAAGGAGACCTTGGCTCATACTGGTCTCGACTGGTTTATACTGGGCTGGTTGCAGGCAGCATCAGCACCTTGCAGCGACACCAGGAGCTCCTTGGAAGCTCCTGGGCGCTGTTGGGAGGCACTGGTCCTTACTGGTCTGAACTGGTTTGTAATGGGTTGGTTGCAAGCAGCATCAGCATCTTTAAGCGATCGTAGAAGACATTTAGAAGGTCTTGCAGGTTATTGGCCGGCACTGGCCTATACTTGTCTGAACTGGTTTCTATTGGTGTGGCCGCAGGCAGTGTTAGCGCCTTAAAGCGACACCAGGAGACACTTGCAAGGTCTTGGGTGCGATTGGGAAGCGCTGGTTCTTACTGGTGTGTACTGGTTTATGCTGGGTCGGTTGCAAGCACCGTCCCCACCTTAAACCGACACCGAGACGTACCTGGGAGCTCTTGGGTCTGCATTGGGCGCTATTGGGAGGCGATGGGTCCCTGGTCCATACTGGCCTAAACCGGCTCGCACTGGTTTGGCCGCAGGCAGCATCGCCAAGCGCCTGAGCTCGGTGGGCGCCGAGAACACGGAGGAGAACCGGCGCTGGTACCGGCAGCTGCTGTTCACGGCCGACAGCCGCGTGGACGCTTGCATCGGCGGCGTCATCCTCTTCCATGAGACCCTCTACCAGAAGACCGACGACGGGCGCCCCTTCCCCGAGGTCATCCGAAGCAAGGGAGCCCTCGTGGGCATCAAGGTGGGGGCAAGGGGAGCGCCGGGGGGTGCGGCAGCATCACCGTGGGGCGGGTATTGAGGTGCTGGGGGCAATGGGGGCTCCGTAACCTGTGTCAATAGCACCATGGGGGGGGTATTGGGGTGCTGGGGGCAATGGGGGCTCCATAACCTGTGTCAGTAGCACCATGGGGGGGGTATTGGGGTGCTGGGGGCAATGGGGGCTCCGTAACCTGTGTCAATAGCACCATGGGGGGGGTATTGGGGTGCTGGGGGCAATGGAGGCTCCATAACCTGTGTCAATAGCATCATGGGGCGGGTATTGGGGTGCTGGGGGCAATAGAGGATCCATGATCTGTGTCAATAGCATCATGGGGCGGGTATTGGGGTGCTGGGGGCAATGGGGGTTCCATGATCTGTGTCAATAGCACCATGGAGGGGGTATTGGGGTGCTGGGGGCAATGGGGGTTCCATGACCTGTGTCGATAGCACCATGGGGTGGCATTGGGGTGTTCCATGACCTGCATCAACTCCATCATGAATGGCACCTTAAAGAGGTGCTGGGGACCTCATAGGGGTGCTGAGCACCTTAAAGGTGGTGTCCCCATGGTGGGGGGGACCCTGTGGGGACCAGGCTGGTGGCCCCATTGATGTGGCTCCATCCCATAGGTGGACAAGGGCGTCGTGCCCCTGGCTGGCACCAATGGCGAGACCACGACCCAAGGTGAGGGGCAGTCCCAGGGAGGCCACCCCCATGTCCCCATCCCTGGAGTCACCCTCGTGGTCTTTTGGTGTCCCTATCCATGGTGGCATCGCTGTGGTGATCCCATCCTTGATGCCCCCCCCAAGCCCCATTGGTGTCTCTATCCTTGGTGCCACCATGGTCTCATCGAAGCCATTCGCAATGGATACCCTTTGATGTCTCCATCCTTGATGCCGCTCCTACGTCCGCATTGGTGTCCCCATCTCGATGCCACCATGGTCTCGTGCATGCCATTACCAACGGATAGCTCTTGGTGTTGCCATCCTTGTTGCCATTTCGCAGCCGCATTGATGCCTCCATCCCTGATGCCTTCATGGTCCCATCCGTGCCACCCCTAATGTCCACTCCTTGGTGTCCCCATCCCTTCTGCCCCTCGCCTCCACGTCCCCTCTTGCTGTCCCCAGGCCTGGACGGGCTCATGGAGCGCTGTGCCCAGTACAAGAAGGACGGGGCTGACTTTGCCAAGTGGCGCTGCGTGCTCAAGATCTCGGAGCACACCCCGACCCGCTTGGCCGTCATGGAGAACGCCAACGTCCTGGCTCGCTACGCCAGCATCTGCCAGCAGGTCCCTTGTCCCCGACCAGAGCGGGCTCTGGGGTGGTTATGGGGAGGGGGGCGTGGAGGGAGGCATGGAGATATGGAAGGGATGAGGGGATCATGGGGATGGAGGCATGGAGATGGTTATGGGGACATGGAAGGAATAGAGAGGTCGTGGGGATGGGGGCATGGAGGGGGCCATGGGGACAGGGAAGGGATGGAGGGGTCGTGGGGATGGGGGCATGGAGGGGGCCATGGGGACAGGGAAGGGATGGAGGGGTCGTGGGGATGGGGGCATGGAGGGGGCCATGGGGACAGGGAAGGGATGGAGGGGTCGTGGGGATGGGGGCATGGAGGGGGCCATGGGGACAGGGAAGGGATGGAGGGGTCGTGGGGATGGGGGCATGGAGGGGGCCATGGGGACAGGGAAGGGATGGAGGGGTCGTGGGGATGGGGGCATGGAGGGGGCCATGGGGACAGGGAAGGGATGGAGGGGTCGTGGGGATGGGGGCATGGAGGGGGCCATGGGGACAGGGAAGGGATGGAGAAGTCATGGGGATGAGAATATGGAGGGGGACAGGGAAGGGATGGAGGCGTCATGGGGATGGTGGCCTGAAAGGGATGGAGGGGGCATAGGGATGGGGACATGGAGGGGGACATGGGGACATGCAAGGGATGGAGGACCCATGGGCTATCCAAGGGGTTGAGGCCCCCCCTTTGCCAATGGGCTGGGCACCAGGGAAGGTGATGGCTGCCTGCTGGCCAGCGGGATGCTCCCATGGAGCCTGGCTCTCCTCCTGATCTCCATCCCTCTCCTCATCCCCATCCCTTGGCTGTCCCCATAGAACGGCATCGTCCCCATCGTGGAGCCCGAGATCCTCCCGGATGGTGACCATGACCTCAAGCACTGCCAATACATCACCGAGAAGGTGGGTACCAACCCCATCCGTCCCCATGGGCTCCTTAGGGTGGCCCTAATCCTGTATCCCCCCCCCCCATAGGTGTTGGCTGCCGTCTACAAGGCGCTGAGCGACCACCACGTCTACTTGGAGGGGACGCTGCTCAAGCCCAACATGGTGACCCCCGGCCATGCCTGCACCAAGAAGTACAGCCCCGAGGAGATCGCCATGGCCACCGTCACCGCGCTGCGCCGCACCGTGCCCCCCGCCGTGCCCGGTCAGTGCCGACCCCGGCGCCCCGGCGCTGTGGGGTCCCCATCCCTATGGGGGTCTCCGTGCCTATGGGCTTCCTGTCCCTATGGGGTCCCCATCCCTATGGGCTTCCTGTCCCTATGGGGCTCTCCCTGCCTATGGGCTTCCTGTCCCTATGGGGCTCTCCCTGCCTATGGGCTTCCTGTCCCTATGGGGTCCCCATCCCTATGGGCTTCCTGTCCCTATGGGGTCCCCATCCCTATGGGCTTCTTGTCCCTATGGGGTTCTCCCTGCCTATGGGGTCCCTGTCCCTATGGGGTCCCTGTCCCTATGGGGTCCCCGTCCCTATGGGCTTCCTGTCCCTATGGGGTCCCCGTGCTATGGGGTCCCTGTCGCTATGGAGTCCCTGTCGCTATGGGGTCCCCGTGCTATGGGATTCCTGTCCCTATGGGGTTCTCCCTGCCTATGGGGTCCCTGTCGCTATGGGGCCCTGTTCCTATGGGAGTCCCCGTCCCTATGGGCTTTCTGTCCCTATGGGGTCACTATCACTATGGGCTTCCTGTCCCTATGGGGGTCCCTGTCGCTATGGGGTCCCCATGCTATGGGATTCCTGTCCTTATGGGGTTCTCCCTGCCTATGGGGTCCCTGTCGCTATGGGGCCCTGTTCCTATGGGGGTCCCCGTACCTATGGGGTTCCTGTCACTATGGGGTCCCCGTTCCTATGGGGTTCTCCATGCTTATGGGGGTCCCCATCGCTGTGGGGTCTCCGTGCCTATGGGAGTCTCCGTGCCTATGGGCTTCCTGTCCCTATGGGAGTCTCCGTGCCTATGGGGTCCCTGTCCCTATGGGGTCCCTGTCCCTATGGGGTCCCTGTCCCTATGGGGTCCCTGTCCCTATGGGGTCCCTGTCCCTATGGGGTCCCTGTCCTTATGGGGTCCCTGTCCTTATGGGCTCCCCGTCCCTATGGGCTCCCCGTCCCTATGGGCTCCCCGTCCCTATGGGCTCCCCATCCCTATGGGGTCTCCATTCCCCCCCCATCTCCCCTTATCCCCCCCCCCAACTGACCCTGTCCCCCCCCCCCCCATTGCCCTCGGCAGGCATCACCTTCCTGTCAGGGGGTCAGAGCGAGGAGGAGGCCTCCCTGAACCTCAACGCCATCAACCGCTGCCCCCTGGCCCGGCCCTGGGCCCTCACCTTCTCCTACGGACGGGCCCTGCAGGCCTCGGCCCTCAAGGCCTGGGCGGGCAAGAAGGACAACACCAAAGCGGCCCAGGAGGAGTACGTCAAGAGGGCCCTGGTACGAGCCTGCGCCTGCCCCATAGCGCGCCCATGGGGGGGGGAGCCGTGGGGATGGCGGCGTGGGAGGGGTGGGGGGGGGGGACGTGGGGGATGCCGAGGGTTGGGGGGGGGGGGCTGCTCTTGGGGGGTTGTTATGCGGTGGGATCCGTGGTGGTTATCCCGTGGTGTTATCCCACGCTATCCAATGTTATCCCGTGCCGTTATCCCATGTGTGTTAGCCCGTGTCGTTGTCCCATGTCCGTTATCCCAAGTGGTTAATCCCATGTCGCTATCCCATGTCGCTATCCCATGTCGCTATCCCATGTCGCTATCCCATGTCGCTATCCCATGTCGCTATCCCATGTCGCTATCCCACGCCCTTATCCCCTGTTATCCCACGCCCTTATCCCCCGTTATCCCACGCCCTTATCCCCCGTTATCCCACGCCCTTATCCCATGTTACCCTACATCATCCCACACCGTTATCCCACATTATCCTACGTTATCCCACGCCCTTATCCCCTGTTATCCCACGCCCTTATCCCATGTTACCCTACATCATCCCACACCGTTATCCCACATTATCCCACATTATCCCACGCCGTTATCCCACGTTATCCCACATTATCCCACACCGTTATCCCACGTTATCCCACATTATCCCACACCGTTATCCCACGTTATCCCACATTATCCCACGCCGTTATCCCACATTATCCTACATTATCCCACGCCGTTATCCCACATTATCCCACATTATCCCACGCCGTTATCCCACATTATCCTACATTATCCCACGCCGTTATCCCACATTATCCCACGCCGTTATCCCACGTTATCCCACATTATCCCACACCGTTATCCCACATTATCCCACATTATCCCACGCCGTTATCCCACATTATCCCACGTTATCCCACGCCGTTATCCCACATTATCCTACATTATCCCACGCCGTTATCCCACATTATCCTACATTATCCCACGCCGTTATCCCACATTATCCCACGCCGTTATCCCACGTTATCCCACATTATCCCACACCGTTATCCCACATTATCCCACATTATCCCACGCCGTTATCCCACATTATCCCACGTTATCCCACGCCGTTATCCCACATTATCCCACGTTATCCCACGCCGTTATCCCACATTATCCCACGTTATCCCACGCCGTTATCCCACATTATCCCACGCCGTTATCCCACGCCGTTATCCCGTGTATTCCAGGCTAACTCCCAGGCCTGCCGTGGCCAATACACCCCCTCGGGCACCGCGGGCGCCGCCGCCAGCGAATCCCTCTTCATCTCCAACCACGCCTACTGAGCCATGACGTCATCACGCCGGGACACGCCCCCCCGCGTAGCCACGCCCCCCTCCCCCGTAGCCACGCTCCCTTCCGCACGGCAGCCAATGAGGCGCGAGAATAAAGTGGATGTGGATGGAGCGGGACCTATAGGGGACCATGGGACCCATAGGGGCCAATGGGACCCATAGGGGGGCAATGGGACCCATGGGGGGGCAATGGGACCCATAGGGGGGCAATGGGACCCATAGGGGGCAATTGGACCCATAGGGGGGCAATGGGACCCATAGGGGACAATGGGACCCATAGGGGGGCATTGAGACTCATAGGTGGCAATGAGACCTATAGGGTGCAGTGGGACCTATAGGGAGACAATGGGGCCCATAGGGGCCAATGGGACCCACAGGGGTGCTTTGGGACTCATAGGGGGGCATTGAGACCCATAGGGGGCAATGAGACCTATAGGGTGCAAGGGGACCTGTAGGGAGGCAATGGGGTCTATGGGGGGCAATGGGACCCATAGGGGTGCTTTGGGACTCATAGGGGGGCATTGAGACCCATAGGGGGCAATGAGACCTATAGGGTGCAAGGGGACCTGTAGGGAGGCAATGGGGTCTATGGGGGGCAATGGGACCCATAGGGGGCAATGGGACCTATAGGGTGCAAGGGGACCTGTAGGGAGGCAATGGGATCTATGTGGGGCAATGGGGCCCATAGAGGACAATGGAGCCCCTGGGGGGGCATTGAGCACCATAGGGGACCCATAGAGGGGCATTCGGACCCATGGGGCTGCATTGGGACCCATAGGGGGGCACTGAGACCCATAGGGGACAATGGGGCCCATAGGGGGTTATGGGACCTATAGGGGGGGCATTGAGACCCATAGGGGGTACAGTGGGGACCTGTAGGGGGCCATGGGACCCATAGGGGTGCATTGGGACCCAAAGGGGGCAATGGGGCCTATAGGGGCGCATTGAGACCCCTAGGAGAGCAATGGGACCAATAGGGGGCATTGAGACCCATAGGGGGTACAATGGGGACCCGTAGGGGGCAATGGGACCCATAGGGGGGCAATGGGACTCATAGGGGGGCATTGAAGCCCATAGGGGGCAATGGGACCTATAGGGATACAACGGGGCCCATAGGGGGCAGTGGGACCCATAGGGGGGCAATGGGACCCACAGGGTGAGGGTTGGGACCTATAGGGGGGCCATGGGGTCCATAGGAGGCAATGAGGCCCATAGGGGGCAATGGGACCCCCAGGGGTGCTTTGGGACCCATAGGGGGGCATTGAGACCCATAGGGGGCAATGGGACCTATGGGGAGACAATGGGGCCCATAGGGGGCAATGGGACCCCTGGGGGGGCATTGAGCCCCATAGGGGACAATGGGACCCATAGAGGGGCATTGGGGCCCATAGGGGGGCACTGAGACCTGTAGGGGTGGCATTGAGCCCCATAGGGGGGCAGTGGGACCCATAGGGGTGCATTAGGACCTATAGGGGGACGATGGAGCCCATAGGGGTTAATGGGACCTATAGGAGGGGCATTGAGACCCATAGGGAGCAATGGGACCCGTAAGGATGCATTGGGACCCATAGGGGGGCAATGGGGCCCATAGGGGGCAATGGGACCCATAGGGAGACAATGGGACCCGTAGGGGGGCAATGGGGCCCATAGGGGGCAATGGGACCTATAGGGGGGGCATTGAGACCCATAGGGAGCAATGGGACCCGTAAGGATGCATTGGGACCCATAGGGGGCAATGGGGCCCATAGGGGGCAATGGGACCCATGGGGGGGCAATGGGGCCCATAGGGGGGCAATGGGACCCATAGGGGGCAACGGGACCCATAGGGGGACAATGGGAGCCATAGGGGGCAGTGGGACCCATAGGGGGCAACGGGACCCATAGGGGGACAATGGGAGCCATAGGGGGGCAGTGGGACCCATAGGGGGGCAATGGGACCCATAGGGGGCAGTGGGACCCATAGGGGCTGCATTGGATCCACTGGGGGGCGCTCAAGGCCCCGGGGGCCCCTCCCTTGGCGCGTCTTTATGGTCGGGTCCGCTCCTGGCCCCGCCTCTTGCCTGACGTCACTTCCTGCCGCCGGCCGCGCTCTTCCGCTTCCGGCAGGGGCCGGCCTGGAAGTGACGCGCGGCGGCCGCGGCGCCGGAGGTCGCAGCCGGTGGGGCCCTATGGGGGCTATGGGGGGCTATGGGGCGCTATGGGGCTCTATGGGGGTCTATGGGGCTCTATGGGGCTCTATGGGGGTCTATGGGGCTCTATAGGGGGTCTATGGGGCTCTTTAGGTGTCTGTGGGGGGCTGTGGGGCTCTATGGGGGGCTATGTGGGGCTATGGGGTGTCTATGGGTGTCTATGGGGTTTATGGAGGGCTATGGGGGGGCTATGGGGCTCTATAGGGGTCTGTGGTTATCTATGGGTGTCTGTGTGGGGCTATGGATGTCTGTGGGGGGTCTGAGGGGGTCTATGGGGCTTCTATGGGGTCTGTGGGGCTCTATAGGGGTCTATGGGGGGGCTATGGGGTCTATGGGTGTCTGGGGGGGGTATGAGGCTCTATGAGGCTCTATGGGGGGCTATGGGAGTGTATGGGGGGGCTATGGGGCTCTGTAGGGGTCTATGGGGTGGCTATGGGGGTCTGTTGGTGTCTGGGGGGGAGCTATGGGGGGCTATGGGGGCTCTGCGGGTCTGGGGTTGGATATAGGAGGTATGGGGTCTATGGGGGGTCTATGGGGGGTCTATGGGGGTCTATGGGGGGTCTATGGGGGTCTATGGGGGGCTATGGGGGGTCTATGGGGGGCTATGGGGGTTCTATGGGGGTCTATGGGGGGTCTATGGGGGGTCTATGGGGGGGCTATGGGGGGCTATGGGGGTCTATGGGGGGGCTATGGGGGGCTATGGGGGTCTATGGGGGGCTATGGGGGGTCTATGGGGGTCTATGGGGGGGCTATGGGGGGCTATGGGGCTCTATAGGAGTCTATGGGGGTCCATGGGTGTCTATGGGGGGGCTATGGGGGCTATGGGGCTCTATAGGGGTATATGGGGGCTATGGGGGTCTATTGGGGGTCTATGGGGGGCTATGGGGTCTATGGGGGGGCTATGGGGCTCTATAGGGGTATATGGAGGCTATGGGGGGTCTATGGGGGGCTATGGGGGCTATGGGGGTCTATGGGGGTTCTATGCGGGTCTATGGGGGGTCTATGGGGATCTATGGGGGGGCTATGGGGGTCTATGGGGGTTCTATGGGGGCGTATGGGGGGGTCTATGGGGGTCTATGGGGGTTCTATGGGGGTCTATGGGGGTCTATGGGGGTCTATGGGGGTTCTATGGGGGGCTATGGGGGTCTATGGGGGGTCTATGGGGGTCTATGGGGGGCTATGGGGGGTCTGTGGGGGGTCTATGGGGGGCTATGGGGGTCTATGGGGGGTCTATGGGGGTCTATGGGGGGTCTATGGGGGGCTATGGGGGGTCTGTGGGGGGGGCTATGGGGGGCACTTATGGGGCAGCTGCGCCCCATAACCCCATGTGGGGCTGCTCCAGCCCCATAGGCAGGGGTCCATGAATGAGCTTGATGAAGGCGAATTAGGGGTAACGAGCATTAATTGGGGCTAATTAGGGGTAATGAGGCTTAATTAAGGCTAATTAGGGTTAATGAGAGTTAATTAAAGGCAATTAAGGTTTCTTAAGCTTTATTAAGGCTGATGAAGGTTAATTAGAGTTAATTGGGGTTATTAAAGGTTAACGAGGGTCAATGAGGGCTAATGATCATCAAGGGTTAATTAATGAGTGTTAATCAGTGTTAATGAATGTTAATAAGTGTTAATGAGTGTTAATTATTGACTGTTGCAGTTAATGTGGTTTAATTAGCAGTGATTAATGGGGGTTAATTAATGAGGGTTATTAATGACTAATGAACGTTAATAGGGACTTATTAATGGGTGTTAATTAGCGAGGTTTCCTGAGGGTTAATGAGGGTTCATTAGGGTTAATGAGAGCAACGTCAATTAGTGGGTGTTAATTAATGAGAATCCCTGCGGGTCATTAATGAGCGTTAATTAATGAGTGTTAATGAGCCCATTGAGGAGTGCCCATTAATGGGAGTTAATGAATGAGCATCACAGGGGTCAATTAATGGGCGTTAATTGGTGGGTGTTAATTAGGGGGTGTTAATGAGCTTTAATTAATGAGCCTTGCTTAATGAGTCTCAATTAAAGGGGTTAATTAATGAGCATTCATTAGTGTTAATGAGCTTCAGGAAGTATTAATGGGGATCAATGGGGCTTCATTAATGAGCGTTGATTAATAAACGTTAACTTATGCGCGCGAATCGGAGTATGTTAATGAGACGTAATTAGCGCGTGTTAATTAGCAGATGTTAGTATGCACATGTTCATTTGCATATGTTAATCAGCGAGGGTTTCCTCGTGCATGGTGCTTTACATATGTTCATTAGTATATGCTAATTAGTGTGGGTCGTTAGCATATGTTAATCAGCGGGGGTTCATTAGCATATGTTACTCAGAGGGGGTTCGTTAGCATATGTCAATCAGGGCGGGCTCATTAGCACATGTTAATGAGTGGAGGTTCATTAGCACAAGTTAATGAGTGGGGAGCTCATTAGCATATGATAATCAGGGGGTTCAATAGCGTATGTTAATCAGCGGGCACTCATTAGCATACGTTAATCAGTGGGGGCTCATTAGCATAAGTTAATGGGGGTTCATTAGCATGCGTTAATGAGGGTGCTCATCAGCATGCGTTAATGAGGAGGGTTTATTAGCATACGTTAATGAGGGAGCTCATCAGCATATGTTAATGAGGAGGGTTTATTAGCATATGTTAATGAGGGAGCTCATCAGCATATGTTAATGGCGGGTTCATTAGCATCCGTTAATGAGGGGTCTCATTACCATATGTTAATGAGGGGTTCATTAGCATGCGTTAATGAGGGAGCTCATCAGCATATGTTAATGGAGGGTTCATTAGTATACGTTAATGGGGGCTCATTAGCAGCCATTAATGGGGGTTCATTAGCATACGTTAATGAGGGGTTCATTAGCATCCGTTAATGAGCGGGGCTCATTAGCATCCATTAATGGGGGTTCATTAGCATCCGTTAATGGGGGTTCATTAGCATCTGTTAATGGGGGTTCTCATTAGCATCCGTTAATTGGGGGTTCATTAGCATCCATTAATGAGGGGAGCTCATTAGCATCTGTTAATGGGAGGGCTCATTAGCATCCGTTAATGAGGGGGTCTCATTACCATCCGTTAACGGGGGGGGTCTCATTAGCATCCGTTAACGAGGGGGGTCTCATTAGCATATGTTAATGGTGGGGGTCTCATTAGCATATGTTCATGGTGGGGGGTCTCATTAGCATATGTTAATGGTGGGGGTCTCATTAGCATATGTTAACGGTGGGGGTCTCATTAGCATATGTTAATGGTGGGGGTCTCATTAGCATATGTTAACGGTGGGGGTCTCATTAGCATATGTTAACGGTGGGGTCTCATTAGCATATGTTAATGGTGGGGGTCTCATTAGCATATGTTAACGGTGGGGGTCTCATTAGCATATGTTAACGGTGGGGGTCTCATTAGCATATGTTAATGGTGGGGGTCTCATTAGCATCTGTTAATGGTGGGGGTCTCATTAGCATCTGTTAATGGTGGGGGTCTCATTAGCATCTGTTAATGGTGGGGGTCTCATTAGCATATGTTAACGGTGGGGGTCTCATTAGCATATGTTAATGGTGGGGGTCTCATTAGCATCTGTTAATGGTGGGGGTCTCATTAGCATACGTTAACGGTGGGGGTCTCATTAGCATATGTTAATGGCGGGGGTCCGTGTCCCGGCAGCCATGGGGGAGCTCAGTGACCTGGACCGGCAGATCGAGCAGCTGCGGCGCTGCGAGCTCATCAAGGAGAGCGAGGTGAAGGCTCTGTGCGCCAAGGCCAGGTCAGCACCCTCATTAGCATAATCATTAGCATCCTCATTAGCATACTCATTAACAATAGCACTCTCTGAGTCTGAGCACCCTCCTGAGCACCCTCCTGAGCACCCCCCTTAGCACCCTCCTTAGCACCCTCCTGAGCACCCTCCTGAGCACCCTCCTTAGCACCCTCCTGAGCACCCTCCTCAGCACCCTCCTGAGCACCCCCCTTAGCACCCTCCTGAGCACCCCCCTGAGCACCCTCCTGAGCACCCTCCTTAGCACCCTCCTGAGCACCCTCCTGAGCACCCTCCTGAGCACCCCCCTTAGCACCCTCCTGAGCACCCCCCTGAGCACCCTCCTGAGCACCCTCCTCAGCACCCTCCTCAGCACCCTCCTGAGCACCCTCCTGAGCACCCTCCTGAGCACCCCCCTTAGCACCCTCCTGAGCACCCTCCTGAGCACCCTCCTGAGCACCCTCCTTAGCACCCTCCTGAGCACCCTCCTTAGCACCCTCCTTAGCACCCTCCTGAGCACCCTCCTGAGCACCCCCCTTAGCACCCTCCTGAGCACCCCCCTGAGCACCCTCCTGAGCACCCTCCTCAGCACCCTCCTCAGCACCCTCCTGAGCACCCTCCTGAGCACCCTCCTGAGCACCCCCCTTAGCACCCTCCTGAGCACCCTCCTGAGCACCCTCCTGAGCACCCTCCTGAGCACCCTCCTCAGCACCCTCCTCAGCACCCTCCTGAGCACCCTCCTGAGCACCCTCCTGAGCACCCCCCTGAGCACCCTCCTGAGCACCCTCCTGAGCACCCTCCTGAGCACCCTCCTGAGCACCCTCCTGAGCACCCTCCTGAGCACCCCCCTGAGCACCCTCCTGAGCACCCTCCTGAGCACCCTCCTGAGCACCCTCCTGAGCACCCTCCTGAGCACCCTCCTCAGCACCCTCCTCAGCACCCTCCTGAGCACCCTCCTGAGCACCCTCCTGAGCACCCTCCTGAGCACCCCCCTTAGCACCCTCCTGAGCACCCTCCTGAGCACTCCCCTGAGCACCCTCCTGAGCACCCCCCTGAGCACCCTCCTGAGCACCCTCCTGAGCACCCTCCTGAGCACCCTCCTGAGCACCCTCCTGAGCACCCTCCTGAGCACCCCCCTTAGCACCCTCCTGAGCACCCTCCTGAGCACCCTCCTGAGCACCCCCCTGAGCACCCTCCTGAGCACCCTCCTGAGCACCCCCCTTAGCACCCTCCTGAGCACCCTCCTGAGCACCCTCCTGAGCACCCTCCTGAGCACCCCCCTGAGCACCCTCCTGAGCACCCTCCTGAGCACCCCCCTGAGCACCCTCCTGAGCACCCTCCTGAGCACCCTCCTGAGCACCCTCCTGAGCACCCTCCTGAGCACCCTCCTGAGCACCCCCCTTAGCACCCCCCTGAGCACCCTCCTGAGCACCCTCCTGAGCACCCCCCTGAGCACCCTCCTGAGCACCCTCCTGAGCACCCTCCTGAGCACCCCCCTTAGCACCCCCCTGAGCACCCTCCTGAGCACCCTCCTGAGCACCCTCCTGAGCACCCCCCTGAGCACCCCCCTTAGCACCCCCCTGAGCACCCTCCTGAGCACCCTCCTGAGCACCCCCCTTAGCACCCCCCTTAGCACCCCCCTGAGCACCCTCCTGAGCACCCCCCTGAGCACCCTCCTGAGCACCCTCCTGAGCACCCTCCTGAGCACCCTCCTCAGCACCCTCCTCAGCACCCCCCTGAGCACCCTCCTGAGCACCCCCCTGAGCACCCCCCTGAGCACCCTCCTGAGCACCCTCCTGAGCACCCTCCTCAGCACCCTCCTGAGCACCCCCCTGAGCACCCTCCTGAGCACCCTCCTGAGCACCCTCCTCAGCACCCTCCTCAGCACCCTCCTGAGCACCCTCCTGAGCACCCTCCTGAGCACCCTCCTGAGCACCCTCCTGAGCACCCCCCTGAGCACCCTCCTGAGCACCCTCCTGAGCACCCTCCTGAGCACCCTCCTGAGCACCCTCCTGAGCACCCTCCTCAGCACCCTCCTGAGCACCCTCCTGAGCACCCTCCTGAGCACCCTCCTGAGCACCCTCCTGAGCACCCTCCTGAGCACTCTCCTGAGCACCCCCCTTAGCACCCTCCTGAGCACCCTCCTGAGCACTCTCCTGAGCACCCTCCTGAGCACCCTCCTGAGCACCCTCCTGAGCACCCTCCTGAGCACCCTCCTGAGCACCCTCCTGAGCACTCTCCTGAGCACCCCCCTTAGCACCCTCCTGAGCACCCTCCTGAGCACTCTCCTGAGCACCCTCCTCAGCACCCTCCTGAGCACCCTCCTGAGCACCCTCCTGAGCACTCTCCTGAGCACCCTCCTGAGCACCCTCCTGAGCACCCTCCTGAGCACCCTCCTGAGCACCCTCCTGAGCACCCCCCTTAGCACCCTCCTGAGCACCCTCCTGAGCACTCTCCTGAGCACCCTCCTCAGCACCCTCCTGAGCACCCTCCTGAGCACCCTCCTGAGCACTCTCCTGAGCACCCTCCTGAGCACCCTCCTGAGCACCCCCCTTAGCACCCTCCTTAGCACCCTCCTGAGCACCCCCCTGAGCACCCCCCTGAGCACCCCCCTGAGCACCCCCCTGAGCACCCTCCTGAGCACCCCCCTGAGCACCCTCCTGAGCACCCTCCTGAGCACCCTCCTGAGCACCCCCCTGAGCACCCTCCTGAGCACCCTCCTGAGCACCCTCCTGAGCACCCCCCTTAGCACCCCCCTTAGCACCCCCCTTAGCACCCCCCTTAGCACCCCCCTGAGCACCCCCCTGAGCACCCTCCTGAGCACCCCCCTGAGCACCCTCCTGAGCACCCTCCTGAGCACCCTCCTGAGCACCCCCCTTAGCACCCCCCTTAGCACCCCCCTGAGCACCCCCCTTAGCACCCTCCTGAGCACCCTCCTGAGCACCCTCCTGAGCACCCCCCTGAGCACCCTCCTGAGCACCCCCCTGAGCACCCTCCTGAGCACCCCCCTTAGCACCCCCCTTAGCACCCCCCTGAGCACCCCCCTTAGCACCCTCCTGAGCACCCCCCTGAGCACCCTCCTGAGCACCCCCCTGAGCACCCTCCTGAGCACCCTCCTGAGCACCCTCCTGAGCACCCCCCTGAGCACCCTCCTGAGCACCCTCCTGAGCACCCCCCTTAGCACCCTCCTGAGCACCCTCCTGAGCACCCTCCTGAGCACCCCCCTGAGCACCCTCCTGAGCACCCTCCTGAGCACCCTCCTGAGCACCCCCCTTAGCACCCTCCTTAGCACCCTCCTGAGCACCCCCCTGAGCACCCTCCTGAGCACCCCCCTTAGCACCCTCCTTAGCACCCTCCTGAGCACCCCCCTGAGCACCCTCCTGAGCACCCCCCTTAGCACCCTCCTGAGCACCCTCATTAGCATAATCGTTAGCATCCTCATTAGCATACTCATTAACAATAGCACTCTTTTTATCAGCATTCTCATTAGCATTCTCATTAGCACACTCATTAACATACTCAGCATTCTCATTAACATACTCATTAGCATTCTCATTAGCATTCTCATTAGCATTCTCATTTGCATTCTCATTAGCATACTCATTAACAATAGCACTCTTTTTATCAGCATTCTCATTAGTATCCTCATTAACAACAGCACTCTTTTTATCAGCATTCTCATTAGTGTTCTCATTAGCATCCTCATTAGCATACTCATTAACAGCACCCTCATTAACATACTCATTAGCGTATTCATTAGCATCCTCATTAGCAGCGCCCTCATTAACAGCACTCTCAGCAACAGCATCCTCTTTAGCATCCTCATTAGCATCCTCATTAACAGCATTCTCATTAGCATACTCATTAGCCTTCTCATTAACAGCACCCTCTTTAGCATACTCATTAACAACAACCTCGTTAGCAGCGCTTCCATTAACAGAACTCTTATTAACAGCAGCCTCATTAGCATCCTGATTATCGGCACTCTCATTAGCATCCTCATTAGCATGCGTATTAACAGCCTCATTAACAGCAGCCTTATTAGCATCCTAATTAGTGTTCTTATTAACGGCAGTCTCATTAACATATTAATTAGCATGCTAATCAGCATCCTTATTAACAGCTTCTTTAACATGCTCATTAGTTATGCTATGGGATAATTAATGGCTCTGTGGGGTATTAACACTCTATGGGGTAATTAACACCCTATGGGGTAATTAACACAGCTATGGGGTAATTAACACTCCTATGGGGTAATTACCACCCCTATGGGGTAATTACCACTCCTATGGGGTAATTAACACCCTATGGGGTAATTAACACCCCTATGGGGTAATTAACACCCTATGGGGTAATTACCACCCCTATGGGATAATTAACACTCTTATGGGGTAATTAACACCCCTATGGAGTAGTTAACACCCTATGGGGTAATTAACACCCTATGGGGTAATTAACACTCCTATGGGGTAATTAACACCCTATGGGGTAATTAACACTCCTATGGGGTAATTAACACCCCTATGGGGTAATTAACACTCCTATGGGGTAATTAACACCCTATGGGGTAATTAACACTCCTATGGGGTAATTAACACCCTATGGGGTAATTAACACCCCTATGGAGTAGTTAACACCCTATGGGGTAATTAACACCCTATGGGGTAATTAACACTCCTATGGGGTAATTAACACCCTATGGGGTAATTAACACACCTATGGGGTAATTACCACCCCTATGGGGTAATTACCACTCCTATGGGGTAATTAACACCCCTATGGGGTAATTAACACCCTATGGGGTAATTAACACTCCTATGGGGTAATTAACACTCCTATGGGGTAATTAACACACCTATGGGGTAATTAACACCCTATGGGGTAATTAACACACCTATGGGGTAATTACCACCCCTATGGGGTAATTACCACTCCTATGGGGTAATTAACACCCCTATGGGGTAATTAACACCCTATGGGGTAATTAACACTCCTATGGGGTAATTAACACCCTATGGGGTAATTAACACTCCTATGGGGTAATTAACACCCCTATGGGGTAATTAACACTCCTATGGGGTAATTAACACCCTATGGGGTAATTACCACTCCTATGGGGTAATTAACACCCCTATGGGGTAATTAACACCCTATGGGGTAATTAACACCCCTATGGGGTAATTAACACTCCTATGGGGTAATTAACACCCTATGGGGTAATTAACACTCCTATGGGGTAATTAACACCCTTATGGGGTAATTAACACCCTATGGGGTAATTAACACACCTATGGGGTAATTAACACCCTATGGGGTAATTAACACCCCTATGGGGTAATTAACACTCCTATGGGGTAATTAACACCCCTATGGGGTAATTAACACTCCTATGGGGTAATTAACACCCTATGGGGTAATTAACACCCCTATGGGGTAATTAACACCCTATGGGGTAATTAACACTCCTATGGGGTAATTAACACCCTATGGGGTAATTAACACTCCTATGGGGTAATTAACACCCCTACGGGGTAATTAACACTCCTATGGGGTAATTACCACCCCTATGGGGTAATTACCACTCCTATGGGGTAATTAACACCCCTATGGGGTAATTAACACCCTATGGGGTAATTAACACCCTATGGGGTAATTAACACTCCTATGGGGTAATTAACACCCTATGGGGTAATTAACACACCTATGGGGTAATTAACACTCCTATGGGGTAATTAACACCCTATGGGGTAATTACCACTCCTATGGGGTAATTACCACCCCTATGGGGTAATTAACACCCTATGGGGTAATTAACACCCCTATGGGGTAATTAACACTCCTATGGGGTAATTAACACCCTATGGGGTAATTAACACCCTATGGGGTAATTAACACACCTATGGGGTAATTAACACCCTATGGGGTAATTAACACCCCTATGGGGTAATTAACACTCCTATGGGGTAATTAACACCCCTATGGGGTAATTAACACCCTATGGGGTAATTAACACTCCTATGGGGTAATTAACACCCTATGGGGTAATTAACACCCTATGGGGTAATTAACACCCCCATTGCCTGCAGGGAGATCCTGGTGGAGGAGAGCAATGTGCAGAGGGTGGACTCCCCTGTGACGGTAGAGGGCGCTATGGGGCGGATATAGGGGGCTATGGGGCGGATATAGGGCGCTATGGGGCGGATATAGGGGGCTGTGGGGCGGATATAGGGGGCTGTGGGGCGGATATAGGGGGCTATGGGGTGGATATAGGGAGCTATGGGGCGGATATAGGGGGCTGTGGGGCGGATATAGGGGGCTATGGGGTGGATATAGGGGGCTATGGGGCGGATATAGGGGGCTGTGGGGTGGATATAGGGGGCTATGGGGTGGATATAGGGAGCTATGGGGCGGATATAGGGGGCTGTGGGGTGGATATAGGGGGCTGTGGGGCGGATATAGGGGGCTATGGGGCAGATACATGGCACTATGGGACGGATATAGGGGGTTATGGGGTGGATATAGGTGGCTATGGGGCAGTGGGGCTCTGACCCCCATTCCCCCCCCAGGTCTGTGGCGACATCCATGGGCAGTTCTATGACCTCAAGGAGCTCTTCAGGGTGAGCTGCCCCACAAGTGCCCCCCTGGACCCCCAAGTGCCCCCCAAGTGTTCCTGGACCCACTTATTGCCCCCCAACCACTTCTTCATGTCCCCTTATTGCCCCCAACCTGCCCCATGAGTGCCCCTTGTGCCCCATAAGTGCCCCCCTGTGCCCCATAAGTGCCCCCCTGTGCCCCATAAGTGCCCCCCCGTGACCCATGAGTGCCCCGTTGTGCCTCATAAGTGCCCCCCAACCACTTCTTTATGTCCCCTTATTGCTTCCTGCCTGCCCCATAAGTGCCCCCCCTGTGCCCCATAAGTGCCCCCCTTGTGCCCCACAGGTCGGGGGGGACGTCCCAGAGACCAATTACTTGTTCATGGGGGACTTCGTGGACCGGGGCTTCTACAGCGTCGAGACCTTCCTGCTGCTGCTGGCGCTCAAGGTGGGGCGGGGGGACCCCCATGTGTGGGGCAGAGCCCCATAAGTGGGGCAGGGCCCCAATGTGTGGGGTGGACCCTAATGTGTGGGGCAGGACCGCCATGTGTGGGGCAGACCCCAATGTGTGGGGCAGACCCTAATGCGTGGGGCAGACCCCAATGTGTGGGGCAGACCCTAATGTGTGCGGCAGGACCCATATGTGTGGGGCAGAACCCAGTGTTTGGGGCATGACCCCTACGTGTGGGGCAGAGGCCCATAAGTGGGGCAGGACCCCCGTGTGTGGGGCATCCAATGGGACCCACACATGGAGGAGGGGAACCTATAGGGAGGGACCCATAAGTTGGGGGTCATTGGGCAGGGAATGGGGGTGGACCCATAGGGGGACCCCGTGGGGTGGGGAGGTGGTGGCGCCCCCTGGTGTTCGGGAGGACCCGGTCGGTGCGGAGGAGCACATTAGCGCCCACTAGTGGCTGGGAGGGCTCCCCTAGAGGTGCGGGTGAAGCCAGTGGCGCCCCCTGGTGTCCAGGAGGACACAAGGGGGGGGGGGGGGTACAGAGGAATGCGGTGGCGCCCCCTGCTGCTTGGGAGGACCCGGTGGGGGGGGGGGGGAATGCAGCAGATCCCGTTGGCGCCCCCTATTGCCCGGGAGGATCCACTTGGGGGGGATCCATAGGCGCGCGTTGGCGCCCCCTGCTGGCTGGGAGGATCCATGGGGCGGATGCATAGGAACCCTTTAGCGCCCCCTGCTGGCTGGGAGGAACCTTGGGGGGGATCCATAGGCGCGCGTTGGCGCCCCCTGCTGGCTGGGAGGATCCACTGGGGGGGGATACATAGGAACCCTTTAGCGCCCCCTGCTGGCTGGGAGGAACCTTGGGGGGATCCATAGGCGCGCGTTGGCACCCCCTATTGCCCGGGAGGATCCACTGGGGGGGAACCATAGGAACCCTTTGGCGCCCCCTGCTGGCTGGGAGGAACCTTGGGGGGGATCCATAGGCGCGCGTTGGCGCCCCCTATTGCCCGGGAGGATCCACTGGGGGGGATCCATAGGAACCCTTTGGCGCCCCCTGCTGGCTGGGAGGAACCTTGGGGGGGATCCATAGGCGCGCGTTGGCGCCCCCTGCTGGCTGGGAGGATCCGTGGGGCCGCGTAGGCGCGCGTTGGCGCCCCCCGGTGCGCCGGCGGCCTGACGGCCCGCGCCGCGGTGCAGGTGCGGTACCCGGACCGGATCACGCTGATCCGGGGCAACCACGAGAGCCGGCAGATCACGCAGGTTTACGGCTTCTACGACGAGTGCCTGCGCAAGTACGGCTCCGTCACCGTGTGGCGCTACTGCACCGAGATCTTCGACTACCTCAGCCTCTCGGCCATCATCGACGGCAAGGTGCGGGCGCCTGACACGCTAAGGACACGCCAAGGACACGCTAAGCACGCAAAGACACGGAGAACGCGCTAAAGAGCACGCTAAGAACGTGGGCGCAGTAAGAACGTGGGCAGGCTAAGGGCACGCTGAGAGCGTGGTGAGGAGTGGGAGCACGCTAAGCACACGCTAAGCCCACGCTAAGAGCGGGAACATAGTAAGAGCATGAGCATGCTAAGAAGGGTGTGAGCACATGCTAGGCACACGCTGGGAACGCGAACACAATGAGAACACGCTAAGCACGTGCTGAAAACACGCTAAGCACACAAACAGAGCGCACTAAGATGTTAGGAACACAGTAAGAACACGCTAAGCACACGCTAGGACACAAGCATGCTAAGAACATGCTAAGAAGGTGGTAAGAACGTGAACGCTTTAAGAGTAAGCTAAGCACACAAACATGCTAAGAACATGCTAAGCACACATTAAGCACATGAGCTCGCATGAAACATGCTGAGAACACGCTAAGCAGACGAACACGCTAAGAACATGCTAAGAACATGAACATGCTAAGCACATGAACTCGCTGGGAACATAACATGCTGAGAACACGCTAAGCACACACACTAAGAACATGCTAAGAACAGGCTAAGAACACAGTAAGAACATGCTAGTCTGCCAAGAGCACACTAGGAACACGGTAAGAACACGCTAAGAGCACGCTAAGCACACGCTAAGCACACGTGTGTCCCCCCCCCAGATCTTCTGTGTCCACGGCGGCCTCTCGCCCTCCATCCAGACCCTGGACCAGATCCGCACCATTGACCGCAAGCAGGAGGTGCCCCACGACGGGCCCATGTGCGACCTCCTCTGGTCCGACCCCGAGGGTGAGCCCCATGGCCCCATAGCCCCATAACCCCATAGCCCCATAGCCCCATAGCCCCATAACCCCATAGCCCCATAGCCCCATAGCCCCCCATAGCCCCATAACCCCATAGCCCCATAGCCCCATAACCCCATAGCCCCATAGCCCCATAACCCCATAACCCCATAGCCCCATAGCCCCATAGCCCCCCATAGCCCCATAACCCCATAGCCCCATAGCCCCATAACCCCATAGCCCCATAGCCCCCCATAGCCCCATAACCCCATAGCCCCATAACCCCATAGCCCCATAGCCCCATAACCCCATAGCCCCATAGCCCCCCATAGCCCCATAACCCCATAGCCCCATAGCCCCATGGCCCCATAGCCCCATAACCCCATAGCCCCATAGCCCCATGGCCCCATGGCCCCATAACCCCATAGCCCCATAGCCCCATGGCCCCATAGCCCCATAACCCCATAGCAACATAGCCCCATAGCCCCCATAGCCCCATGGCCCCATAACCCCATAACTCCATAGCAACATAACCCCATGGACCCATAGACCCTAGCCCCATACTCCGTACCCCACAGCCCCATAGCCCCGTACCTCATATACCCCATAACCCCCATATAGCCCATGTACCCCATCTACCCCATGTACCCCATACCCCCCATATATCTCATCTACCCCATACCCCCATCTACCCCATGTACCCCACGTACCCCATACCCCCATATACCTGATGTACCCCATCTACCCCATTCCCCCATCTACCCCATCTACCCCATATACCCCATACCCCCCATGTACCCCATCTACCCCATGTACCCCATGTACCCCATACCCCCCATCTACCCCATGTACCCCATGTACCCCATACCCCCCATGTACCCCATCTACCCCATGTACCCCATGTACCCCATACCCCCCATCTACCCCATCTACCCCATATACCCCATACCCCCCATGTACCCCATCTACCCCATGTACCCCATGTACCCCATACCCCCCATGTACCCCATCTACCCCATATACCCCATACCCCCCATGTACCCCATCTACCCCATGTACCCCATGTACCCCATACCCCCCATCTACCCCATGTACCCCATGTACCCCATACCCCCCATGTACCCCATCTACCCCATGTACCCCATGTACCCCATACCCCCCATCTACCCCATGTACCCCATGTACCCCATACCCCCCATGTACCCCATCTACCCCATGTACCCCACGTACCCCATACCCCCATATACCTGATGTACCCCATCCACCCCATACCCCCATGTATCCCATCTACCCCATCTACCCCATATACCCCATACCCCCCATCTACCCCATCTACCCCATCTACCCCATCTACCCCATCTACCCCATCCACCCCATACCCCCATCTACCCCATCTACCCCATGTACCCCATACCCCCCATGTCCCCCATGTCCCCCATGTCCCCCATGTCCCCCATGTCCGCCCCGTTCCCCCCGCAGACACGACGGGCTGGGGGGTGTCCCCGCGGGGGGCCGGGTACCTCTTTGGCAGCGACGTGGTGGCGCAGTTCAACGCCGCCAACGCCATCGCCATGATCGGCCGCGCGCACCAGCTCGTCATGGAGGGCTACAAGTGGCACTTCAGCGAGACCGTGCTCACCGTCTGGTCCGCGCCCAACTACTGCTACAGGTGACACGCCAAGGGCACGCTAAGGGCACGCCAAGGACACGCCAAGGGGGTGATGGCCCACAGACGGCCATTAGGTTGTGTAGTTACGGATAGGCTAAGGACATGCTAAAGGCACACTAAGAACATGCTAAAGACACGCTAAGAACATGCTAAGGGCACGCTAAGGGGACGCGAAGGGGGTGATGACCCACAGACGGCCATTAGGTTGTGTAGTTACGGATAGGCTAAGGACATGCTAAAGGCACGCTAAGAACATGCTAAGGGCACGCTAAGGGCACGCCAAGGGGGTGATGACCCACAGACGGCCATTAGGTTGTGTAGTTACGGATAGGCTAAGGACATGCTAAAGGCACGCTAAGAACATGCTAAGGGCACGCTAAGAACATGCTAAGGGCACACCAAGGGCACGCCAAGGGGGTGATGACCCACAGACGGCCATTAGGTTGTGTAGTTACGGATAGGCTAAGGACATGCTAAAGGCACGCTAAGAACATGCTAAGGGCACGCTAAGGGGACGCCAAGGGGGTGATGACCCACAGACGGCCATTAGGTTGTGTAGTTACAGATAGGCTAAGGACATGCTAAAGGCACGCTAAGAACATGCTAAAGACACGCTAAGAACATGCTAAGGGCACGCTAAGGGGACGCGAAGGGGGTGATGACCCACAGACGGCCATTAGGTTGTGTAGTTACGGATAGGCTAAGGACATGCTAAAGGCACGCTAAGAACATGCTAAGGGCACGCTAAGGGGACGCGAAGGAGGTGATGACCCACAGACGGCCATTAGGTTGTGTAGTTACGGATAGGCTAAGGACATGCTAAAGGCACACTAAGAACATGCTAAAGACACGCTAAGAACATGCTAAGGGCACGCCAAGGGCACGCCAAGGGGGTGATGACCCACAGACGGCCATTAGGTTGTGTAGTTACGGATAGGCTAAGGACATGCTAAAGGCACGCTAAGAACATGCTAAGGACACGCTAAGGACACGCTAAGGGGGTGATGGCATCCGCAGACACGCGTTAGGTTGTGTAGTTGGGGGTATGGTAAGGACATGCTAAAGGCACACTAAGAACATGCTAAGGACACGCTAAGGACACGCCAAGGAGGTGATGACCCACAGACAGCTATTAGGTTGTATAGTTACGGATAGGCTAAGGACATGCTAAAGGCACACTAAGAACATGCTAAAGACACGCTAAGAACATGCTAAGGACATGCTAAGAACATGTTACGGGGGTGGTAATGTCCTTAGACACCCATTAGGTTTTATAGTTAGGAATATGCTGAAGGCATGCTAAGGACACATTAAGAACATGTTAAGGACACACTAAGGACATACTAGGAACACGCTAAGGGGGTGGTAACGTGTGTAGACACCCGTTAGGTTCTACATGTACGGATATGCTAAGGACATGGTAAGAACATGTTAAGAACACACTAAGGACATACTGGGAACACGCTAAGGGGGTGGTAATGTCTGTAGACCCCCATTGACTTCATAGGTAGGGACATGTTAAGGGCATGCTAAGGGGGTGATAACTTCCATAGACCCACATTGTTATGGGTCTCTATGGGGTCTCTATGGGTCCCTATGGGGTCTCTATGGGTCTCTATGGGTCTCTATGGGGTCTCTATGGGGTCCCTATGGGTCTCTATGGGGTTCTATGGGGTCTCTATGGGGTCTCTATGGGTCTCTATGGGTCTCTATGGGGTCTCTATGGGGTCTCTATGGGTCTCTATGGGGTTCTATGGGGTCTCTATGGGGTCCCTATGGGTCTCTATGGGGTTCTATGGGGTCTCTATGGGGTCTCTATGGGTCTCTATGGGTCTCTATGGGGTCTCTATGGGGTCTCTGTGGGTCTCTATGGGTCTCTATGGGGTCTCTATGGGGTCTCTATGGGTCTCTATGGGGTTCTATGGGGTCTCTATGGGTCTCTATGGGTCTCTATGGGGTCTCTATGGGGTCCCTATGGGTCTCTATGGGGTTCTATGGGTCTCTATGGGGTCTCTATGGGTCTCTATGGGTCTCTATGGGGTCTCTATGGGGTCTCTATGGGTCTCTATGGGTCTCTATGGGGTTCTATGGGTCTCTATGGGGTCTCTATGGGTCTCTATAGGTCTCTATGGGGCTCTATGGGGTCTCTATGGGGTCTCTATGGGGTCTCTATGGGTCTCTATGGGGTCTCTATGGGTCTCTATGGGGTCTCTATGGGTCTCTATGGGTCCCTATGGGTCCCTATGGGTCTCTATGGGGCTCTGGGTCGCAGGTGCGGGAACGTGGCGGCCATCTTGGAGCTGGACGAGCACCTGCAGAAGGAATTCATCATCTTCGAGGCGGCGCCGCAGGAGACGCGCGGGATCCCCGCCAAGAAGCCCGTGGCCGACTACTTCCTGTGACGTCATCCGGGGTCAACCGGGGTCATCCGGGGTCATCCGGGGTCAACCGGGGTCATCCGGGGTCAACCGGGGTCAACGGGGGTCAATGGGAGTCAATGGGGCTCAATGGGGGTCAATGGGAGTCAATGGGAGTCAATGGGAGTCAATGGGGGTCAATGGGGGTCAATGGGAGTCAATGGGCATCAATGGGAGTCAATGGGAGTCAATGGGGGTCAATGGGGGTCAATGGGAGTCAATGGGCATCAATGGGGGTCAATGGGGGTCAATGGGAGTCAATGGGAGTCAATGGGAGTCAATGGGGGTCAATGGGAGTCAATGGGAGTCAATAGGGGTCAATGGAGGTCACTTTAGCCTTTAGGGACCCCGTGACCCTTGACCGACCCCATGATGTATGCGGTGACCTTTGACCTCCAGGGACCCTCATGGCCTCTGGGGTGACCTTTGACCTTCAGGACCGCCCCCCCCCCCCCCCAATATGACCTACGAGTGACCCTTGACCTTACGGACCCTTCATGACCCTTGCGGACCTCCTGTGACCTCTGGGGTGACCCCCCCCGGGGGAACCCCTCCCCCCCGTCCCCTCCCCCCCCCCCGTTTCCCTCCCAACGGGGATTTTTGAGGCCGTTTCTGCTCCTTTTAGATAAAAAAACCTCCAAAAAGCCCCAAAGTGCCTCTGTGGGGTCTCTATGGGGCGCTATGGGGCTCTATGGGGTCTCTATGGGTCTCTATGGGGTCTCTATGGGTCTCTATGGGGTCTCTATGGGTCTCTATGGGGCGCTATGGGGTCTCTATGGGTCTCTATGGGTCTCTATGGGTGTCTATGGGGTCTCTGGGTGTCTATGGGTCTCTATGGGTCTCTATGGGGCGCTATGGGGTCTCTATGGGTCTCTATGGGGTCTCTATGGGGTCTCTATGGGTCTCTATGGGGCGCTATGGGGTCTCTATGGGTCTCTATGGGGTCTCTATGGGGTCTCTAGGGGTCTCTATGGGGTCTCTATGGGTCTCTATGGGGTCTCTATGGGGTCTCTAGGGGTCTCTATGGGGTCTCTATGGGTCTCTATGGGGTCTCTATGGGGCGCTATGGGGTCTCTATGGGTCTCTGTGGGTCTCTATGGGTCTCTATGGGTCTCTATGGGTCTCTATGGGGTCTCTATGGGTCTCTGTGGGGTCTCTATGGGTCTCTATGGGTCTCTATGGGTCTCTAAGGGTCTCTATGGGGTCTCTATGGGGTCTCTATGGGTCTCTATGGGTCTCTATGGGTCTCTATGGGGACTCTATGGGTCTCTGTGGGTCTCTATGGGGTCTCTATGGGGTCTCTATGGGTCTCTATGGGTCTCTATGGGGACTCTATGGGTCTCTGTGGGTCTCTATGGGGTCTCTATGGGTCTCTATGGGTCTCTATGGGGTCTCTATGGGTCTCTATGGGTCCTCTATGAGTCTCTGTGGGTCTCTATGGGTCTCTATGGGGTCTCTATGGGTCTCTGTGGGGCTCTTTGGGGTCTCTATCGGTCTCTGTGGGTCTCTATGGGGTCTCTATGGGTCTCTATGGGGCTCTATGGGTCTCTATGAGGTCTCTATGGGTCTCTATGGGTCTCTATGGGGTCTCTATGGGGCTCTATGGGGTCTCTATGGGTCTCTATGGGGTCTCTATGGGGCGCTATGGGGCGCTATGGGGTCCTCTATGGGTCTCTATGGGGTCTCTATGGGGCGCTATGGGGTCTCTATGGGTCTCTATGGGGTCTCTATGGGGCTCTATGGGGGGCTCTATGGGGTCTCTATGGGTGTCTATGGGGTCTCTGGGTCTCTATGGGGCTCTATGGGTCTCTATGGGGTCTCTATGGGTCTCTATGGGTCTCTGGGGGTCTCTATGGGGTCTCTATGGGACTCTATGGTCTCTATGGGTCTCTATGGGGTCTCTATGGGTCTCTATGGGTCTCTATGGGGTCTCTATGGGTCTCTATGGGTCTCTATGGGGACTCTATGGGTCTCTGTGGGTCTCTATGGGGTCTCTATGGGTCTCTATGGGTCTCTATGGGGTCTCTATGGGTCTCTATGGGTCTCTATGGGGACTCTATGGGTCTCTGTGGGTTCTCTATGGGGTCTCTATGGGTCTCTATGGGTCTCTATGGGGTCTCTATGGGTCTCTATGGGTCCTCTATGGGTCTCTGTGGGTCTCTATGGGGTCTCTATGGGGTCTCTATGGGTCCCTATGGGTCCCTATGGGTCTCTATGGGGACTCTATGGGTCTCTGTGGGTCTCTATGGGGTCTCTATGGGTCTCTATGGGTCTCTATGGGGTCTCTATGGGTCTCTGTGGGGCTCTATGGGGTCTCTATGGGTCTCTGTGGGTCTCTATGGGCCTCTATGGGGTCTCTATGGGTCTCTATGGGGTCTCTATGGGTCTCTATGGGTCTCTATGGGTCTCTGTGGGTCTCTATGGGGTCTCTATGGGGTCTCTGTGGGTCTCTATGGGGTCTCTATGGGTCTCTATGGGGTCTCTGGGGGGGGGGGAGGGAAGGGGGAGGGAGGAGTCACGTGGCCAACCCATCATGGCGCCTCCCAGCAGCCAACATGGCCGCCGCCATGCCCGCGCCGCCGCCACGTGCGCGGACGCGAGCGTCACGACGTCGCCTGGCGGGGGCGGCCTCACGTCATCCGCGTTTCGGCCAATCAGGAGCCTCGGCGGGCGGGAGCCTCGGCGGGGCCACGCCCCCCCCCTTCCGCCGCCATCTTCTCTCTCTCCCTCTCTCAGTCTCCCCCCTTTCCGCCGCTTCTCGCGAGACTCCGCGCCGAGATCTCGCGAGATCCCCCCTCACCGCCACCACACCCCGGGGGCCAACAACGGCGGGCAGGAGGCGGGCTCGAAGTCTCGCGAGATCTCCCTTTTAGGCCACGCCCCCTTCTTCCTCCTTCCCGCCCCCCCCCCCCCCCCGCCCTCCCCTCCCCTCAGGCCGGCCTCGCGTCGCCGCCTTTTGCCGCCGGGCCCGAGCCTCGGAACCGTGAGCACCGGATGGGGGGAACGGGAACGGGAGCGGGAACGGGAGGGGGGGGGCACCGGGAGGAGGAGGAACGCGAAGGGGAAGCGAGGGGGGAACGGAGGGAGCGGAACCGGTAACGGGAAGGGGAAAGGGGGGGGAGGCCGCGGCCGCCATTTTGAGGCGGAGCGGGAGGTGCCGCCTCCTCCTTCCCCCTCCTCCGCCCCCCCCCCCCCCCCCCCTCCCGCCGCTTCCGGCGCCATCAGCGGAGGCCTCCGGCCTGAGAGAGAGAGACCGGTAACGGGAGCGGTGTGGGGCGGGGTGGGCGCCGTGGGGCCGCCTTTGGGGTGTGCTGTGGGGCAGGGATCGCTTCTGTGGGGCGGCCATTGGCCGTGCTGTGGGGGCGGCTTTGGGGTGTGCTATGGGGCAGGGGAGTTCTCCATGGGGCAGCCATTGGGCCTTGCTGTGGGGTGAATGGGGGCAGCCATTGGGCAATGCTATGGGGCAGGGATCTTCTCTATGGGGCACCCGTTGGGCAATGCTGTGGGGCAGGGGTCTCCCCTATGGGGCACCCATTGGGGCCTGCTATGGGGCAGGAGGGCCGTCTGTGGGACGCTCATTGGGCTTTGCTATGGGGTGAATGGAGGCGTCCACTGAGCCCTTCTGTGGGGCAGGGAGGCCTTTCTATGGGGCACCCGTTGGGGCTTTCTATGGGGCAGGGATCCCCTCCATGGGGCACCCATTGAGTCCTTCTATGGGGCAGGGATCCCCTCCATGGGGCACCCATTGAGTCCTTCTATGGGGCAGGGATCCCCTCCATGGGGCACCCATTGAGTCCTTCTATGGGGCAGGGATCTTTTCCATGGGGCAGCCATTGAGTCCTTCTCTGGGGCAGGGATCCATTCTATGGGGCAGGGATGGGCAGGGATCCATTCTATGGGGCACCCATTGAGTCCTTCTATGGGGCAGGGATCACTTTCTATGGGGCACCCATTGATTCCTTCTGTGGGGCAGGGATCCATTCTATGGGGCACCCATTGAGTCCTTCTCTGGGGCAGGGATCCGCTCTATGGGGCAGGGATCCATTCTATGGGGCACCCATTGAGTCCTTCTATGGGGCAGGGATCCCCCTCTATGGGGCAGGGTTCCATTCTATGGGGCACCCATTGTGTTCTTCTATGGGGTAGGGATCTCCTCTATGGGGCAGGGATCCATTCTATGGGGCAGAGATTCTCTCCATGGGGCACCCATTGAGTGCTTCTATGGGGCAGGGATCCATTCTATGGGGCACCCATTGCGTCCTTCTATGGGGCAGGGATCCCCTCTATGGGGCAGGGATCCCCTCTATGGAGCACCCATTGACCCCTTCTATGGGGCAGGGATCTATCCTATGGGGCACCCATTGACCCCTTCTACGGGCAGGGATCACCTCTATGGGGCAGGGATCCATTCTATGGGGCCACCCATTGAGTCCTTCTCTGGGGCAGGGATCCGCTCTATGGGGCAGGGATCCATTCTATGGGGCACCCATTGAGTCCTTCTATGGGGCAGGGATCCCCTCTATGGGGCAGGGTTCCATTCTATGGGGCACCCATTGTGTTCTTCTATGGGGTAGGGATCTCCTCTATGGGGCAGGGATCCATTCTATGGGCAGAGATTCTCTCCATGGGGCACCCATTGAGTGCTTCTACGGGGCAGGATCCATTCTATGGGGCACCCATTGCGTCCTTCTATGGGGCAGGGATCCCCTCTATGGGGCAGGGATCCCTCTATGGAGCACCCATTGACCCCTTCTATGGGCAGGGATCTATCCTATGGGGCACCCATTGACCCCTTCTACGGGGCAGGGATCACCTCTATGGGGCAGGGATCCATTCTATGGGGCACCCATTGAGTCCTTCTATGGGCAGGGATCTTTTCTATGGGGCAGGGATCCATTCTATTATGGGGCACCCATTGACCCTTCTATGGGGCAGGGATCCATTCTATGGGGCACCCATTGACCCTTCTATGGGGCAGGGATCGCCTCCATGGGGCACCCATTGGGCCTTGCTATGGGGCAGTCCCATCCCCCCCCCCCCCCCCCAAAGGCCACTTGGGGTCAAGGTGGGGGGATGGGGGGCAGCACCCATGGGTGGGATCCTCCCCCACCCCCTCCCCCCTTCCCCCCCCCCCAGGAGCGCCCCCCCCCGCGCCACCGGCACCGTGGAAGTGGAGTGTGAGGAGGAGGAGGAGGAGGGCCCCGCGCACACAGGTGGGGGCACCCATGGGTGCTGTGGGGGAGGGGGGCACCCATGGGTGCTGTGGGGAGGGGGGCACCCATGGGTGCTGTGGGGGAGGGGGCAGCCAGGGGTGCTGTGGGGGAGGGGGAGACATGGGTGCTGTGGGGGAGGGGGCACCCATGGGTGCTGTGGGGGGAGGGGGGCACCCATGGGTGCTGTGGGGGAGGGGGGCACCCATGGGTGCTGCGGGGGAGGGGGAGACATGGGTGCTGTGGGGGGAGGGGGGCACCCATGGGTGCTGTGGGGGGAGGGGGGCACCCATGGGTGCTGTGGGGGCAGGGGGGCACCCATGGGTGCTGTGGGGGAGGGGGCAGCCATGGGTGCTGTGGGGGAGGAGGCAGCCATGGGTGCTGTGGGGGAGGGGGCACCCATGGGTGCTGTGGGGGAGGGGGCAGCCATGGGTGCTGTGGGTGGGGGGCAGTATCTATGGGTGCTGTGGGGGGGGTCTGTACGTATGAGTGCTCCTGGGGGGGGGTTGGCACCTATGGGTGCTATGGGGCGGGTGAGCACCCATGAGAGGTACGTGGGGAGGGTCAGTGCCTATGGGTCCTATTGAGGGGTTCAGCACCCATGGGTGCTATAGGCGGTGCTCAGCACCCATGGGTGTTACAGGGGATGCTCAGCACCCATGGGTGCTATAGGCAATGGTCAGCACCCATGGGCTATATAGGAGATGCTCAGCACCCATTGGCTCTATATGCGATGCTCAGCACCCATGGGCTCTATAGGCGGTGCTCAGCACCCATGGGCTCTATAGACGGTGCTCAGCACCCATGGGCTCTATAGGCGGTGCTCAGCACCCATGGGCTCTATAGGCGATGCTCAGCACCCATGGGCTCTATAGGCGATGCTCAGCACCCATGGATGCTATAGGCAGTGATCAGCACCCATGGGTTCTATAGGCGATGCTCAGCACCCATGGGCTCTATAGGCGATGCTCAGCACCCATGGGCTCTATAGGCAATGCTGAGCACCCATGGGTGCTATAGGCGATGCTCAGCACCCATGGGCTCTATAGGCGATGCTCAGCACCCATGGGCTCTATAGGCGATGCTCAGCACCCATGGATGTTATAGGCAGTGATCAGCACCCATGGGTTTTATAGGCGATGCTCAGCACCCATGGGTTCTATAGGCGATGCTCAGTACCCATGGGTGCTATAGGCGATGCTCAGCACCCATGGATGCTATAGGCAGTGATCAGCACCCATGGGCTCTATAGGCGATGCTCAGCACCCATGGGCTCTATAGGCGATGCTCAGCACCCATGGGCTCTATAGGCGGTGCTCAGCACCCAGGGGCTCTATAGGCGGTGATCAGCACCCAGGGGCTCTATAGGCGGTGCTCAGCACCCATGGGCTCTATAGGCGGTGCTCAGCACCCAGGGGCTCTATAGGCGGTGATCAGCACCCATGGGCTCTATAGGCGGTGATCAGCACCCATGGGCTCTATAGGCGATGCTCAGCACCCATGGGCTCTATAGGCGATGCTCAGCACCCATGGGCTCTATAGGCGATGCTCAGCACCCATGGATGCTATAGGCAGTGATCAGCACCCATGGGTTTTATAGGCGATGCTCAGCACCCATGGGCTCTATAGGCGATGCTCAGTACCCATGGGTGCTATAGGCGATGCTCAGCACCCATGGGTGCTATAGGCAGTGATCAGCACCCATGGGCTCTATAGGCGATGCTCAGCACCCATGGGCTCTATAGGCGGTGCTCAGCACCCATGGGCTCTATAGGCGATGCTCAGCACCCATGGGCTCTATAGGCGATGCTCAGCACCCATGGGCTCTATAGGCGATGCTCAGCACCCATGGGCTCTATAGGCGATGCTCAGCACCCATGGATGCTATAGGCAGTGATCAGCACCCATGGGTTTTATAGGCGATGCTCAGCACCCATGGGTTCTATAGGCGATGCTCAGTACCCATGGGTGCTATAGGCGATGCTCAGCACCCATGGGTGCTATAGGCAGTGATCAGCACCCATGGGCTCTATAGGCGATGCTCAGCACCCATGGGCTCTATAGGCGATGCTCAGCACCCATGGGCTCTATAGGCGGTGCTCAGCACCCAGGGGCTCTATAGGCGGTGATCAGCACCCAGGGGCTCTATAGGCGGTGCTCAGCACCCATGGGCTCTATAGGCGGTGCTCAGCACCCAGGGGCTCTATAGGCGGTGATCAGCACCCATGGGCTCTATAGGCGATGCTCAGCACCCATGGGCTCTATAGGCGATGCTCAGCACCCATGGGCTCTATAGGCGATGCTCAGCACCCATGGGCGCTATAGGCAATGCTCAGCACCCATGGGCGCTATAGGCGGTGCTCAGCACCCATGGGTGCCCCAGGGGGCGCCCCTGACCCCGCTCTCCCCATAGGCGGCAGTGGGGAGCGCAGGCTGGGCCGCCCGGGCACCCAGGAGCTGGACCAGGGCTCGGCCCGGCCGCGGCCGCCGGCGCAGGATGAGGCCCCCCCAGCCCAGCACGGCCCGGGGCAGGCGGGGGGAGCCGGGGAACCCCCCCGCGCCCTGCCCCCCCCCCCGCACCCACCGCTGCACCCACAGGTGAGGGGGGGGGGCAATGGGAGAGCCCAAAACCACCCGGAGATCACCCCAAAATGCACCAAAACCGGCCCAAAACACCCCAAAACCAACGCGAAGCACTGCAAAGCACCCCAAAAACCAGCTCTAACCC